>NC_092827.1:63598279-63901309 GCF_039878825.1 Excalfactoria chinensis | reverse complement strand
GCTGTACCCTGGCGTGTAGGAGTGACACTTCTGAAAGGCTCTTTTTATACTATGTAATGTTCCAGCCATTCTTGGTAGCACACTGTGGGCACCATGCTATCAGCAGAGTTTCTGCTGTTATGAAATGCTCTTTAAATGCCCTAGAGCCCTGTGAGGCTGCCCATGAAACACTGCATGAATATCCAATATCCCAAAGCACACTTTCCGTAAGGCAGGTATGGGGACAGAAAGAAGAAAGGGGACATGCAGCTATGTCCTTGGTGCCACACCAATCTACCATGGCACCAACCCCCACCTCTTCCTCAGTCTGGACTCTCTCTGAAACTGGGAAGAAAAGCAGATGCTGACCCCTCTGAGGGAGGAGCCTCCTGATCAGGCATTGGAGAAAATGGAGAGCTCTGTTTGGGGACTGTAGCCAGAGGGCTTGCATTGCTCCCTGCAGTTCTCACTTTTACAGACAACTTAATCCTAGACAGCATGCGCTAGCCCAGGCAGGAAGAGTAACTGAACCCACAGGGAGGGATTTAGTATAGAGAAATAAAGTCTTCTGCTATGTGGTGGCATGCATGATGGGGTATTTTTAGCCTCCCTGCTCAGTATCCATAGACAGCAGCTGCAGTACTGAAGGCAGTGTGGAAAGAGCTGCAAAGAAGCTGAGTACAAGGGGCAGCCAGGTCATGGGGCTGTGAAAACAAAACTAAAGGTCTTGGGACTGCATTTAGGTGAGAAATGATGACAGTTCAAAAGATCTGGTGGTGCCTCTTGGCTCAATGATCTAGTTGCAGCTGGCCAGTTTCAGGGCTGACTATCAACCAGATCTGTTTTTATTGTCTGCTTTATGATCATGGGCTGTAGTTCTCATAACCCCGGAAAGAAGATAGTTGAGTTTGTTGTTGCTGTGCTTGTGCAACCAAGCTGTTGTAATTCAGAAGAGAAATCTAGCAACTCTTCTGTCACTCAAGGTTTTGCTGTTACTGGAGATGAAATAAAAGTGTTTGCTTTGTCCTTCCATGGGTTCAACTTAAAGTCAAGGGGTACAAAAACAAAAGTGTATTTTTTTCCCCCTTTGTTGACAAATCAGGAATTATTATTCTGATTACAGCAGATTGTTTTGGTAGTTCATTATGTTTCTCAACAGGATAATTCAGATTATACCGGCCAATCTGAGCATTTTATACTCTATGTGCTTAGTTTTTTTTTTTATTTGGGGTCACTTTTAAAATGAAGAGCGTCATTTTGAAACAAAGGTTTAAGTTTCATTTGGAAAATGTCAAAACATTTTTAATGGGCTTTTTTTAACAGATACTTTAAAAAAAATAATTGCTGAAACAAGAACTTTTTTTTTTTTTTTTTTTTTAAGATTTTTTTCCATTTAATTCTCCATTTTGGGAGAATTAAATTCTCCATTTTGGGAGAATTAAATCTTCTAAGAAAGTTTCTAATCTTAAATAGATTGTAAAACAAAGAAAAGTAAAAGGAAAAAAAAGTTACTGGATCAGCCCATTTTATCTCAGCTAAACCATGACCTTTCTTGCCACATAAATGAACAACTGAGAGCAAGTAATGGGGATTAGATGTCCTTGAGAGACAATGCTCTTTTTTTTGCAAAAGGAGAAAGTTGTCAGAAGAAGTAGCAAATGTACAGGATAATACATGAGAGTGGTCATATTGCTTTGAAGAGCAATACTGAAATGGGCAAAAAAAAAAAAAAAAGTGCTGGACCTAGGAATATTTCTGTCCTTTATCCCCGTGACCAATTATGCGGGCTTTGCAAGCTGCCAACAGTTGTGCAAGCAGTTGTCATAGGGAAGGTATTTCCATTTTAGCAGAAATTTGTTTGCTTTTTTTTTTGAGACCCTGCACCATGTAAACTTCTCAAATCCAAACTCGCAGTGCTCTAACACAAACAGTAATCTGACTTGACTATCCATATTCCCTGTTTCTGTTCACAAAATACTTTGCTGTTTACAGTGGAAAATAAAATAGAGTATGAACATTATCCAAGGCCTTTCAGTAACTCCCAGCAAGGAAAAAATCAAGATTAGAGATAACACTTAGCTCTCTGCTGTTGAGTTCTTCCTTCTCCCCTTGCTCTGTCCCCCGCCTGACACACAAACGCACGCACCAACAGTAATTAAATCAATGGGAATTAATCATATCCTCTGAAAGAAAAGTGGGCCGGTAGTTTGCCTTTTCTGCATGATGGAATAATAAAATCAACTTCAGAAACCATTTGTGATTGTTCTTGTCACAGACTTTTGGCCAAATTAATCACTATTACACGCAGGCAAATCCGGAACCATTCCCTCAACTTCATCTTCCAGCTGAGAAGGCATATGCAATGCATTCATTGTATGTCGTATGTTTCACAAACACCATGGAAACGTCACAGAAATTTCTTAAACTATCACAAATTTCTCACTGACCTCAAAATGTGACTAAAATCCTTTGTTTGTTGAATCTTGGGACATTTTGCAGCTTGCAGCAGGAATGAAGAGGTTCCAGAATAGCGGGAAAACATTACCAAGTTCTTCAATACAGAAATTGCACTGATAAAAAAACAAAACAAACAAACAAATGAAAGAAGTCTCTGCTGCTGTCCCACAAGGTGCTTTCTTCCATTTCAACACGTCTCTGGAGGAAACAGGAAGCCAGACCTGCCTCCATATCTTCAGGAGCCCAGCAGGTCCAAGCATCCCCAGGTCCCCCATTTCTCCTTGATATATCAGCTCCTAGATGACCCATAATCACTCCCCAGTTTAGGTATTCCTGTACCAAAGTTAAATACACATCAAGAACTAGCTAGGAAGCAAATTGTTTTTGTCATTAAATTAACCAATATACATTCTGAGTTCCATGCACACACGGCAAATTAACACACTCCTCAACTAATTACTGCTTGCCAAAGGCAGAGGTAGGAAATTGCTGGCACCTGTGGCAGCAGCAGAGGAGGGTTCCTCACGTGACTGACATTAGTTCCTCTCTCCCCAACCATGTGACAGTAAGAAGTGCTGGCTTTGAGGGTCTTTTTTCCCCCCACTCCCTTTTCCTTCAGTTCTGCACACCAAATACTGGGATGTGTGGTACATGTGTGGCACAGATTGGGAGCCAGGCTGGGAGTCATCACTGTTCTGTCCCCGGGCTGCTCCCCTGGCTGAGTGAAGCAGACTGATGATGCTCCAGGAATGGACAGCTAGCAGCTACCTTTCTATACTGAATGGACAGTAGGATCAGGTTGGGAAGCTCCTAACAGGCCAAGCCCCTTGACAATTGGCCTGCAGTGGACTGCAAGAGAAACAGGTCCATGTCTATTTGCAAGTCAACTAGTGTTCAATTCTCACTCCCGCAGCCATCCCAGATGCTGTGGTGTCTCTGTCCCACAGCTTGGCTAACTTCTCTATTCATTGTCAAGAAGAAGAAGAAAAACAGAAATTTAAAAAATAATAATAAAAAAGATCCCAAGACCAAATGCAAAAGCTGATAATAGAGAATATGAGTTCCACTGGGACCTAAGAAGTAGGTACAAGTCAGAAATCAAATCCTTTATTTAAGAAAGTTAATACAATTCTTATTAAATATTAATGAACAAGGCCAGAGTCCATTGTTTCCCTGGTAAGTACAAAGCAAAATTAAATCCTTTAAGCCATTCTTCTCCCTGTAATCTGATTGATAGGGGTTAATTTTAAGATTAATTTTTTGCCATTTGATCTGTATATTTCAGATGGTTTACATAACACAGTCACAGCTGGCATTTCACCATGTTAAGTTTTTTGGGTTTTGTTTTTTGAGACTGCCCACAAAAACATTCTTTTCCCTTCCTCAGAGAAACTGACTTCTGGCTACAAGGCACTAACGCTCAGACTACCAGAGTGCAGTCACGCTTTGTTACTAATGTACAGTGTGATCTTCAAGAAGTCATTTCATTTTGCAAAATTTACATACAATTGCCTCCAGGATGCGAGCTTCTCCTCAAAAATAGGTGTGCAGATCATTTAACTCCATGCCTTGCCATCCCTGCAGAAAAGCATCCAAGTGCCTATCAAAATGGTGCATTTTGGAAAGAGAAGGGCCAGAAGTGCACCTCACCCATAACCTCACAAGGTACATGATTTTTTTTCCTCTACCTCTAGTGACAGTTTATTTTTGCTGTGACTCAGTGACAATGGTGTAACAGTACCCTTCTACTAATGCCACAGTTCACAGAAAGGCAGTGAAGGCTGTTATTCTTTTTCCTGATCCACTTGCCTACATAGGAGAGAGATGAAATGTGTCTCTGCAGGACTGGATGGCCAGCTGTGATGAGGAAACCTAGTCCTTCAGAGAGTAACGAGGGGAAGAAAAGCAGTCCCACCCTTTCAGATCAGATCTGAAAGAGCAGCCAAAGGCTCCTCTCCAACAGGAAGTCTAGGGCATCCTCTTCCCTGGTGTGCCATCAGCTTCCATAGTCCTTGTGAAAACTCATTGGGCTCTTTGTCTGAAGGGTGCTTAGAGAAGACAAAGCATTATTTCATTTTCAAGGACTTTAAATATTCTGCCTTTCTATGGCCTTGATCAGCCTCAACTTTTTTTCTTTTTTTTTTTTTTTTTTTTTTTTTTTTTTTGGTAGCCCTGCCATATAAAGTTATTGTTCACTTACTGTAGCTAATTCCTTTTGATGAGTTTCATGCCAAATACAGCTTCTCGAACACTCGTTATGGATGCTGGCTTTGCACATGAGAGGAAAAAAATACATGGATGGATGGTACACTCATCTTACAGTAAATTAAAAATGAAAGATACTCAGTGGCTGCTTTTTGGATGTGCGTAGGCATTTTTTGTGTTGTGTTTGTTTTGGCTGGCAAAGTAGGAAACTGAGCATCCTTAAGGTTAAGAAAATGCTCGTGGACAGGGCATGATATTTTGAAGAGCATCTTGACCTGAACCTGTGATTAAACAAAAAGGAAATAGCATTTGGAAAACAAGCAAAGAATTACTAAGATATTCAGGGCCTTGGAGGGAGAAATCTGCTTTCACTTTCCCTGGCATTTTGCCTGTCAAATTATGAGCTTATTTGTAGTGCTAAATGCTTTGCTTGTGTCTTAGAAAGCTTCAGGAACTGCAGGCTTGTTTTTTTTTTCCAGTGGAAGGGAGAAGTCATTAATGATTCCAAAGGTTAAGAAATTGGCACTGTCAGAAGCTGGCACTCATAATTTATTTATCAGCTGAAATCACCGTGGGCTCCCAATGTTCAAGATTCCACCCTTGACTGCCTGCCATCCCCAGAGACCATTCTACATTTGTCCATGTAGGCATGCAGGCATCAACCTGTGTATAACATTATTACATGGTCTAGCTCTGGGCAGAGATATCAAATCAAATGTCTTTGCTGGACTTCTTTGAACTCAGAATTGTAGTATATACCCAAAAACTTTGGAGATGGTTAGCTCTGGCAAAGGCTATATATTTACAGATCCATATGTCCTAGATGCACATAAAGCTGGTGTGTCCTGTGCTACTGAACCCAGACTCATATTCCTGTGGTCTGTGATTAAGTGATCCCTGTGGAGCTGGCATGAAAAAGAGAGACAGCCAGCCTATTCCCCTCTACAGAGAACCTTGGGAATCAAGACCTTTAATGACTGTTGTAGTTTTTAGCACAATGTCACACGGCTTCAGAAAGCACTGTGTGAATTCCAAATGTAGGGACATCCCTGTTTTGCATTTTGCAGTCTGTAGAGCCATGAGAGACTATAGGACAAATAGAGAGGGTCTTTCCAGCTCAGTTACCAGCCCTGATGCTGCTTAAAAAAGAAGTCTGATTCCACTGTGCCTGTGTCACCTCTGCATTGGCGTGCACAGTGCCTGGGGTAGATGGGAAGGAACAGAAGAAACATATCTCTTTCTCCTTTTCTGCCCTGCCTTTAACCTGCTGCTTCTGATTACCACCAGAAGGGTCTCTCTGAAGTGCTAATGTGCCAGTGACCCTGTGGAGGTGAATAACCTCAGCCCTTTCACCCAAAATGAAGTAGATCCTCTGGACCAGATCAACCTTTTATCTTCATCTTTCAGAGACTTTGTTAGAGTGCAGGTTAGTGCATCAGCTTAGAAAATCCTATCCATTGAGATTAGAAAGTATTGCCTGCTTAGGCAATTAAATGTAGTGAATTTTCCACTACAGTGATATCCAGAGAAATCAAGAATCAACTCTGCTTGTCTTTCAAATCAAACCTTTTTGAGATAGCACAGGATGGCAAAAATTGGAAGAAATTACAAGTAACTTTGTATTACAAATTGCAATTAATTGTCCCTGTCCTTCAGCTTGTCCTTTACCTTTTCTCTCTGTTTAATTTAAAGTATTGATTCCTTAAAAGAAAAAGGGAACTTTAAAAGGAAGTATGGAACAAACTTGTTAAAAATACAGGTGAAAATTCAGTTCTTGTTTGTGGAACTGAGTGCAGAAAATCAAAAAGTGTTCTGGCAGAGGAAGAAATGCATTTACTGAGGTATCACCCTGTAGCAGTGCATGAAGGCCTCTAATGAGAGCATGTCCCAGTATGCTAAGTAGTCCTTATCTACATGGGGAAGATGTGTTTCCTGACACCTTCTGAAATCTAAAGACGCAGCAACAAAGCACAGAGGCTTCTCTTTTACCAGCAGGAAAAGAAATGCACTGAGAAATCAGGCCTCATACCTCAAAGCTTAGAGCTGAGCAACTTTGAAGAGTGTTTGTAGTCTGATTTATCCCATTGCCTCAGAGCTGCATCCACGGTGCCCATCTCTTCAGGCCAGCAACTAATTAGATGATGGCTCTCATATCCTCTTGCATGTATCACCCATACACCATGCACTGGGACATGGAGCTCGCTATCTGAAAAGCCCCTAGCACTCAGTTCATGCTAGATAAATAATAATGGCATTAATGGAATAAAATATTAACATAAAAGACTAACTTGTAATTTTTTCTTTGCATGATTCAGGCTTACAGCGTCTTCTTTTCTCAAAGAGAGACTGCTTGAAAGGATCAAGAACAGCCCCGCGAAAGTGGGAGGAAGGGACATTTATATAACAATAAGCCTTCTCCCCCTTAATTTTCTCAGTTGGCTGCACAGTCTTCTCCTGTCTTTTGATGAGATCTCTTAATAAAAACATTAAAAGGATGAGCTTAGGTGGCTTTATTTCCAGTAATAGGATGGGTATGAGACCAATGAGAAAACTTCATTTCTTAAAACCTCCCTGCTGAAATCTACCCTACCTCAGCGTTTATCAGCTTCTCTGCTTTATTGTCTAGTTAAAATGGAAATAGCTCAGCTTCGGCTTTTACTCATCAAGGCATGTGGATGACAATGTCAACTGACACCAGTTTTCATAAGCTAAAAAAGCTGCCCTGGGGTAAGCAGCAGCGAGACCAATCAGATTTAGTGATTAATATTTCCTGCTTCAGAAAAGATAAGTATACAAATGCAGTTAAAATTAGACCTCCCTGGAAAAGATAGTTTGAAAGAACAGTTGGGCAGAGATCGGGTTTATGAATGAAGGACCAGTGGCTTGATTCTTAAGTTGTATGTTCCTGTGCAGAAATTAAGTTTTCTGATTATGTTACACAGACGGACAAGCATTAAAAAATAGAATAAGGAGATGCTTCACATTGCCTTGTGGCCGTATTTATTCCCTGACCATTAGAAAGGGAGGCCTACTCTTGGTACTTGCACAGTAATAACTTGCACCAACCCCAGCAAAAAAAATTTCCTATCCCCCTTCATCTCTGATGAAGGCAATAACACATTCACTTATTCTACTTTTTTATTCTTTTCACCTACCAGCAGCTTTTATTTTGCCTTACTTGCCTGGCCACCTGAAAGAAATGCTTACCGTCTAACAAACCGGGCTCACAGAGGTTGACTGAGAAGGTGTTACATCAGTGCTAGACCAGTGCACCATTAAAGTGGAGCAGTCCAGCTGATGAACAGGGAAACTCCAACCACTAGGTTCACGCTGGTGACTTTGGTATGCTAATGCTGAGAATAACAGAGGCTTGCATCAAGTTCACTGTCTCTTCTGGAGTTTTATTTTAGAATATTTAGTTTTCAAAGACGTAAAAAGAGCAAAGGCCTTTTCTCCTGCCTTAACATAACCTTTGAAACAGGGAGCCATGCTGAGAACTGCCATAGGGATGAAACATCCCTTTATACAAGCACACAGCTCTTTTCAGCTTTCACAACGCTTGCCTTTCCTAGGCTCTTGCATGAGGAAAAGAGTGAAAGGGAATGCTGTGGCCCTGAGTGTTAGATATGATTGCAAATTGTAGCCTACCTTCTGTGGCTCAGCAGAGATAAGCCAGATGCATCCATCTTAAGCCAGATGCAAAAAACCCTGGATAGCCTTTGCTGTCCCAAAGACACAAATATGCTGGTAAGCCATCATATCTTCTCATGCAGGAGCCACTACAGCCTGCGTGTATGAGATGCCTGCGGTAAGTCAAACCTATGCCATGAATCTGAAGCATCTCTCACCTTGCTATTTCCAGGATAGAAGCTGTTAGGAGAACAGAGCACAGAGTGATTTCTGCTGATAGCTATATGGTTTATACAGAGTTTCAGATCCCCAAGCTAATTCTGACTAGTTCTGGGACTGTAGCACACAGTTATCAGGAGCTAAGGTGGTCCTTCACAGAATGCTAAGGCTTTCTGAGGCAGAATTTTCTAACAAAAAAAAACAACAACAACAACAAAAAAACAACAACAACAAAAAAGGTAGATCCAAGAGAGAGGGCTTAGAAACAGAAAAAGAAGCCTTTGAAAAGGGAGTGAACAAGAACAATAGAGGAACAGCCCAGGTGGCAGAAGAGCAGAAAGAATCCCACTAAATAATGAAAACTTGAAGAGTGAGAGACAGGTCTGGCAGAACAGAAGCAAAGAGAGACAGAGCTTCGAAGCAGGAAAAAAGCAAGTCACAAAAAGCAGAGGATGAAGCGTTAAGAGCCAAAAGGGGCCAGGTAGGGCACTAAGATCAAAGAGACTGCTGTGTAGAAGTTGAAAGCACAAGCAGGATGTAAAAGTCATGGAGAGATTCCATCCCAGGGTAACTCCAAAGATGAGGTTTTGAGGTTTCACAACACCGGGTGATAAAAGTTTGACTTGGTTACCTAAAAAGGAAAAAAATATATCAATCACTGCCTTTACCAGAAGAAATCTTGCCAATGTTTGAAGCACAAGAGTGCTTCTGTATTCTTTATATCCTATATATATAAGTACACATATATATACACATATAGGCATCCTATTGTGCCCAGGTTAGATGGTGATTCCTTAGTGTTGCACATTTAGGTCAGTACATAGCCCTCTGGAGTGACAGAAATAAATCACACTGCGTACAGTTGAGGCATACAGTTGCTTGGAGTATTTACAGTGCTCTGACAGTGAGATGATGATTAGAGAGGAATTAGATCATACAGACACTTACATATTAAGAGATAAATTTTACATCACAGGTCACGGCTTTCAAAAGAGCTTGGTCTGCATTTGGGCATGTAAAAAAGTGGTGAGATTTTTTTGGATGCATTTGAAACATCTCCAGATGGAAATAAAATGAAATGTTCATTTGGGGGTGGTAAAGATTTATGGTGAAGCCTGAAGGTCAGTGTAAATTAGAAAGCTGGATTCCTTTTCTCTCCATCGTGTGCTCTTAGTCCTTCTAATTTATACTCCCTACCCCCCAAAGGACTAGCAAATAAATTCATTTTATTTAAATGGGTTGTCAAAACATAATGCGGTCAGTTTTAGCTCATGAGTTTCAGCTCAAAAGCACTAGTGGTCCATGCAAGAACTCTGAAAGTCATACTAGCAGCAGACCAGAGCTTCCAGTCATGAGCACAGCAGGGGCAGTTCCGATGACTTTACACTTAGTTCATGATTAATACGTGTTTTTCATAACATGTCTTTCCTTCATCTCTTCTCTCCCTCCGCCTTCTACCTGTTTTGACATCAGATTCTGCTTTCACGTGGTTTGTCTTGATTAGAGCAAGAGAGTTTGTATGCAGGGGGGTGTATGCTTGTACGTGTGCACACAATGGAAGCTGGTGAGCTTCCACCCTCTGAAAGCAGCTTTTCATTCTTGTCAAGACAAACCCACAGTGAAGTTCAGAAGTCATTGCTGTTAGACAGGAAAAGGGCCAGTTCAAATCTGTCACTCCATCAGAGCATGGTATTCCCCCCCGGTAAAGGTCACTTTGAGAGAAGATATGAAAGTGATTCAATATTTGAACTTATACAAAAAGCCAAGCAACTTATTTACTATGCAGTGACCCTGTAGTGACCTCATGCACAACATATGCAGCTCCCACTGGCATCAGTTGGTGTCATGAGTACAGATCAAGAAAACAGTATTGCTGTGCTAAGGGAATACACAAAGTGCTTCTTGTGCTTTACTTTTACAAATCCCACACGCACCTTTCAATCAGTTTTTATAAACATTAATAAAGTATCGAGCTGAACTTTGAAAGATGTGCTTTTATTTTCACCCAGGCATTACTAATGCTGTTTCTCAAGGCACAATGAGTAAGGTACATACACCAAAGGCAAAAAAAAAGTTGTTCAAGCTGTGCTGTCTTTTACCTTGAACAAGCATGTTCACAGCAATGCTCTTAAATAAATTCCAATCTGAGTGATCGTTTGCTTGAAAGTGAGGAATAAGCAATTTTTTTTGCTTTTGAAATACACTGCAGGCCAAAGGGATAAAGTAAAATTTTTCTTACACTGAACTTGTAGATGTTAGTTCTCAGAAAAGAATATAGTTCCAAATGTAAAGAAGAAAACTGACTATCCACATCTTTTAAAGGCACATCATGGTTACTGGTTTTGCAGGACCACTGTTTGAATCCCTGTTTTGTGTCACTGCTTATACACAGCTATGCTGTCACTGTGCAGATATATATATATATATGTGTATGTGTGTGTGTTAATATATATATATTAATATATATATATATTAAAAACATCAACATCCAAATCTGAATTAAAAGGGAAATCCAAATAAATTAATCGACCTCTCTCATGGTTTACCTGCCTCCTTGTCACCATCATGACTGCAGTGCAGGGGCAGAGGAGAGTGAACAATAAAAGCAACCCCCCAGATCTGAAAAGCTAAGGCTATTTAACAGACAAAAAACAATCTTATTTGACTCTGGGGTTTCTAATGCAGTTCTTTTAAAATAACACTCCCCTGTTTCCCGCAAACCAAGTTTATAATTCTAGTGTAAAACAGCGAATCTATCAGCCTGACATAAAAAGCTATTTTCTTTCACCCCCCTCCCTTCGTATTTCCCCTCCTCAATCGAAAGCATTTGCCTCCGGTGCCTCAACAGTAGCTATGACCGTGTCTTAATGAAAAAAGATGTATAAAATATTACCATAACCTCAGAGGCATGAGTAAAGCCCTTATTAGGATTCGGGACCTACAGCTGGAACCGCCGGCTCGGGCTGGGAGATAAAGTTAACTATTGTTAGCTCACAAGTGGCTCAGACTTCCTGGCAACTGAAGTGAATTACTCAGCCCTTTATGCAGGGTTTCAGAAACAGTTCACTGTTTCACAACAAAAAAGGCATTCAGGCAGGCATTCAGGCTGGGAGAGATGGTCTCCCCAGGCTCTAGAAAGCTAGCTTTAAGACAGTGAATGGACACTGGAGCCTCATAAGTGAATGACCACTGTGGGAAAGGGTGATGATGTCAGCCTGAATGCATTTCCAATGGTTTTGTCCCACTTTTCATTGCTTTTGCTCTCTCTCTCACTCCCTTTCTCTGCCTCAGCCTGTCCCCTTCCTGTTCTTTTCAGGCCATTATTTTAAAATTTGAGACCTTGCATCAGCACCAAGGGCCCACTGCAACATGGTTGCCATGGCAATGCTTCTCTGCACTTTTGTTTGCATATAAAATATCTGGGGGGCCGGGTAGGGGGGTGGAAAGGAGATGGAAAATGTGAGAGGTGGAGGGAGGAGTTTCAGCGTCCTGTGGCTGGTGCTGGGGCTGAGGGGCTGGGGTGGGAGCAGGAAAATGAGGGGAACTGGTGAAAGCAGCAGGGATTTGGGGTCCTTTGAAAAACAAATTTGTAATCCTTCACACTGCCCATGTTTGAAAGGAGCGGCACTTTTGAAGGTCTAGGGAAGAATCAGAATAATGTTCTTAGCTAAGCCTTCGGAAAGAACAGAGCTGTGCTTTGGAAAACATACCCAATTACATAAGTTTATCAAAAGCTTTCAAAGGCTCCACTGTCTTCGACCAAAACGGGGAAAAAAAAGAAAAGAAAAAAGAAAGAAAAAAAAAAAAAAAAAAGAAAGAAAAAAAAAAGAAAAAAAAAAAAAAAGCAGAGTGATGAAAGGGAAAGAAGGCTCCTGAGAACATTTGCTCATGGTAGCAGCCAACTGGTAGCTAGGCCAACATCTCTCAGCCTGCATAGCCCACCACTCCAGCCTGTGTGGTCCACCAGCCGGGCCTCCCCATGCTAGCCACACACTCTGGCTAGCATTTTGCAAAATCCTGCTGGACATGCATGTCACCAAGGGAACATGGAGCAAGGAACTCAATGTATGCTTCTTGAGAATAAAATCACACTGCTCTGAACTCTTCTGACCTGAAAGCTCACCTGGTTTGCTTCCTACCCTCCATGAAATTCTTACTATTCATAGGGATAAAAGTGTGCAGGCTCCGCTAAGCCTGTCCTGAGGCAAAATTACTGGATGACAGCGTTGTATAGGCAGAAAGCATTAAGTTAGGGCTTAGCACCTACCAGGCTCCTGGTGTGTTAGGGTTTGGGGCTGATGTGCCCGTGATCCCAGGTGCACAGGAGTGTCTTAGCAGCAGCCCCTCTCAGGTGATGCTCTCCATCTGCCTTAGTATAAATCTGTCTCACTGGGACCATCTTTACAGACAAAAGGAAAAAAACAACAAAACAAAAACAAACAAGCAAACAAACAAACAAAAAAGGTAGCCTCTGCCAATGTCTAATTAATGTCTAATTGTTTCCAATTCTGCTACCAATAAGTGCAGCATAGACCAGGGTAGCTTTATGGTGCATAAAAGCAGCAAGAAGGGGCTGCTGGCTTCACCTTAACTGTCTTTATATTGGTGCTTTCCTTTACCATCAAAGGGCACTCTGCCTTCTACCCTCAGCTGCAGATACACATCGTGCCCTTGCTTGCAGAGGGCAGGACTGACCTCACTTATGGTGAGACAATCTCTGATGAACTCATGCTGCCTGTGAAAACCCCTCCTTTAGCCATCTTTTCCTTTCCTGGTTAGCTCAGGCTTTTGTGAATAATGTTGATATGAACAGTTCATTACAGATCAATTCATTAGCTTTAATAAACTCACCTAGTGCCAATAAGAAAGTTCCTTTGCACAGACTTCAGCCAAAATCAAAACAGCAGGACTTTTAATTGATAAAGGTGTTTCAGTATCATTAATCACATAGACATGCCCACTGAGAATGTATGGGGTGCCTGTGTCTCTGCAACCGCAGGGACTAAGGTGCTAACTCCTTGACACTGGTACCATTCACCTAAATTGTTAATCTACTGAAGATAAATAGGTGTTAAGAAAAACACTGGTTTTAAACTGCCTGCCTGAGGTGTTTTCCCAGCTTCCCTCCACTTGTGTCTTCTGACTTCATCATTTCATCAGTGTTTGTTTTTTTGTTTGTTTGTTTGTTTGCCTACAATAAATTTGAATGATGAATATTAAAGAAAAAAAAAAAAAAGGATTTGTTAATGTGAGTAGATAAGAAATGAAAATACTTTTCAGGCCTTCTTTATGTATTGCAAAATAAAGCACAAGAAGCACAACTGTCTTCCCAGTCACCTCTGGTACACATTAAGCAAGTCTGATCAGCCAGAAGCTTACAAGCATTGCAGAGCATCAAAGGCCCTGGTGTGAGGCTCTCCTATACCATCCAGTGCAGAGCCCCAAAGGCCAAGCTGTCCAGGAAAGATCCCCCTGCCTTCCCTCCCCCCCCAAATAAAATGCTTTCCATACACTCCTACAGAAAAATATTTTGCTGTGTTCAAATGACTTGTCTGCTTGAAGAGCGTTGGGTCCCCACATAACTAATCTGATACTCTGATGCACCAACAATTTCCTGCCATGATGTGTGGAAAATTGCTCCTCCAAAATTGCATCTTCTCATCTATGGCAGAAGTATTGCTGGGTCTCATCAGCTGCTGTGGACAGTTTATGTGATGGGGCACAGGCCTGCAGGAAATTGTTGCCTACAGAAGTAGGTAATTTTAATCAACTGAAATGCAATCCGCATGAGACTGTGAGAAAAAATGTACAACTAAATGAAAGATAATATTTTGAAATTTTGAATTAAAAAGAAAGTGGAAGCACATTTATGCTGTATTTCCTTTTAAACTTTATTTATTTACGGCCCTGATTCTAGAAGGAAATCCATGTGAAATCCTGCAGGACAGAAAGTCCTGTCTCCTGTCAGCTCTCTTGAAGGTTGTCTGAAGGTTGGACTGCCTTTTCTGGCACTAGGCTGTTATTAAGCATCCAGCATCACCATTTTCTTCCACTTATCACAGAAAAGCTCATACCATTAGGAAGTTCCAGTCATTTAAGATATTGCTCTAAGAAAGAATGGATGTATCAGCTAAATTTGAACCAGCTCAGTGAAACAGCCCCCTAAGTTTGAGTTGGATAAAAATCACAGGAAATAAACAGCTATGAAGGCAGAAGGCCAAAACAAGATTTAAAAGGCTTTTGAACTCTATCCAGACAAGATCAGGGGAAATTAAAATGATTTTCTAACAGCTAGCTGCTGGCAGGTGTATTTTAAAGTAGTCTGTCCTGAAACCTTCCTTTTTGTGCTTCAAGCTCTCACAGATTTTCTGTGAATATGGTTAATTTTGAAAAGAAAATCTTCAGGAATAATCAGCTGCATTTCTTTCTATTATTTTGCATCCAAGGTCCTCATAGATGCTAGTAAGTTTATTCCATCTCCTTCCCTTTCTGTGCCTTCCATGGCCTAAGAAGGTATGCTTTTCCAGTTTTCCTGTTGGAGCTACAAAAGTCTCAGTTTTGCAAAGACTAGGTCTCTGCTGTCCTCAGCCATCTTCACGTACAGAGATCTTGCCTTTTCTCTCATTCCCTTCTTTGCTTTGACTATGGTGGAGCTGTACTTCTTCTCTAAGCCTTTTCTTCTTCCCTTTTCCATTCTTACCCTTAACATAGCACTATATCTGATACTTCTTTTCAATCTATGTTGCCATCTCTTATCCCTCCAACTCCTCTCCATTAGCCTTCCCATCCAATTTTGGCTCTGGATTATCTTGCTTCTTTTCAACACATTTTTCATCTGATACTTTAGTCTCAATATGGATGACCTTCTTGATTTGCAACTGCATACATTGTTCCCTTGTGTTTTCACTGCACTCAGATCTCCTTTGTAACTCCTGCCCACTCACTTCATTTTCTCTTAACCAAAGGCTAAGGACCACTCACTTTATTTCTCCTTAGCTTAACACAGCACTCAGCCAAACACTTCACTGCTTCTTCTTCCCCCGTGGCACACCTGTATTAACTGTTCATTAACTGCTCATCTACTTCTCCTGCTCCCCTCATGCCTTCTATTCCCTTCCTTTCATTGACACTCTCAGCTCAACAAGAGAAGGAGGGGTGTATGTTACCAAATGAAGACCAGTATGTCCAAGGTGCACTGATAGTTGTCATTTCCAAATTGCCTCCTGTGGTATTCCTCAGATATTTCATGCTGCCATGGTGACTGCAACAGCCAGAATATATTTTGTGAGTAATATGAGAAGATGATTCAGTGTGGGAATTCACTGTGGTTAAGTGGCGTACAGAGACAACAGGGAAGGAGAGGAAGATGGGCCATTTTGCTACCTTCACTTTCCTGAATTTAATTTCTACCTCCATATCTGATCATGCCAGTTCTTCTGTAGAGGAAAATTATCAGTGTATAGATGGAATGTCATCCTCCTCTT
Source organism: Excalfactoria chinensis (assembly GCF_039878825.1). Taxonomy (NCBI): domain Eukaryota; kingdom Metazoa; phylum Chordata; class Aves; order Galliformes; family Phasianidae; genus Excalfactoria; species Excalfactoria chinensis. The sequence continues at coordinate 63,885,335 of NC_092827.1, read as the reverse complement.
AATTGGCTTTCTCTTCCACTTTCCTCACCCAAAGCTGTTTTATCTCATTTCAGCTACAAACATTTCTCATCTGCTCACCTTTCTCTGACCATATTACCTGCCCTAAATACTTAATGTCATGAACACTTATAAGATCTCCTTACAGCTTAATCTTTAGCATCTTCTCTGACTCAATTGTTTCAGAGGATTGGAGGCTTGCTGATGTGACTCCCATCTACAAGAAGAGCCATAAGGAGGAGCTGGGGAACTACAGGCCTGTCAGTCTGACCCCAGTATCAGGGAAAGCTATGGAGCAAATCATCCTGTGAGTCACGGTTGTCACAACTTAAATGCACTACTCACATAATATAATAAAATAGGAGGCATTACTTTCAGAGCAGCCCTCGTAATAATCAGAAATAAAAACGGGGGGGAAGCACAACATATAAAACTGTAATTTGTTAAATGTTATAATAATCTCAACACAAATAATATCACAAATATTATATTAAACATTGGATGACTCTGTTTTTAGGGGGAATTATTACCCCTAGAATCCTATTGACATTCTGCTGGGATGAATCATATGTATAGGAGGTTAGAAATCTAGACTATATTAAGAAGGGATTTTATGAAATATAGCTCTGGCTGTAATATAAAAGCAGAGAAACAACCAAAACAGTGAGCAGATGAAAAATGTTGCTTGCAATTAATCGGTTCTTCATGAGGTTTTGTCCACACAGTTTTGGCCTGTCTGTGCATTTCACAGTTTTTCTAATGGAATTTTTATTTTTATTTTTATTTATTTATTTATTTATTTATTTTTCAGGGACTTCACAACTGAAAGTGGGCTACTGAGCAAAGGTCTTTCTTTATTGTTATTCAATTTCAAGTTTAAGTATTTTATGTTATTTTCTGCATAGTAGCCCAACTTGAGATTGAGCGAGAATATGTAGTGTTCCTCTCCTGCCAACATCGTTGAAGTCAGAACTCTCCAACAAAGAGAGAAGAGTGCAGAGTGAAGCCTCATATTCCAGTCTCTCATTCAGTGTGCCAACAGTAGTTTTTACTGATGAAGACACTATAGTTCTAAATGAATTTACTGTTGTCAGGGTTTCTAACCTCTACAAGGTAAACAGATGAGCACTTGGTCCCACCACACCTGAGCAATAGGTCCCTGTCTGCTCCTGGCTGTACACCCTGCCCTGGGCATGAGTAGGACCACCAAAGTAGGGGCCGTGAGAGGGGAGATAGAGCTGACTTGTTAAAGTGTTTCCAGAGCCAGAGAACCTGCATCACTCTGTGACTCTGGCACCTTACAAGTGTTTAACTTGGGGCAAGGGAGAAAGTCTGATCTTTGTTTTACTTTAAAGATGAAGTAAACTCTTGGGAGAGCAGAACTGACCCAACTTCTCCCTGTCTATTCTTATAATATGAGTCTAGACATTGTCTGTCAGTACTTGTATAGTAGATCTCTCAAGCAGAGCCTTTTGTATGCTAGGCAGATGATCTGAGTTTATGTGGATAAAAGCTCCCTAAAGGGGGGACTATGGCCCAGATCCGATAAAATATTCAGGTTCCTCACTTCACGGTTAAATCAATGATCAGCTATTAACTGCCAAGCATTTCAAGAGTACTCCTAATGCCAAAGATCAAAGAGGAGCAAGACCTTAACCTGGTAGTGAGACATTTGTACAAGGAATGAGGTGTTTCCAGAGAGTAAGATGAACAGAAGGAAGAAAAACAGGCATCTGGATGGCAAAGAGCCATAAACTAGATTCTGGAGTTAATGAAGGAATTTTGTGCATCTACAGTAGTGTCTGTGCAGGCACTGGATTGAGGAAGAATAAGAGAAGATTATATGGATATGTTGTATCTGTTTTACATGACTGCAGGCAAGCAGAATGAAGGCGGATTGTCAAGAGTTCAACTTGCATTTAAACACCAATACAGTAATAATTATGTTAGTAAAAATCTGCATATCAGTCTGATTTTTAAAAATGGCAGAAAAAATGGATATGGATGAGGTTACCCAAGTATATGAGGCTTCCTCCAAAAGTAATTCCTCCTATTTCATTATGTTGGCCAAAGATATCAGAGGTGGATATTGGTGGTATGGCAGTGGAGGTTGAACCTTCCCACCAGTATACGTGTTGCTGCTGTGTGACAGGTGGCAGCAGAGTGGTAATCTGAAAAAATTGTGTCTGCTGTTTAGTGTGGATGAAACAAAAGTATGTAACTGAATTCCTCCATGTGGAAAAATCACACCCATTGTCATTCATCAATGTTGCTGAATGTTTATGGAGACCAAAGAGTGGATGTGAGCACAGTGAGGAGGTGGGTGGCAAAACTGTGAAGCAATGAGTCACCTCTGCTTGTGCAGATTTTTACGAGTGCAACATGCGGGCTCTTGTTCATTGCTAGTGAAAATGTATAGGTAATGGTAGTGATTATGCTGAAAAGGAGTGTTTTGTAGCTTAGAATTTGCTCTATCAAGTAGCGTTATTGTTATTGCTCTCTTTGTGTCTGTGGGAGTTTCCATGGAAATAAATAGGAGGCATTACTTTCAGATCTACATATTTAGTCAGCTTTATCACTGCTTTATCATATAATAGAAATATAGAAGTACTTTATATTTTAATTTGTACCAACATTACTTGTTATATTCCTTTTAAAAAAGAAAAATGAATGTAATCAAAAGTTTTAGCATTAAAGAATATCAGACAAGTTCTTTCACGTTGTCTCGGTACTGACAGTGGATTTTGGCAGTGGTCAGTGTGTTAGCAGCATCTAAATTCATTTCATTTTTGTTTCCCAGTCTTTGAATTGCTGCAGTTCTAGTTTATGTGCAGAAGTTTCACTGAGGTCCTGGAATCACCAGGAGTCAACATTCCAAATGTGCATCCCTTCAGTTATACACTTCAGGCCTTACTTAGGTTCGTATCTCAATTAATTCAGCCCCCAGAGCATGAGAATTGCAAATGAAGGTAGTAAGAGCTTTTGATGATATGCACCTATGAAATTCAGGCATCTTTTAGGCTTCAAGTGTCAGCTTTGACTCTAATAGAAAATGAAACACAGAAACAAAACCTGCTCGCTCCAATGACAGCACCATATTCTTCCCCAAGGCATCTTTACAGACAAAAACTCAGAGGTCATAAAAAGCTGTTCCATGGGGGATGGATGAGGTCTCAAACACCCTTTACATATGCAACAGAGAAACTACTCCACTACCACTCTATGCAAAGAATGGAGATTCCCTCTTCATCTGACAAACTACAGACACCCTTCTCCATGTCTTTCGTATTCCAGCAAAAATAACAAAGGGGCAGGAGAGAAAAGTAGAGAGGGGAAAGAATTTGTCCAGGAATGTCCTAGACCATTAAATATGAAGTGTCTTGGACCTTCGTAAGTGCTGCAAAGCCAGTTAAGCTCTTCGCTCTACACAGCAATCCACAGCACCAGTCATCCTTGACTGCCAAACCCTGCCAGAAGAGTGAAAAATCATGACATTTACATGAAATGTATACAGTAACTTTTTCACAGAGTGCAAAATAAATAATTGTGGGAGAGAACAGATGAATACATAGACAGAAAGATGTCTCTAGAATGGAGAATTAGTTATAAATTTGGATAAAGGAGCATTGCTTTTATGGGTGACTACAAGGAACCTTGAATTTATACTCTCCACACCAACCTGGCTGACAGAGGAAACTTGCTCTTTTCTGTTTATTAAAAACTAACAGACAACAACAACAACAAAGATACAAAGCTGTCTTCTCTTTCTTCCTCTCTTCCTTCCTTTCTTTCTTTTATTTACTTAAAATGTTTTATTTAACTTGTATGTATTTATTCAGGAAGACATAAAACCTGCTTCCATTTAGAGGCAAGCCAAATACACTTACATAATGTATATAGTGTAAATGAAACAAATACATCTCCCTTCTATGTTAATATAATTAACATTTCCTATTAACCAGGACAGTAATGCAATCAGGCAAAATATGATGCAGAGTCTTTTATAAAAATAAAACTATACTGTAGAAAAATATTTTGAAGAATAGACACATACAAGAGAGAACAAAATGCAAAAAGTGAATATAATGTTATATGCCCAAACACATATTACAGAGAATCAAAACCCTCACTGCTATCAGCCTGCAGCAAGATGGCACATGACTTTCTCATATTGGGGTTTGTATTTCAATGCATCATAACATAAGCTTGCCTGAGATCCAAGGAATGTATGAACTGGGAAGGGAGTTTTTCTTTACAATGAAAGACAGGCAGACTGGTGATGGTTTATTAAGAAGTGCTGGAAGCAGAAAGACATTTAGTAGAGACATTTAGAGATCTGGAAAAGACCTCCACTTTAAATTCTTCAGAGCCAAGGAAGAAGAGAAACACTGCCTTGGCTGGTTACAGCACAGTGCTGTCAATGCTGAGAAAGTCAAGTAGTCATTCATCACTGTGGCATGGGAGAAGTTGCATAAAGAACTGAAAAGCCCTCCAAAGTACCCTGAACCCAGGCAGTAATTATGCCAAGCCTTTGACCCACAGAAACCACTATTAACCTCTCACAGAGGCACAATTGTACAGCCAAACATTCGCAATGTTAGTCATGTTTAAACAGCTTCCAGTAAAGATGACACAGGCCTATAAGAGGAATCTGCATGTTCCCTCTGGAATTGACAGGATTCATTCAAATCTTTCTCCTCAGACTTGGCTGCCAATTCTACCTTTGCAATTCTTATCCCCTATTTTCCTTGGGAACTTAATACATAAAATGTTGTCCACACATTTTCTATTAAAGGAAATTTGGTCTGGTGAAGATGAGTTGGCTTATGTTACAAATTTCCTAAATAGTTCATTTAAATTTATATATTTGCAAGCATCTTAACCACACAAATTATTCTGGGGTAGAAAGAAAACACTCGGTTCACACGTTTTTCTTCTCAGGTACAACAAGTAGTAAGTGTCATACTGAATGCATTACCAGTCCCAGAAGGTTTCCCAATACCCTGAAACTTCCATATCTATATATTTGCACTTGCCTTTCTTTGATGTGCATCCATCTCACTTCTTTTCTCCAGTATTTCTCTTATGTGCTTCCATAGGATACTGGTAGAATAGAGTGGTCTTTGCTCACATTGGAAATGTGGCATCCTAACAGGCCAGGTTCCTCTCTGACTCTGAAATTGCCTAATGCTACTGAAATCAATAGAGTTATCCTCATTTGCAGCAGTGGGAGGCAGTGTCAAGGCCTTTCCTTCCCTGGCAGTCTGCCACTGTGGCTCAAAGCCAGGAAGAAGTCTTATCCCATGTGCAGTGAACTAACACTGATGCAGGACTAGTGAGCAGAGGGATGAGCTGGAACCTAGACAGAATGAAAAAAGAGAATGAAACAGGAGGGATCCCCTCACACACACACAATATAAAGTAACAAAATCATTGTTGTCTATATGCTGATGTAGCCATCTTAATTCTTAGGAACCATAACTATTGAAGCACGCCATTAGTAGGTCAAAGGTGGTGATAAGGACTGTTACAAGACGAATTTTTGAAATCAATAGTGAATAAATAAAATTCCAGAATAATTTCACTATTTAACTGAGATCAGTGGAATTACCCTAGCAGAAAGCAGAAAAAAGCTGCTGGTGAATCTAGGCCTTCAGGTGTAAAATGCAAGAACAGCGGCATAGCACATGCCACATACACAGTTTAGCAGGAGCAGACCAGTGACAGAAAGAAAAACTCTTTCTAGATGAAGGCAAATTGATGACCATTTAGTGGTTAGCTGTTTGTGTTGTTTTACTTCATAACTTGGTGTTGTCTTTCAAGATGAAACACACTTAAATGATTAACTAGCTAACTATGTTCCTAGAACTTCTGGAAGTAAGTTCTGTTTATAACTGTTATAAACATCAGAAATGGTTCATGTGTTTCAAATAAGACCTTAAGTAGACTGCTTTTGCTCCTTCCCCTTTCCAGAACTCAACAGTCTACTTTTTCTATCAGAATCATTTCAGTTGCTTGTTGGATTCAAGCAATGCTGCTCATAAAAGTATATTAGAAATTAAGCTCCAGCAAGTTATTTCAAAGAAACCAAGCTTTTATATAGCATCTGCCTCTTTATATATCTCTTAGCTAGCCTCTCTTGATCACCTCAGTTGTGCCCTGGTAAGAATCAGGGACGCATTCCTCCTATGATTTGGCATTGTGATCAGCATAATCTTATTTCCAGCCCCCCACTTACTTCTTTATGATGTCTTAATTCAATTCTGACACTGCTGCCATCGTGTCTTGCTGACAAGTTATATAATGCAGTAGAAAGAAGAGTTATGACCATGGCACTATGAGATCATCATCAGCTGCACGTGAACTGTATCTCAGAAGTTAACTATAAGCCAGGAAAAAATACATGTAGAACATCTATCACATAAGAAATTCAGAGAAACAGCTAGCCTACTGCCAAAGAGTGCCCTACCTCTTCTAGACAGGTGGATCCTATCCCTTCCTAACAAGTTATTATTGCAATCAGATGCTGTAGCAGGCAGATCCCAGTTAGAAGCTGATAAAAGACATGGGTGCAATAACAAAAGCTTCAGAATGGGGAAAGCAAGTCCTAAAATCCTGGGCTGGGAATCTGGAGAAGGCTCTATGCAACTCATGAAGGTTAAATTTGATTGTATCCAGTGAGAAAAGCACTAACAAGTAAAGGACTTGACAAAATGTCATGCATGAGTACTTGATAAGACTCCTTCTATAAAATTAATCTGAAATGAGTTTGGGTCTTATTTCAGTGCTAAGAGAAGATTAGGGTCAGATTTTTCTTTCCTCCTGAAGCCGTGCCCTGACTCCTTACATTTCTAGAATAAATTTGTGTGATTTTCAATAAAATAATAACTTACAGCATTCTGTTCTATTGCCCTAGACAAATGAATCATCTTTATTCCAAAAGTACAGATCCTCTAAAAAGTGGAACAGGCATTTAACTGTGAGGTTTTTCTCCATCAAAAGGCTAGAGTCACAGTGATGTCACTGTTTTCCAAGCTTTTCTTAGTTTACAGAATCACAGAACTGTAGGGGTTGGAAGGGACCTCTAGAGATCATCGAGTCCAACTCCCCTGCCAAAGCAGGCTCCCTACACCATGTCACACAGGTAGGTGTCCAGGTGACAGATAGGCATCCATTTTCAGAATATGGCAGGAAAAAGTCTGTAAATAATTGTGCTTGCTACTGTAGTTTGAAAGTATCCCCCTTCCTCTGCCCATGTGCACCTTAACAAAAGAAAATATTCCTTCACCCCTCCTTGAGAGTTAATCTAAAGGCATACTTCCCAGAAATGGGATCCAGGCGGAGATCCTCTTTACGTAAAAGGGCTCAACATCCTAGCTTCTACTTCTGCGGAATGTTAGTTAGACTTGTTATCTAATATTAAGCTTATGAGCAGGCCAATATTGTGGATGCCACCAGATTGCTGCTCAGAGTTAAGGTGCCTTGCGGTCTGATACGGTAGTCATGGATCCTACTATTAAGGTAAGCATCATATGTACCATCCACATGAAATGAGTAGAGAAAATACTTGGAAGATAACTGACCAAGATTTAACTGTTATATCTGCTGACGTTTTCCCTTGATTTTGAATCACATCAAAATAATTTTCAAGGAAGAAACACAAGGCAATCAAAGTAAGGTTTTGCATCACCTTTAAAACAAAAACCCATGAAAGGTGGCTTGGGGAGTTTGAGTCAGAGTGCAGTTCCCTCACTTTTCAGTCTCTGGCTCAAATCAAGTCTATAGCAGCCTATATATATCCTCTTGTGAGGTGCTCTGTGTGAATGTCCTCACAATCTCTAGGTCTAAATGATCACAAAATCATAGAATGGCTTGGGTTGGAAGGGGCCTCAAGGATCATAAAATTCCAGTCCCCCTGTCACAGTGCCTGCAGTGCCATCTTTTGCACATCATAAAAACACACTGTCACATCAGTGCATTGATCCAATGGCTTCTACACTCTAGCACACAGAAATAATTCTTTAAGATTCCCATGTGTTTGACAGTACCTAATAGGGCAGGCCAAATGCATGACTCCCTTTAGCTCTATTATGTTTGTAGTTGTGTAGAACAGCCTCTTTGTCTCATTTAAGCACCCAAATACAGCAAAGTGTGTTTAGACAGCGGTCATTCAGTCAATGTACACACCTCACATAGGAACAGCCTAATGCACAGGGAATAGAAGTAAACTGAATGAACAACCTCCCTTTCAACTATGTGGAAACAATCTTACATTTCTCTTTACTGATAATCTGAAATGCTCCCAGAACCCTGAGGACAAAATGTAGAATTTTCCTATGCAGATAGGCAGAACACATTATATTGGCCACAAATAGCTATCCTGTACCTTCAAGTTCTATCCATGTTCCCAGAACTGGATATGTAGGTACAACCAGAACATTGACATCATCAGTTTAAACCTTCATGATACTATTCTTTTCATACTACTCCTTTCAGTATGAATTTGGAGCTTTCAAAGTTGTATATTAATTGTTCCTTAATAAGATATCATCATAAAACATGCAATTTAGTGCTTCGTTTCTTCCAATTTCCATATAGGAATCAGACTGTGCTAAATTCAAGTCTTAATCCCCTTGGCCCTTCTTGTAACCGGCGCTATAGACTGTGAAGGGTTACTGACCCATAGCAAATAAATTAATAAGCTTGTGTAATTATATTTGGGTCATTTTATTTCAAACCATGAAATCAAAGGCTCTGTTCACATTAGTACAGGAAATGCTATAACTGGCCATTGGGGCTCCCTTGATACACCATCTGCAAATGCAACAAACTGGCACATGTTGGACAGAAGGAATCCATGCATATAGCTAGCTTACATGTTTTTTTTTCATTACCTTTTCTGGGCACAGAACTCAGTATCCTATTTCTATCTATTATTTCTCTCCTACAAAAGTAATTCTGCCTTATATCATGACCTTTGTTCTTTACAGTCAAGAGCTGCTCTAAAGTTCTCACATCACCACTGATTAATAGATCAAGTTAGCTGGCTCAGCTGTTTTGGGGTGAAATGCAAAACATATGGGCACAGCCACAAAGTGGATTGCAGGAATGCCTAGAAGGCAGGGCTGTGTGTTCCATTTAAAACTGTATAGTATCATTATTGTTTGTCCTATTCCATTTTGGCCTTCAGTACAATTTCTGGTAAAAGGACATGCCCTTTCTGACAGCTTGAAGGTTCTTACTTGGCTCTCCTCCTAACATAATACTGCTCCCCACCTTACCTTCCTTCATCTCCCACCTTGATGTTTTCCCTTAAAATGTTTTGTTCTTGTCTCTGTTCTACCTCGTGGTCATGTTACATTGGAGGTCTGGGGAAGGTCTGCATCTTGCATTGTTCCTGACTCCATAAGTTTAATCGAGCTTGACATACGTTTCAGACCTTGAAATGTGGTCACACAAGATTGTAGGATTGACTTCTGAGTTAGGATGGTCTTTACTATAGCCACTTTGAAGTCTGTAATCCTACAACATGGAGTTATGGAGAGGGTTCTTTCTATCCCTGCTGTATGCTTGAAGGGATAAAAAAAAGTCATTCATTCCCTCTATTTCCCCATCTCATGAGCTTATTGAAGATTATTTTTGTCCACAACTAGCAACTTTCTGAACAGCTGGTCAATGGACTGGCCATCAGGCATCTCATCAAAAGACAACTGCAAACAGCTGTCATGAGGTAGGTCAGAGAGCACTTTTTGTGTGTGAATTGCTCACATGCCATAGCAAGGAGGGAGGGGAGCAGGTGAAGATCCTACTTATGAAAACAGAACTGGAATTGGCTCCAGAATGGAAGATTAGCTCACTGTACTGCTTATAATGTATTAGTCAAAACATAGCAGAGACAAGCTGCATGGACGTGGAAAAGTTAGCAGGACTACCTGTGAATATGTATCAATAACACAGCAGTGTTTAGACAATTCATTAATCAATCAGTGACTTTAAATATGACAGCCCATATGCAAACTCTGTGCAATAACTCTTTGAAATAGTGGCTCTTGTGTCATGCGAACATTCAGCAAATAAAAGATAGTAGTGTGTGTGGTCCTATGCTTGCTTACTTTTCCCAAGTATCTTTTGGTAGCCTTATCAGCCTGACAATATTGAGGGAGATGGCCCTCCAGTTTAAGAGAAGAGTTTTTCTGTACTTCTAAAGAAGGATCTATGGGGAGTTATGTTACTGTGGCAGAGAAAAACTTTATATTTTCCAGTTATTTTATAGCAGAAATGCCTCAATTTTGACCTCATTTAGTTAGCTGCAGTTACCACCTGCTGAATTGCAACTTATACTTGAATAGCTGATGGCAGACCTTCTGGCATTCACATTTCTAATATGCTTTACCTAAATTGAGAACAGTTTACCTAACTGAATTTTTGGATTTATCTGCTTCATACAAAGGTGATTTTTAGAAAAGGTATGATTTTTTTTTTTCTTTAAAAAATAAATAGATAAATAAATAAAGGTGGTGATTTTGGCACAAGGTGTTTTGTGTGCAAAGAAGCCACTGACAAAAAATCGGAGCCAAAAATGTAAGTAGCTGCCAGCTTCCAGCACAGCATACCAAAAGCCAACTCTGTGGTCACAAACCCTTCTAATAACATTAAACCATATAGGGTTTGCAGGAAGACAACAACAACAAACACACGTTGTGTCAAATTAAGAGGAAAAGACTGTTTTGTCATTTAGTCATGACTACTTTAACCTCTTTTTCCTTTGCGTCCAGCTCTTGCCTCTTGTAAGGCTAACTCTAGGTCCATCGCAGACTTGGCAGATCAGCCAACAGGGGGCAGCCAAATGATAGGGATTGGCATCAGAGCCCTGACACCCCCCTCCTCTGAGAGCCCAGAAAAGCAACAGTCAATCAGCCTACCAGAAGCCTGATAGTTGGTCTTCAGATTGATTCATTAGACAGACGCCTCCCTCTCTGGCTCATCATTTCATTATGACACAGGAAGATGTCAGCCTTTCATGGGACAAAAGGACATTCTTAGGAATGCAAAGGACTGAAATATCATCTCATACCCTGGAATGCTTCCAGGACACCAAGGATGTGCAGTCTCCTTAATCACAAGTCCTTTTTTGGTCCTGCTGCATTTTAAGAGACTAGTCTGACTCAAAGAGGATATCAGGTTCGCCTAAAGTAGCCTGCAGGATTTTCATTTGAAAGCCATCCAGCCCAAGCTTAAACAAACGACTCTTCCTTAAATTAAAAAAAATAAATAAATAAGGATTTTGCTCAGTAGTACTCTCTTTTGCTTCTAAGATCTGCCCTTGGGAGAGCACAGCGCTATCTGCCTCCGAGATGATATTTTCGGAAGGTACATTCCTTTTATTGGGGGCAGCGCACTAGCAGAAAACCAAAAGGACATACGCATGCTATTTCAGAAGGCTCTGTGGCTGCAGTCACACAAGTGCATTTCTGCTTCATAGCACTGTTCCTATGCTTAAAGCTGGTGTTCAGGGAAGACCAAACTAAACTAGGCCTCTTGCTGGGTCCCAAAGATTAGACTGCCATGGCATAGTGCTGTCAGTGTATAACACTAGAGGCCTGACAAATAGCCGGTTTCTCAGAGGACTCTATACCTGTGGCAGACTTTGAAGCCAAACATGACCGGCTCTCACTTCCATCTCACACATGGGATAGTTAAATTTTAAATATAAATAAATGACAGATTACCCTCCTCCATGTGAAACAAGAGAAGGGCTGAGGGAAGGAGTGTTACCCTATGAAATCACTAGGACCTAATCTTTTCAAAACACTGCTACTGAACTCACCCTTTGGTCATTTCTACTTGTCTGCCAAGTTTTTCTACAGCCTTTTTTCATTGATTTCCCATTCATGTAAATTCACAAATTCAAGTTTTCCACCCTATTTTATGAGGTGCACCAACATTTTTCACCCATCTACAGAACCTCCTTTCTTCAGCTGTTGCTTCTACTCCCACTGCTCCTTCTTACAAGGCACTTTATCTACCCACCTATTCTCTTCTACTTCTCTGTTATCAGTCACAATTTTCATACTGTTTTATATTCCTAAGTAAAAAGGTCACATTTCTCCTAATTTTGTCAGACTCGATGTCCAAATCTCTTTCCTGCCCCATAACATTCTCCACAGCTGAACTTCACTTTTCTTGACATCTAACTGGGTTATTTGCAAACACAAAGGAACCACAGGCAGATTCAGAAACATAGTAATTAGAAGGAAACTTTTAAGATAGTGGTATTTAAGCAAAGATGAAACTTCCTTTACAGTTGATGATGGAGACAGAACTGATTATTTATTTCTCAATTACTGTGTTTTCAAACTCTATAAGGAAAGCTTATCATAAAGCCCACAACATTTAGAACAGGTCCTAGTTCAGAAACAAGCAGGTCTCTTAAAATAAAGCTAACAGTCCAGGCAAATTTGGAGGGTGGTTTACTCTATTCACTTGTCAAACTGCTGCATGGTTGCTGAGCCATGAAAAATATAAGCTTATTGGAAAAACACTTTGTAAGCTAGTTCTATTGCCTGCCTAAAAACTGTCCCATTAGCTAGCCAACAAAGTCATTCCAGTTCCTTTCTACTCTCTGAGACACGGATTGTCCCCTCATATGCTTCCTTAAACACCTCAGATTTGAATGAGATATAATCATTATATTCTGCAGGCATTTGTTAACAATGCTAAAAAAGTTAATGCAAGATACTTGAGGTACATCAACATACATGAAAAACTGAGATGTTTGTAGCCTTAGAAAAGTGAGAAGTGCCTTCCTTGCCATACTGTTGTTCCAAGCTTGCCCTACTTTATTGTCCATCAAAACCAATGGCTGTCCATCTATCTTATCAGGACATAATAATAGCATATTTCAGAAATTCTCTTGAGAAAGAGCAGGAGCATTAGCAAAGCAGCACATGAATTGAAGCAGGCTTGATCCGCTTTAATGTGTGTTCTGAGCCTGGGGCCCAATAAGAACCTTCTGATCACATAATCTGCCTATCTGGAGGATCTGTATATGTACAATGAGATAATCCTGGTAATCAAGAGTGTAGATAATAGCATTATTATTTTATTTCTTTAAATATTTGGAAAGATAGATTTTCTTCTCCATTGCAATCTGATAGTTAAAATCCCTACACTCATTGAAAAAGAAAAGGTCTGCCAGAAAGCTGTGGAAGTGTAACAGGAATACGAACAACAATAAAACATCTCAGAAAGCAAAACACACAAAGTAAAAACATTTTGCTAGCATGGGTGTTCTCAAATCTTCAGGTGCAATCAAAAATCACCGAGAAACAACATACAGCTGATAGTGTTTTATAAATGTCAGAAAAGCATAAAAATATTAAGCAAGGCCTTGATCACATACTGTAGCTGTGAACCAGGAACCCTTGGGTCATGATGACTATGGGTAGAGGCAGAAGAGGACAACCCCTTTTGTCCAAGGTAAGGAGAGCTGTGAATATCAGTGCATCAGGGGACAGTGTAGCCGGAGAAGGGCAGTCCAGGTCTGGCATGCTGGTGAGTGATCACAGCAGTTGCAGTCCTATTCTGGTGTCCCTGTAGAAATGCAGTAACTGCTTGAGCCCTACTTAGCCTATTATGTCACTACTAAAGCTAAAGAGAAATGTTGACAACTCAAAGACAGGACTGAAGGATGGAGTATCACTGATATAGTGCAACTGGTAAGAACAACACGCCTGCTCGCTGATGTGGTATTGATAATGTCAGATATGTAATAATAACTGGGTGAGCTGTTTCCCCCAGTTGTTGCTTCCCTAAGGAAACAGACCATTCATATTTCTTAGAAGAAAGTAAGAAATTTCCTTCAGATCCTCCAGGAACTGCAGCAAGAACAAGAGGTCATTGCTGTCACAAAGCCACTGAGGTTTGGGAATAACATTTATTGACAAATATCTATCCAGCGAGTGCCAGAATAATATCCTCTTAAGCCATCAAGGGAAATTCAGGTCACTTTCCATTCTATGCATTTCTAGTTTGGTATTTCTACATCAGGATAGTCTCATTTAGTGAATCTGTTTAGTATTACCTTTGTAGTAAAATGAAATGATATTTATTTCTTAAAAAAAAAAAAAAAAAAAGAATTAGGGAAAAAAAAAATGAAAAGAAACCTCTGCAGTGTAACCATTTTGAAAAATTCCTGCAACCTCAGCTCACATGTATATACTGTGAATGGGAGGGGATGAAGGACTTCATCTATGTTCAGGAACTCATTTCTTTCCAGTTTTAAAACTGTAAACTAATATTGAGAAATATACCTATAAACAGTGGAATTTATTTCAAAATTAACACTGGAAATCAGCTTCTCAGAGATCCTGTCATCAGAATACAGTTTGTTGCTTTAAACCACAGAGTTACAGCCTGAAATTGGACTTAAAGAATCATTCACACCACATACCATCTGCAGAGCAAGAATTACTCACCACAAACCCGTGAGCAACAAAATAAATGTATAAGTTTCTGCCAGATGGATTGTGCCAAAAAGAGCAGGCTAACCGTGGAATATTTTTGCTACATGGTATTTACACAACTCTTATTAATGCTGTAGTCCCATAAGTGACTCAGTTTTGTATATCTTCTGGAAAAGCCTTCAGAACACACACTATGAATACTTATCCTGATTTCATTCACAGTAACGTTGGCTTTTTATTTTTATTTATTTACTTATTTATTTTTGAGGTTACGGTTTGATACACAATAGAGACAAGGAACCATTTGCAAAATTTGGACTGAATTTGCTTTTCAGATTCTCATGATATTCAGTTAAGGCTTAATCCAGCACCATTGAAGTCAGTGGAAGTTTTGCCAGTGACTTCAGAGGGGAGTAAGAATTTAATTATGCACTACTGAGTACTGTCAGTATTTGATTCTGGTACTTGTAAATACAAGATATGGGCCTAAACAGATTACATTTGGTCCCTGAGTGGCAGTACTGTGGATTAAGTCCAGCTCAAGGGTTTTTTCTCAAAGAAGAATTTGTTTCTAGAATCCAAACCTCAGGATACTTATCATGTGTTTCCAAAGCATTTCCTTGATCTATGTGAGATTAACGCCCATGTTCCTTCTCCTATAGGAGCATTTTTCAGGAATAAATTATGTCCTCAGTGTATAGATCACTGACACGACAGGAAAGAATAAAATGTTGTTATTGTCCTTTTAAGTGGTTTTTCCAGTTCATCTTCTGAAGTCTGCAATCCTCTCCCTCTTGCACTGCAAGAGGATGGCTTTTATACTGCTCCTGGAGTTGTCTTCCTTCCCCAGGGAGTCTCTACAAGCACTATTCAGATATGTTAGGTTTTCCTCAGTATTTAATTTCATTAGAAGATCAAGTCTTTCATAAATGTCAAGAGATTGTCTGTTTTTCAGAGTTTTTTAAGGCAGGATGTTTATATTCCCAGTTTTCACATAGTTTGCCAAGTTATAAAGACTACTGTCAGGCAGAATATTACCTTTTTCTGTTCCCTACTCTCCACACAATTACCTAAAGTGCTTTGTGTTTTCCCTCATGGTGCCTACTTCTGATCTGCTTCACACAGGTTTTAATCTGCTTGGTCTGATTTAGTTCACTTTGTTAAGGAGTCACATCTTGAACCTCCACAGATCCATAGTGGGCTTTGATTCCCTAACTGTTCTCTGTAACACTTCCATCCCTCTTAGAGGCCCTCCTAGCCCTAAATTCCTGCTCTCAGTGAAAGCTCCAGAATCAGTTGGTCCTCACACATCATGGCAGGGAGCTAGGAGAAAAGCAAGAGCACCAGTATCACAGGAATTGCTTTTCCTTGACACCTGAAATCAGAATGGCAGGAGTTCCCCTGTGTTGTCATCAAAAGCAACGTAGCATAGGGCAGAGTGCTCTTCCAGAGGCTTTAAAAGGCACCTGAGGGGAAAATGAACAGAGGAGATAAGGACACACAACATCCTTTTATGCCAGTCATGCCACTACTTGTGGTGGCTTGTACCCTGCAACCACAGAGGATGTACCAAGTTTTTTACTAGCTCCGTGCTCCTGTTGGTGGAGACTTTTACCTGGTAGAGAAATAAGATGGTGCATGAGGTTTGGGCTAGATGTTTTCCTAGAGTTGCATACATCAAGCTAAGAGATTTTAGTCTGTCCTTTCTATATTCACTTTGCTTATCAGATCTGGATTTTTCATTGCAGGAATTTCACAGATGCAGGAGGTTTGCAATGGCTTGCTAGAGAAAAAAAAAACCACAAAAACAACAAATCTGGTAGAGCTATTGAAGAGGTGGTACCAGAGATGGATGAGATACATGGAAGAGTTTCTTTCGTATGCATCAATCTTGTATCTAATTACAGTAAATCAGCATTACAGTGAGCTTAATCCATTTTGTGAACACATGGACTGAAAGTTCATTTTTAGAGCCAAGAGTTCCCCAAAAGCTAACATCTTGCAAAAGAAGATAAAGCAGATGAAAGATACTGTGCAGAAAGTAAAACCTATGTATTAAAGTTTTAGAGAAGTTTCCCACATTGGCCTTATGTTAAAATAAACATTGTGGTTAAATAATTTAAAAATTAAACCAGAACACACTATTATTAAAATCTGTATGCTTAAGAACTGAAACAACCACTAAGGCTTCTTCTCTCTGTTGATTTACAAGATATACGGTTAGTTTTACAATCCGGGAACAGTCTCTAAAACAATGTACACATTTTACTACTCACATAAAATGTTTCTGGTATTAGTATAATAAAATATCTTACTTGCAAATATGCTTATAAATGTTTTCCTAAAGCAAGCAGTATAATGTGGCTGTAAGTTGTAGTGCAACTTCAACTAGAATTTCTCCGTATAACCATTCCTTGTTGATTACATTCTACAGATCACAAAATAACAGCAAATGTTTTCAGAGGAGGAATAACAGAATAACCTGTCTGAATATTCATTCGAATAACATAAGAAATATGCCAAGGTTATTTTAAAAACACCTCAGCTAAGAAATGTTGCTGAAACTTTCTAATGAGAAATTTATAATGAAGGAGTCTAGAAGGCAGTTGAGGTAGGGTCCAAAAGCAGAAATATTCAGAGCCTTCCAGGGTAATTTCCTTTTAGTCAGCTTCTGCCTTCTGGAAGACAGAGGTGGGGTAGCATGATGTTTTGGTTCACAGACTCTCCATAACCATTGCCCATGTATGACCCTGGTGAATACATTCCCTCACAACAGCCAGATGAAAGTCCACAGTAGCTGCCCCTCTGTACCAAATGGAGTAAGAACCTTTTAGTGGACTGCAGGCTTGGAATCACTATCATCCATTATTGGCTTTGTAGCTAACTAATGGCTTTGCACATTATTAGCATTACTAGTATGAGTATAGCTAATGGATATTAATATGATATATAAAAGTGCTCATTAAAACACTGTAAAATGCGTTTGGTTAGTAATTAGCACTTTCAAAAGCATAACTTCTTAACTAATGCATTTATTTCACATATTTATAATTGCAAAATAATAAGTACTCGTTTTTATAGATTAGACTTATAAAAGAAATGTGCTTGGTATGATTCCAATATGCTTTTTCATCCTTCCTTTCTTTCTCTTCTGCACATTTATAGAAAGTGCAAAAGCAAAAAAAAAAAAACAGCAGTAACTCAGTGACACAAAGAATTTCTGCAAAAAGCATTCTCAAGCAGGAAGGACAGGATGAAATAGGGCAAAACACCATGTGCGAATACAGTATTCCCAAGTGGACTCCAGGGTCAAGGTTCATGGTCCTATCTGTCCCAGGTACCCTCATTCAGAGCAGCACTTGTTTCATTGGTAAACTCAGGGTCTACTGGATGAGTATCAAGAAATAATAATGAGCTTCATTGTAAGCATAGCTTCTACTTCAAAGAAGTGACCCCCAGTTCCCAAACACCGATACGGCAAAGACACAGTCTCCTGATTTAGGCTGTCTGCTGGAAAGAGCATCAATTTATCATATCCTGGAGAAAAAATAAATTAAAAAATCTAGCTTCAACAACCAGAAAAAACAGATCTGAAAGAATGCTGGAGAACTAGGAGATTGTATCAATTTAGCATGGCCTCCAACTGGGAAAAAAAAAAAAAGAAAAAAAGAAAAAAAAAAGGAAAAAAAATTACAACAAAAAGTTCCTATTCCTTTACATTTAGCTTTGATTTTGACCAATCTAGAAATATAATTACACATTTTGCTTCATGAGTGAGACATGCAAGACTGCTTGAAATCATTCTACTGCCTGCAGTAAGTCTTTCCATGAGCAGCAAAGGTCTCTTGCAGCTCTGTTTGAGGTCTCTAAGTTATGTGAGACCTTGGTAAGGGGTAGGCCATCCAGGGCAGTGTAAGGCCTCACGGCCCTTTCATTCAACTTCCCCATAATCACAGGATTCAACAGGACTACTCAGCTCCTCTAATCCTCCATCCCTGAAACGCCTTTGAAATGTCTTTGAAACCACTGCCGCCCCCAGTGGAGGGACTGCTGCTGCATGGGCTAGGGTACAGCCTTGCTCCCAAGATGCTGAGTGGCAGGCAGAAGCAGCTTATATTTGTATATCATTAGCACAGAGACCCTTAGGCAAGAGGCTTTCCCTCATTTTTCACAGCCTCCTTTAAGCAACTTTTTAGGTTCCTATGGAAAAAAAAAAAAAAATCTCTTCAGTGCCTTATCAAGTTCATTTGAAATTCCAAAACTAATGAGGCTTTTGTCTCCCTCTTAACCTAAGAACCATTGTTACCTCTAAAAATAAAAAAAAAAAAAATAAAAAATAAAAAAAAAAAGAAAGAGAGAGATAATCTGCTAAGGAGCTAAAAATACTGAACTCTGACAGCCTTTTCAGACTGATGATTGACACACTTGCACCTTTAATGTTCACAAAGAAAGTGCTGAGGCAGGAGCTCCTATGCACACCTCGCAGCAGCTCTTTCACCAGCTGCCTGCTGGTTGATCCCCCACCGACAGGATGGCAGGGGGATAGGTCATTAACACTCAGAAAATGATACTCATCCAGAAGTTAGAACAATCACCCAAGGGTGCTTGTGCAATACCGTTTTCAAGAACAACCTCTATATTTCTTTTGCTAGGAAAATCAGGGAGTGCTGCCAGACAGGAGTGCCAAATAGTCCAACCAAATGCCCTCTGCCCCAGTCCTCAGTACAAACAAAATCTTTCCTACATGTTTGAATTCAGGGAGCAAGCTGGGTGAATGCACGCTTTTAATTGATCAGGATAAAAATAAGTGGGCCTAGTTAAAAGTACCAAAAGAGTTTCCGATCTATCATAAAGAAGGCTTGAACAGTCCCCGCGCAGTGAGCCAAAATGTTTTTGTTTTCAAAGCTTGATGGTCAAAGCACATAGTCAATGGTTTGCCTTACTTTACTGTCAGCAAAATTATACCAGCTGCATGTGGCAAAATTCTGACAGTGGAGAGTGCTGCAAGGGTGGCTCCTATGAAAACAGTCCAGGGGCTGCCCCACACTGCCCAACCACAATAATCCAGGACTCAGCCAAGCCTATCAACTGTGCCAGGGCACCTCTGTGAAAACATGTTTATTAACAGGTAAAACCACCAGAAAGAGAGGAGAAGGAAATAAAAGGGAGTGAGAAACAGTAGAGGGAATACCAAGGTCATCGGAGGAGGAGCTGCTTGAGGAGATGTTCTTGGAAGAAACTGCAGTCTGTAAAGAGAGCCCCCACTGGAGCAAGGTAAAAAGCATAAGGCAAAGATCAGGAGAGAGACATTTCTAAACCTCTGTGCTCCGACCAAAACTGGATTCTGGAATAGACGAGCAAAGTTGTGTATGGCAGAAGAAGAAAGGAGTTGTTTTAATTACCTTTGTGTCTCACTACAAACATGAAGCCTCTCAACTCAAGGAAATCCAGGAAAAGACACCCCAGGGAAAATACCAATTACAGCATTCACTGATTACCTGAACAAAAAAAAAGCATCTGTGTGCTCCCCAAAACTGTTATTTTTTTGTTGTTCTTCTTTCAGAAATAGAATCATAGAATCACAAGGTTGGAAAGGACCTACAAGATCATCTAGTCCAACCATCTCCCACTAGCATTGCTACCACAAGCTACTAAACCATATCTCATAGCTCCTTATGACTCATAGTGGAAGGAAACATGAGGATTATCTGACAGTGAAACCTTTTAGAGGCTGTTTTCAGTTAATTGAACTTGGTTTTAACAATACCTTACTTATAGTTGTGTTCTTTCCTCAGAGAATGTAAACTTGCTTCCAAGTTTTGATTTCATTTCAGCTATAGCACATATAGCATGCTTTCCTAGCTCTAAATACCATGGGACAATTTGGTCAACTCTTATGGTAGAAGAGGAATCTCAAACTCCCTTTTCCTAATTAGCTACTTAGCCTAAAACCTTCTAAATGTGAACCCAACTCTTTCTTGGATTCTTGTTGGATTTTTTTCTTTTTCTTCCCTCTGCCATGGCTTGCAGTACACAGAGATATCATTTAACTTTTCCATCGTCTTTGACAATAAAGAGGCTGCAATGAGGTGGGTCAAGACAGATTCTTGCCCATAAACACTCATTTTGGAGATGAGAAGAGGTTAAGAGAGAACGTCTCTCTCATCCAGCAGATTGCTCCTGCTGGAGTGCCACTTCTAACATAAAGAATTCCCCAAGCCTTTATAAGGTACGATGAATTAACCTCTAACTCATTTGTACTCTAGAATGTTTTCATCCATTTAAGATACCAAGGGATTTGCTATGATTCTAATGCATCATTACAAACGTCCTTTAAAATATTTCAGTCCTGATTTAAACTTTAACTCTTCAAAGAACTTTATCTGCATTGTGTAAATTTATGATGACCATATGAAAGATGTCAGGTTTATGATAACATTCAGAAACAATTCAGGAAATATATATATAGATATTAATTGGAGTACAAATTACTCTTTGGTGTTACTATCTGTTCCCAGACAAAAAAATATCTCCAAAATATCTCCAGGGCAAATCTGACAGAAGTGAAGCAGCCTTCCTCATGTGTCTGTGCACATTCTGAAGATGGCGGTAACCTCCACAAAATCCCAAAGAGGATTCATTTAAAGCCTTTCTGCTCTCCAGCATGATCTTGAGAAGTTTTGCAAGACGTGCAGAGTTGTAGTGAGCATTTGAACATCAAATTATCTTTGAAAAAGAGAGGTTATTTCCACAGGTCATGTGGAAACACTATTATCTGGGCCTTGTAACTGAAGAAAAAAAATAATCCTGACTTGATTCTTATATTGTTCTTGATAAACTGATGATGTTGGGGAAAGAAAAAATAAAAATCATTTCATAGAATGGGAGTGGATTTCCCTAAACTTGTTATTTCTCTCTCAAATTAAACAATTATTTACATTCTCATGGATGCATCTTACTAAATCCTTCATTTCCTGAGTCATTCCTATGGAATTCTCTCCATTTAAGAGAAATTAAATGAGACTGCAGAAGATTCAAACTACTTCTACAGCCTTGAGGCCCCATTTTAAAAACACTCATCCTTTCAGGATCTGTTCTACAATTACATGGTTACTAACACTTCCGTGAGCTTGAGCTTTAATCTCAGAGTTTTTGGACACAGACTGGTACATGACCTGTAGAGTCACTTTTTACAGTTCTCCTAAGGCTTCTAGAACTTTCTTTGCTGGCTTTTGGTTCCTCCCTTGATTCCTTTTGATTCTTCTCCCTCTCTCCAACTAATAATTTTAAAAGCCATTAATTTCACTTTGCATTTGACATGAAGGCAAGAAAGTACATTTTGAAAATCACCTATTGGGTAAGTAATAAAAGCCTTGTGCCATTAAATTCATACACGTTTTTCCCTAGCCTTTGCCAAGTTATGTGCAATAAAACAATTTGACTGTCCTTGACCATACTTGCTTGTTGACTACCAGAGTAGCATAAGATATCTCTCAGACAGTCTGATTACATTATACAGCAAGATTATATTAAAAGCATCCTGTACTTTTGGCTGGGACAGCAACTAACCACGAAGACAGTATTTTCTTTCTCTGTCCTATTCTGCAAATTGTTCATAAGATCTCCTGACAGTTCACATTTATTGTTTACTTCATCCAACAGAAGCTGGCAAATCAGCCCAACAGTGACCCATGCTCCCAAACAAATGACTTTAAACGTCATGCTGTCAGCTACGGGAAACAAAGTGATTCTAATGGGCTTGCTCCATGATAATCCATTTCTGATCTCCCTTTTTTCCTCTAATCAGTCTATAAAGTGCAAAGACCTTATGGGATGCATCCCTGGGAAAGGAGTGTATGCTTATACCTTACTTGATTTTTATTCTTTTAGATACTTTTAAAAAATTAAGTCAACCTAGCTATAACAAAAAGATATTCCATTTTACATTCAACATTCATTTTCATATATCATTAACTCACTGACACTGAGAGCAGACAGTAGATCAAAAAAACAGAATAAAACTCACCCGAATAACAGGAGAACTGCAGTCCTGCTACAATATCTTCATTTTTTTTTAACATAACATGAACCAAGATTTAAAAAACACACACATAGTTATGTTCTATAAAGACAAAAACAACAACAGTCTCTCCTGTTGATGAAAAATACTATATTTTTTTTTGGTGGCAGGGAGGGAGGCTAATTTTATTCATAAACAGAAAAAAACACAGAGTAGTATTTTCTGCGTTGAAATCTGCAAAGGTTGAGACAGGTTCAGTCTGGAGTTTTCTGAGGGTGTCATCTGACAAAGACCAACATACCAGAAATTATGATGAAGATTTTCTGAGGGCAAAGATTAGCTCACCTCCATGCCATTCCTATCTCCCTCAAGTACACTCACAGTCATTTGGAAGGTCTGCAGCAGTCGAAAGAATGGCCAATGTATGCTGAAAAGATAGTGCCAGGGTAGGAACAACATATACTATGCATCAGTCCAACACATTCACAGAATCCAAGAATCGTAGGGGTTGGAAGGAACCTCCAGAGATCATTGAGCCCAACCCCCCTACCAAAGCAGGCTCCCTACACCAGGTCACACAGGTAGGCATCCAGGTGGGTTTTGAATATCTCCAGAGAAGGAGACTCCACAACCCCCTGGGCAGCCTGTTCCAGTGCGCTGTCACCCTCACTGTAAAGAAGTTCTTGCACACACTCCTGTAGCTCCTTCCCATTAAAGCTGCAGGGCAATGATTGCTAAGAAGAGGTGACAGGACAGCAAAGTCTTTGTATTCCAGGAGAATTTCCCTAATTGTCCACTAGGCTTGTTTGTCATTGGGCTTGCTTGTATAAGAAAACTTACTTTAAACCTTCCCACATGGACCATCTGATTTGACCTGCTGGAATCACTGATTTCTATTGACGCCAAAGTGCAACTTTCCTAAAAATCACTGTAATGTTAAAAATAAAAGATATCAGGAGGCATCTGGTTTTTGTTGTTGTTTTTAAATGCTGGTGGTGACAGCATCCACTTCAGCAGTGTGTGTATTGCTTCCCTCAAAAATGAAAAGCTTTCTAAACAAAAATATCTGAGGTCTCTTCTTTGCTTTCTTGCCTGCTGTTCAATTATCATAATTATAGTGCCAATTCAAGTAAATAACTAAATAAATAATACCAAATCCAGCAACAATTGTTCCTTGGCTGTATATATTGTTTAGCTGGATGTGGCCAGTCATTCATACTATAAAATCTAACTATGAAAATCAATTACAAAGATAGGGAAAATTTTCTGCCCAATGACTTCCAACCTTGAAGTCTTGAACTGCTGAACAGGAGTTGAAACCTGACTGTTCACACATTCCCCATGTCCAAGTTATAGTGAGGGGAACAGAGTTTACGAGTGGGGTTGAGACAGGCAAATGTTAAGTGTCAAGTACTGCGCTGAAAGGGCATGCATCTCATAAAATAGCAGTCAGTTGATGAAGTATCAGACAACATTTTGTGTATCTGCTCTATTTTTAAACACGCACACTTAAATGAGATCGTACCAGTTCAAGCACGTTCTTTCTCTCAAAGAGTCATTATTACCATAATTTGTTTCAGAGTAAAATCAAATATTCACTAATGTTTTTCATGTCAGAATGACAGGGGGGAATACTATTTTAGCACCACAGCAAATTCCATTAAATACAAGAAGAATTTAAAGTCCTGTCGTGCATCTCAAGCTCTCATTTTTAATTAAGTCTCTTGTATCCTTATTTTCCACTGGGTGTGGGAATCCTTCAGAGGCAAACTCATCTTGCAAAAAAAAAAAACAACACAAAACTTACTCACAGCCCATGGCTTTATTAGATTCATATGGAACTGTTACATATCATTGTGGATATAATGCAGTATCTGGAATACTTTGCTCTCTCTCACTGTTCTTTCTCCTGTTAACATTAGAAAATAGTATTTCCTTTTCACCTCTTCATCTAAAGAGTTGTGTATGTCCACGCACCCTCTTCTTCCCCTCCTCCCAAAAGAAGCTGCTTTGTAAGCTGCAAGCCTAGAACATAGAAGCCCACAGAGATTATTTTTAATATCACTTTTATTCAATTGACAACGGGGGCTGAATTTATTGAAGCAGCAACATACAAGAAACATGTTTCAGAGATGATAGAACCTCTTACGTAATTGCAAAATAAAAAAGGAGTTTTTATTTTGCCCTGTTGAAGAAGAAAAATAAGGTAAGATATAGTAGCTGTTAAGTATCTGCAGTGCTACAGAATCAGCAAAAGTCCTTGCTTGAATCAGCAATATTCTTTGTGGCAAGGGCCAAGGCACTTATCACAGCTTTACATTAGGCAATTCCACAATCAGGCACATCTTATTTGAAACTGCATTTTAAAGCATGTAACACAGTGGAAAGTGCAGCAATGACAGCAGAGCAGCAAGGTCCCAGGCTGCAGCAAGTAAAGATTTGCTCAAATGCAACAACCATGGACACAGAAATAAAGAAAAGAAACTGCTTACCTCCAGAAGGCCTCAAACTCACAGGAACCTCCAGTAAGCAGCCCTTGCTTCCACTGCTAACCCTTAAGTGAGGGCTGGGAAAGGATGGAGCCAGGATCCACTCCTTTTGGTCTCTCAGGTGCATTGCATGCACCTGAGCTTCCCTGAGTTGGCCCTGCCTTCCCACCAGGTGTTCAATCACTGCCTCAAGTTGTGACTTAGCATTTCCACTACATAAAATATATTTAAACTTAATAAACTCTGACCAGTAACGTCAACCCACCCCAGTCAGATCCATTTCTATTCAGGCTTTAATTCAAGACTCTGTGTAAAAGACTCACGCCTATGAAAAGCCAGTGTTCAGACCACTTCTCTTGTGAGCAGACACATGTTAAAGAGACTGCAGCAATCCTCAAGCCTCTCTGCACAGTGTATAGTTACAAGCACATATGATACTTTTTTCTTCTGATTTTATTTCATAGATTGAATAAGTGCTGTTTTGTGTAAAGCAAGGAGATGGGGTCTAGATAAGCATATGCAGTTGTTTGCACTTGTGCTAAGAGATCTAATGCCCTCAGTCTGTTGTACATGCACTTAAATGACAAAAAAAAAAAAAAAAAAAAAGTCTGCCCTCAGCTCAAATGCTCCAAATTACAATTTCTTTCACATTATCAAGGAACATGCTGAGGATCATCTGAAAAGGATAATAATTATCTCACTGTAAGCAGTGCTCTCAGAGCTCTCTACCATGTGCTTATTTTGTCATGCTCAGTATGTATCATTTTGATTTAAAATCATTTCTAAAAATTCGGTCATTGTCTTTGGCTTTCATTCTACTTAAGCTATCACATTATGCTGTGCACGGACTGTTTTCTTTCATTATCCCAGGCCGCCCTGAGTTAGGCAGCATTCATTTTTACTACACCTCCTATAGAGTAACACATCTAAGTCACAGACCAGAATATAGGACTCAGTGTGCCAGTAAGGGAGGCACATTTGCATTTATATGCCTGCCCACAGCGACCCTGGGGGATGAGGTAAGCAGAAGCTGTCACTTGACTCAATCCCTCTAAATAAATGAAGGGGAAAAGAGACTTGATAAATGCACAATAATCAACACAACTGTACACTGAAAGAATTATGGCAGAGAGGGTAAAGAGGAAACAGACATGTCTATTTGTAAAATGCCATCCTAACAAGGAGAGTGAAAGAGTTATAAGATCACTCACCTAAATACCTCCCAGGATGTCTTCTCTGATTAAGGATTTGTGAGAGTTATTGAGTTTTGAATTAGATGCACTTTAATAAAACAGTAGAATGTTCTTATCTGATTGCACCTGTATTGATTGTGTTAAAGAGGTCTATCCTCAGATCAAGGTCAATGATTTTACATAAACTGACTAGCTAGATAGAATCACTAGCAGTATTTAGGACTCCTACAGTTTGTTCACCCTTTCAGTGTGTGATACTGTAAAATTTAGAGAGGAACTCAGTATTCATTCTATATTCTGTCTTCTAGCAGCACAGTACTTAACTTCAGTTAAAGTACTAAAGAATCTTTTAAAAGTACAAACTTGTTTTCTAAAACACCATTCTTGTTACTAAACTGTCTGGTAGTACTAACTAGAAAATATATTTTATATCACATACATAAACAGCAATGTTAGGGTACTATGTATTTTAGGGTACTAAAATTAGGGTACTATGGTTAGGCTGCGGTTGGACTTGATGATCTTCAGGGTCTTTTCCAACCTGGGTAATTCAATGATTCTATGATTCTATGTTTCACAGACTTAAACATTAGTTACTTCAAAAAGCTGTAGTTCATATAAACATTCTTCTTAACTTGATTAAATTGGGACATTAATCCAATTCATTTTTCCCATCAGTTTCAGTAGAGCTGATCATAGAATCATAGAATCATCAAGGTTGGAAAAGACCTATAAGATCATCCAGTCCAACCATCCACTTATACTCCAGCTTTCTACAGTGGTATTAAAATTTGGGTGGTTTCTGAGTGATATATTCACAGAATTACTCAATAACTATATAAACGTAAAGCTTGGTACATACTTGCATGATATATATACACACACATGTGCCTGTGTGTGTAGATGTGAACCCAGCCCCACCACCAGCTGTGTGGAGAGTCCAGCCTCTTGTTTTTGCAGCTGCCTGGGAGTGAATCTGTCAGGCAAATCTCCTCCTGATCGAGCTTACTTGATCCTGACCCCACAGGGGATGAAGCAGAGGAAGAGGTCTGTTCAGCAGGTTGCTCGCTGCTGACAAACACACTGCTAAGGCGATACCGAAGCTAAAGGTAAGAGCCTTTGGCACAGACGCAGTGAACCTGCACTGTGTCAGAGAAGAGGAGGAAGCACCCATAAGTAGCCCCTCTCAAAGTTCAGCTGAGGAAACACTTGGCTTGAAATATTTGCAGACACGAATTGACAATTTGTTGCAGGCCAGGGAGATGCCCTGGTAAATCTGTGTCTCTGCATATGCTGCAGGAGCATTCCTCACTTCACAGCAAGGGATGGAAACCAAACATTAATTGCGGGCAGAAAAACCTCCCATCACATTTACAGGTTGGGAAAAAGGGCTGGCCAGGATCCACTAACCTAGCTGCTGTCAGAGAAACTGCTGACAGGCTGAGGAAGAGAGCCCGGAGAGGACAGCTGTGGGGAGTGACGGCTCACTGCTGGGAGAGGCCTGGGGACAATGGCGATGCAGGTGCTGAGCCTGCTGCAGGCCCAGATGGTGAGAGACTTCCTGAGTAATATTTCCAAATGTCACCACAGAACCGCATGGAGGGGAGAGGGATCCCAGTACCTATTAAAAACCAGTTTTGTGCATGACAACAGGAAGATTGTCAGCAAGGCAAGGAAAACCTGCTACCACAACTCTGGACGGAAACATAGCTTGTGAGGCTGAAAAGTAACTGCTGGTCTTTCTGGATAAAATTGAACTCTAGTCATAGACAGACACATCAGGAAAGCGAGATTTAGAAGATACAAAGCTTGCCAAAGTCATTCCTCTGGAATGTCTCACACTTCTGTACATCTCAAGTGTCAGAGGTCACCTTGGCAATACAATGTGCATCCAAAGGAGGGAAAAAAAGTAAAGCACTTGCTAGCTACCTTTAAGCCGAAAATATCTTATTTGTTATCTACAGCAAAGAACACCAATAGGAGTCTTGTCTCATCTTCAGCTGGCATGTTTTCACAAGGGGTGGGATTTCATGTGATGATACATTGGCTCCCATCTGCTTGCCTTGTTTTCCTGATGCTGTTAAGTGCTGGGGAGGAGTGAGTGTGTTCATTTGTGAGCTTTCTTCTCCCTGTATTTTCATGTCAGAGTGAGTGCAGAAGGGAATTAGAAGACGGTACTTCTCATCCAGAAGTACGACCCAGTGGTTCAGATGAGTCCATGTTCTACCTGGTCACACAAAAATTTCCCTGGATTAGTTGTTACATATTTGCCTGGGCAGTTGAACGCTCTCTGTCCACGAGCAGATAACAATCGTGATGAATTCTGCTAAAAGACAGGATAAAAAAAGACATTTTCTGTCAGTAACAAGTAGGATCCCTTTTCCTTGCAATTCTATTGAGCTACCAAGATATGAGATACTTAATCCTTTTCTTTCACACATTTGCTGCTTGTTTCATTTCTCACTAATTAACTTAATGCAAGAAAGAATCCGTAGGCTTTTGAACAGTCTCAGTGACTTGTTTCTCAGCTGTAGCAGTTACAGGGCCTAATAAGCACAGAACTCCTGACACAATTCCAGGCAGCAGCATTGCTTTTTTGCTGCTGCTCAGCAAGGATTTTGATTTTCTCTCATTTGGCAGAATGAGCAGAGGTCTTCTTCCAGCAGATGGGTAACTTGCTTAGAGAGGTCCATGTTCAGGGGCTGGGAAGGAGGGAAACTAAATGAGCAAACAAGGCAGCGGCTTCACAGAATGCAAGCCATCAGATCAATTCACTAAATGAAACGTAGTAAGCATGTTACTTCAAAGAGATTTGTACCTTGGCAACCACAGATTTTTCAGGCTTGAAGCGTGATGTTTGCCATTTCTCCCAGCCTCATTTTTACTTCTAGAGGCTGCAGGAAAGAGGTACAAAATATAAGGAGTGAGTGTCTTCACATTCTAGAAGGGAAAGACCACAGTTTAGGGAATCCTCTATGACTTTAAGAAGTTGGCTATGCTTTCTATAACTAAAGAAGTAAGGGTATTGCTAGCTCATACCCTACAGAGGGTCAGGCAATGTGAAAGAGGCCAGAGGTAAATTATTGGACTACTACTCTGTGCCAGTGTCCCAGTGCCAGCCTTGCACTGCTGCTGATACCCACTCTGGAGTATTTTGTGCAATTCTACCTGTACCTTCATTTTCAGAGCTGTCAATCCCAGCAGGGCCTTAAACGGAAGTCAGAACATCTCCCATTCTGATTCAGTCAAGAGAAGGGCAGTGCTGAAGAAATAAACTTTTGCTTCAGTTTATGTAGTTGACAAAGACAAGCTCGTGAGTGCTAACTCATGTTCATCCCTTCTGCTTGGACATAATCAGGGCCTTTCTCTGCTAGAAACAATATTTGGGCTGCCAAAAAAACTCTGAGGGATTCTGGTGCTCTAAAGATGCAATAGTAAACCCTTCTCTGCCACCATTTGGAGTAAGGCTCAATCTTCAAAGCTACTGAATTCAAGGTCTGGGTTGGACACAAATAAGGGGAAGGTCAAGTGATGTTTTGCTTTGGAACTGGCACAGCTTTGGATTCAGGTTGGTTACCTTTAATAGCATCTCATCAGTACTTCCTCACTTAACCTAAGCGGTGCCAAGCACTTGTTTTTCCAGCCTTCCCTGCACACCTCTGGACACAGGTTGCAGGGGCACCTCAGAGAAGACAGGGTGAACGAACAACTACTTTACAGAGCTTGGTGACACTTTCAGTCTTACTCAACAGACTGCACTACAAAATTGTGTCTGTCTTCACAAATAGCAGGGCTGGACTCATGTTTTTCCCTTTCTAAATGAGAGAGAAAACAAAGTTATCCCTCAGGATGCCTGTCTTCAGTCAATAGAGATACAGCAGTAGGCACAGTGTTTGCAATAAGTCAGAACCAGCCAACTCAAATCAAATATGTCAAGTCCCCATCTTCTCCTATACTAGGAATGCAAATGTCTCCAGTCTCTATAAGTACACATTGGAAGCAATTACCATGTGTTGAAGCCAGGCGGAAAAAAAATAAAGTTCCATATATGTGCATAAAAGGAAACATCTCAGATCTCTTCTTGAAAAGCTTTCAGGTGTGAAAACATATGGAATGTGTTCGGCTCCAAAGCATTCGGTCCCCATTCCAAAAAATCAGCATCTTCTGTGACATGCTGTTGGCAGCCCCACCAACAAGGCAAGGGAACATGGAGGCAGAGGAGACAAAGTACTCCATGCAGTGATGTCTTGGCTGGCATCTGACGCTGCCACCCATGCCGCACCTGCTGTCTGCAACCACCAAGTGCTTATCTTCAGGCTGCTGTTAAATAGGCTGGCACCTTTTGTCAGCTGCAACTTCAGCATGAAAAGGAGAAAAAAAAAGGAAAAAAGAGAAAAAAAGAAAAAAAAAAAAAAAAGAAAAAGAAAAACAGACTCAGAGAAAATTACAGGAAACCGGGAAGCACATTAAGCCTCAACTGGAACAACAAAACATAAGCCTTGAGCAGGAAAGGAAGAAACAGAAGATGAAGAAATGTATGTATGCTTGTGCCAGAGCTGCTCACCATGAACAGTAAATGCTCCCATAGCCACTGTTTTTCCCTTGTGAGATGCTCACCTTTGCCACATTAGGCTCACTCAAGATCTATTAACAAACCCAAACACTCTATTCAGGCTTGTAAACAAGCATCATACACAGAGGTGCACAGCTCACTATGCCTCTTCTTTGCCAGTGTCTTTAAGCTCTCCTACTGCAAGAGTTTGCCCTTATTTCCAAGCAAGCCAAAAGTAACAAAACGAGTCATCAGATGCAGATAAAGCAGAAACCTGTGGACTGTACAAACTGAGGCCCAGCTTCCCAGCTATTCTCCATCTCTGCCACCCTCGGACATAACCTTATGCAGTGAGACATCTCTCCTTCCCTCTGCACTCTTTCTGGGGTGAATTAGGAGAGAGCAAGAAGAGGAGGGTACTTCCAAAAGCAGATTTAAGTCTTATGAGGATAATTCATCCAGAGCTTTCTACTGTTACACAAGAGACAGGTGTCATCAAAATTATGACTTGGAACAGGAGCCTAACTTGGCAGATCAAAATCCGTTCTCTGTGATTCAAGCCTTATTCTTTTTCCTGCCATGTGACCTGTGGGGGAAGACTGGAACAAGAATGAGACCCCAGCCAGGAGGGAAAGCTGTAGAGCCATCAGTACCAGGAGTCTCCAGCTGCGGCTGGAGCTTCTCTTGCAGTTTTGACTGGGTTGTCAAATTGTGCTGGCAGGCTCCTACCTCCAGCCTCCTTCACTGTTTTCTGATGAGCTTCCGTCTTCCCCTGCTTCTCTTTCTCACTTCATTTTCCCTCCTTTTCCATTTCTCTTGCTTCTCCTAAGGCAGCCTCCCACACCCGGCTCTCCTCAGGCCTCAGCACTAGCATGATGGTTGCTGCTATGGCATCATCTCCACCTGTGTGCTTCATGTCTGCCTGCTGTTCAGGACAAACACATCACAAGGGCTTCAGTGTGGAGAGCAGGACCTGAGCAGGACCTGCTGAAGCCCCTTCTTGGTACTCAGTGTTACAAACCAAATCCACTAGTTAACCCACAGAATCATTTTCTCAAAAATATGGTTGTTCCAGGTAGCAGGGGCTTATAGAAGCCTCAGGAGTGCTAGGAATGACACATGAGCATTAGGCAGAGTACCTTTTCAGTTCTGCTTTGTATGTGTTCACTTTATAAAGGTCCTGCACACATATACACACCTACCATTTGTTTTTCATGACACTCAGATAAACGTGAGGCGACGCTGCTTTCTGTCAGCAAGAGTGAGCAAAAGTGATAACAAAAACAACAGGATAAGGAAGCTCACATCAATAAGAGGAAAGCATCGTTTTTCTACTTTCTGGAGCTTTCCTGCCTTAAATGCCTCATTTTCACTTTTCATACAGGTTAATAATCATGAAGTAGGAAACTCAAACCTAATGGACCTGGTCTTTGTGCCAGGTTAGCTCCTTAAGAGTACAATTTTAAAGTCAGTTATGGTATTGATACAGCTATGGAGGCACTGTTATCACCTCTACATTTATAGGAATGGGGTAGATTGGCATAAATATCACAGTAATAACACAACTTCATTCAACTAGGGTCTATATAGGTACACTGCTTCCAGTATAATAGTTTCAACCCTATATTTAAAGCAGTAGAGAAACTGCATGCAGGCGAACCACTGGAAATTTTTTTGCTCTTCAAACAATTGTAATCAGAGGAACAATCCTGACCCAACAGCAGTGGGTGGGAATTTTACTTCACATTGTTTTCAGAGTTTCAGCTCCCAGAGAAATTTCTGTTAAGTCAACAGGCTCTCATGGTGCAAACAGCTTTTCGAGGTTAAGGGGAAAAAAAAGAAAGGAGAAAAATGGAAACGAAAAGAAATAACACCGAGTGATCAAAGGCAAATCTATGAGCGCGTCGCCTACATACACATTAACACCTCATTAACACTACTTGTACCTACAGAAGAAATCAAGCTCGGAACAACTCCAGCACAAAGTAAACAAGTCCTAGGTAGAAATCCTGCTTTTTTTTCCTTCTGAAAGCACCAGAGTAGCAGGTCCCTGATTGCAGTAGCTTTGTTCTTTCCGTTTATAAGAATAGAAACAAAGATTTTCACCGTTCTGAGATAAAGAGTTCCCACATGAGAGCTTCTAATGATCGAGGTAAAAACAACAACAGCAAATTGAAGATAACAAGAGGGTTGTTTCATGTATTTTTTTAAAACACAGTTCCAACTCTAAAGTATGGATAATAGCAAAATGATGTTTTGGGAAGAAAAAAAAACACATCAGAAGTTGGAATTATAGACACATGAAAGAATAACGTAACTTTGCAAATGTTCAGTAGCCTTGAAGGTGAGGTCGTATTATAGAAAAGGGACACAGCTCAAAACTTTGTTGTGGTTTTGTGATTCCTGTTGTCGGTATTCCACATCAGAACAACATGCAAATCAGTGGCAGTTAAGGAGTTCACGTTCTGGAAGCGTTACTTCCATTTTGGGCATTTTGGGTTCCCAAAGGGGAGGGACAGCATCTCCAGAGGACTTTGTGGGAGGAAGAAGCGATGCTTCTCTCGCACCGTTGTGGTTTGACTCGTACTTTGGGTACTCTGGTCTCTCTCGTTTTGTTTGATTTGGTTACATTTAGCAAATTCCCTTTCTTCAGATGGTTGCCGTTGTGTTTTCTCTTTGTTAGAACGATCTGCTGGCTCTCTGCCCTACTCCCTCTCCCGAAGCCGGCTGGGCTCTGTCACTGCCTCAGTGGTTCAGGAAGCTACAGGCTGGGCAGAGCAGAGCCAGCCAGCCCTGAGCTTGTACATCCCATGCTGTTTTACTGTGATCCTCTCTACCTAATCATTAGCAGGCAAAGGGAGGTCTTCCTTAGGATCATGCTGAATTTACACCCATTTCATTTCTCTAAAACCAATTTAGTTAAACTAGATCAGATGTTCTTATACAGACTTAGCTAAAATCAATTCCTAATTGATTAAAACTAACTTGAAATAAAATTGTCTAGGTTATAATAAAGGGTGTCCATGGCAATTTAAGTGACTGGATTTAAAATAACCCCATTAATTAAGCAGCTACAGCTGCTGAGCTTTTCATGACTGGGTTTGCTTCCTCCTCTGTGTTCAGGAAGTATTGTGTGTGATGGAGACTGAACCCTGGCCCATGTACCTGAGGGAAGGCAGCAAGCAACCTGGAGCCCAGGTTATCATGCAGAGTGCTGGGGTGGCAATCTAGGATCTACTCTCAACTTTCCATCCAGACTAGGCATGATAACCTCCCACTGTGAAGGTTAAAAGAGAGTAGATAATTTCCTAGGGGCAGAGGCTGCCTCATACATTGTGACTGAAGCTTTGTGCCAAGGGGATGCAGTCGCATCTGGGCTTTTGGAGTGCCAGCATTTACTAAATACCTGCCTTTTGAAAAGGATAAATACCATGCCTCACTGCATTTTTTTTTTCTCCTTTTTTTCTTTAAGATTGCATGTATCCACGAGTGTGAGAGAAAATGAATCAGAAGGTTGCTCATTTCCACTTCAGGCTTCTGTCATGCTCTAAAATCACACCCTGATGGAAGTAAAATAAATAAATTGCAGCCACAAACCTGCTGATGAAAGTAAGCTGCGTTAGCTGGTGTGATTCTGGGTGCTAACTGCACATTTGGGGACACTTATAGGAAGTGTCTGCAGTGCAGCAGAGCTTTAGCACCAACTCACGTTGTATAACGGAGGGTCTGGGGAAGCATGAAGTGTTCAGCTGCATCAGTCGGAGGCCCTCTAAAGCTGGAAGTGAGGTTCAGAGCACTTCATTTTTATGAGACAGCACGCACCTGCTCCCAAGTTAGGCAGTGGAAGGCTTGGGTGCTTGAAGCACTAAGCATTTTTTCCCCACCAAAGCAGTACTCTGGAGTTTTTTCTGATAGGTATGAAGATAGCTTCACATTTCTGCCTTTAGCTATACTGGCTAACAGAAGTTAAACAGATCAGATCTTTCTCTCTGTGCTGCCAGCCCATAAGGGACTGAGAAGTACCCAAACTTCTTGACTACTTACTCAGCACAGAAGTGAGCCAAGGCTGGATATGGTTATGTAAACAATTCCAAATGCTGGATTTGTTGGTAAGACAGGATTTATATTCAGGCCACCTGCTCTTTGTTTCTGCAAAACCAAAAATCAGACAGTCATTTCCTCCAGAACAGCCAGAAAGTTTCTACACCTTCTTCATTTCCAAACTTGATTCCCTGCTTTGCCATCAAGCCCACACAACATCCATCTACACTTCCAACGTTTAATCTATTACATTGCACTAGCCACATAAGAAGGGTTCTCCTTTCTATTATGTTTCTTTTCTATCTGTACAAAATAATGGTAAGGGAGAAGTGGACATCTACAGATATTCTTGTGAGATATTTAAAACCAAATACAGTTGCTTTCTTTGATTTTTTTTTGTTCTCATCAGTAACTTCTTTAGCTACGTTAAAATTTTTATAAATGATTTAAAAATTAAATTCTTATTTTTATGAGATGTACTCAATTCCAGTGAAATTTCAGTGAAAAGTGAATAAGTTACTTACTACTTTCAAGTGCCACCTTGAACCAAGATGCATATACTTGTATTGACAGGTGTGTGTCTGTTTGTGTGTTCTTGCACTCTTTGCACACTGAATTATCCATGTGTCAGAAATAGATGTCACATCATTTCAGCTTGATCCAAATTCGAATCTTGTCAAGTTTCAGAGATGTTTGAATCTCAGCTTGTTGCTCAACACATAATTGGAAATAATAATAAAAAATAAATAAAAAGGAAAGAAAAAAAGAAAAAGAAAAAGAAAAAAGGTCCTATTCAAAATTAAGAATCCATTTAAAGCTCAAACGTTTCTCACCAGTAACCTTTTGCTGAGAGGCAGTGACATTTGAGTTTTGCAGATGAGACACAGTTGCATGAAAAACACAGAAACAGTATGTCTCTACTAAGGTAACATCACAGGATGGCATTCAAATAAGCAACTAGAAAGACTGCCAGCATAAATCAGCATATTCCCACTGAGATTCCTACCACGTGAAAACCAGTATATCACATAAAAGGACACAGCAATTTCAAAACCACATTTTTATCCTTTGTTGTGAAAGGGAATGATATTAAGTCAATAAAGAAAAATGATAACATGTTTGATTCGATTTCTTTAAGCATTCAACAGGAATTTCACTTCTTACTCCTTGTATAATCAATGAACCTCATTTGTGTAGGTTTTTCAGAGGGTAACAAAGGACTGTGTAACATGGATGTGCCTAAACTAACAGAAATACTGGTGAAATACCAGCGGTGTTCCTCAGAGGCTGGTGCTGGGTCTGATCTTGCTCAACATATCCAACAATGATCTGGATGAAGGGGTAGAATTCACCCTCAGCAAGTTTGCTGGTGATACAAAGCTGGGAGGAGTGGCTGACACACCAGAAGGCTGTGCTGCCATTCAACAAGACCTGAACAGCCTGGAGAGTTGGGCAGGGAGGAACCTGATAGGGTTTAACAGGAGCAAATGTAGAGTCTTGCACTTGGGGGAAGAATAACCACATGCATCAGTACAGGTTAGCAGACGACCTGCTGGAGAAGAGCTCTGTGGAGAAGGACATGAGGATCCTAGTGGACAACAGATTGGCCATGAGCCAACAATGCGCCCTTGTTGCCAAGAAGGCTAATGGTATCATGAGGTGCATTAAAAGCAGAGTGGCGAGCAGGTTGAGGGATGTTATCCTCCCGCTCTATTCTGTCCCGGTGAGGTCACACATTTAGACTGTTGTGTCCAGTTCTGGGTTCTCCAGTTCAAAAAAGAGGGATTGCCTAGAAGGAGTCTAGCAGAGGGCCACAAAGATGCTTAAGCACCTGGAGCACCTTCTGTATGGGGAAAGGCTGAGTAACACAGGTCTGTTCAGGCTGAGGAGAAGAATACTGAGAGGGGATCTGATAAATGTTTATGAATATCTAAAGGGAGATGGCAGGCAAACAGGTTAGGCCAGGCTCTTCTCAGCAGTGTGCAGCAATAGAGCAAAGAGTAAAACTTGAACATAAGAAGTTCTGTGCCAACATGCTCACTTTCAGTGTGTGAAGAAGTTAACCATAAATATATGCCCATTTCCTGCAAGTGATTTGTTCCCAGCACTCAAGAATGAAGATGACATCTATGCAGACAGCATTGGAAGCTGTTCCACTGCCAAAATTAGGCACTTACAGCAGACAGTTTGCTTAATTTAAGCAAGATGACTACTCTACCAGCTCTAGCCATAGCCTGCTCCAAGGACTTAGGAAGGATGAATTGTTCCTCTCACTGTGTGATGCAGTGTGATAGCAGTCATGATGCCTGTGCTCAGCTCCTACAGCACTTGCTGTGAAGGCCAGCCTTCTGCCTCCATCAGTTTGATTTGCAGATTACCACAAGGAACTTCAAAATTTTGCACTTGAATAATACATACATAAATAAACTGGCATGAATAACACTCTTGGGAAATCAGCAATGAATTGCCAGGTGTATTTCTTAGTGGGGAAAAAGAAGGGAGAAAAGAAGAAGTTGAATAACTGGGAGAAAATTATGCTCCAGACCTTCCCTGGTCACAGAGTATTGACAGAATAAGAAGAGCTGAACTGGGCTATTTGGAGATGCATTTTCCAGTGAGTGCACAGCTTCACCAAATTCTGAGTTTTATATTTGATTAATGCTAGTAGAACTCAGAAAGACTATTAAAAAACTGAGAGATTAAAATGATATCTAAAATTAGTATTTCTGTCTTTTTTCCCCCCTTCCTCTGGGTTATTCTACAAATCAGATGTTATGAATTCTTATCTTGTTCCCAAATCAAATAACTCCAGTGAGCGGCAAGAAAGAGGAACCTCCAGCGGTCTGCTTCTCAGAGCTGTGGTTTATTCTTTCCCTGCCTGACTCTGAGGCAGCTTCATTAACTTGGGCTTATACTCCAGCCCCAGCTCCTGTTGTGGAGAGAAAAAAAAGGGATGAAAGAAAACCTCAACGTGATCCAGCCAGACCTTGAGAAATTAGACCCACAGAAAAAAAGAACACAGAACTCGCAAAGACTTTTTTTTTATTGGCCTTGTAATTTCCTCACTAAACACACTTTTTAGCAGCCTACCCTTCTCAGAATCTTAATCATCTAGCAGTCCCTCATAATGGCCCCATTCATGGTTTGCAGAGCTGAAGCACTGTGATATCACAAACACAGGAACTCAGAAGATACAGCATGTTCCCAAGGAAGGGCTGCACACCCACAGATAGTTGGCAGAGGGAATTTGCTGCTTGGAGAACATAATATAACACAAATATGTGGATTTTTTCCTTTTTTTTTTTTTTTTTTTTTTTTTTTTTTTTCCCTCTCCTGAAATAAGGAAGATGAGGTGCTGTGCCTAAACTGCATGTAAAGAAAAAAAAGGACTCTGATATATAGTTCTGAATAAAGCTGAATATTACAGGCTCTCTATCTCTCTCCTCTACCATTTCCGACTGTTCATTGACTACCATAAATTAATATGACGTGATATATTGTATGGTCTGAAGACATTTTATGAGCTTTTGAAATCTTTTCCAGCAGGAAACGTGAGGCATCACTTACTGTTCAGGCTTTTTTAAAGTTTGCTTGGAAATGAAGCACAGGCTGAAAATATTTCAGCTGGACCAGAACAAAGAACAACGAGTTGGTCTGCATCCTTTGAAATTTTCAGCTATCCAAATACATACTTCTTTAGATCCTTTCTGTGATGACAGAAAGAAAGAAAATACTACTATACCAGAAGGGAAATAATTGTAGATTTCATAAACTAGTAGCTCTGAGATTGTTACCCCTGATATCCCCAATGATTTATGCTTTCTAGTAACTCTTTGCAACCAGCTTTTCTTCTTAAACTAAGAGTTTGACTTTGTCTCATTAAAAAAGGGGGGGGAAGAAAAAAAACAAAGAATATGTTTTCCTTCCTGTATGCAAAATGCAGCTCAGAAAGTTATGTTTTGTTACTTACATTAAACAAAAACCTGGTCAGAAAGAAGACATAACTACCAAAATACACAATACAAGAGTAATGCTTAAAAGAAGTAATAATAATTCTGAGGATGTATTACCTCCTTGGGATGACAAATTAGTTAATACGCTTGATATTTTAATAGCCCTAGTTACTGTCCCCAGTGTATTCAATACTGACCAAGAGCCTGTGGATAACTTCATGAAGGTCCACTGATTTTCATTTTGGCAGGAAGCAGCATGCTGTCTCCAAAACTGGTGGACAGGCCAATCGTTGTGAGCCATATTCCCAGCAGCAATGGCAGAACTAAAGTAGACTCCAAAACAGTGGTAGGAATAATGGGAGAAATAGCAAACTCCCTTTATTTAGGATTTCCGCAAGACTGAGGCAAAGTTTACCTTTGCTCCACAATCCAACCAGCCTAGTATTTGCTGTTTAACAAGAACCTACCATATCGAGCACATGAAGATTTGATCCAGATCAATTTCCGTATTGAAATATATATAAAGATCAGGAAAATGAGGGGAAAAATAAAAAAAAAAAAAAAAAAATGAAAGCAGCAACAACCATTATGTAGGATAAAGAGAGGCATTTGGACCTGAGGAATGGAGGGGTAGAGATTTATTATTAACAGATAAGTTACAAATGCATTTAAACTCCAAGCTATAATGCAAGAGAAGAAGTTTACAGCACTGGCTTTAGGCTCTAGGCTTCTTTCTAGAGCCCTGCTTTTATTCAGAAGAGACAGTCTCAGAGAGGACAAAAACCCACGGGTTATCCAGCAGCTTGTGCATGACCCTCATAAGGAACCACTTTCAGGTTGGCAGTACTCCAGGCACCTCATTACACAAGCATATACCAACCCATCAATATGCCTTGTCAAAAAAAAAAAAAAACAAAAAAAAAAAAAACAAAAAAAAAAAAACAGAACCTAAAAGAAAGGCTTATTCCTGCCTGTAGAAAATGGACAAATCAGTACAATGGGAAAAACAATACAACAGAGGTGCAATGACAGAAGGACCAGCATGTTAGAAAGGTGCTATAAAGGAAAGGAAGAAGATTGCTCACCCACATCAGAAGATTCTGGGTTCACAGAGGAAATCCTGACCAAGAAGGGATCTCCAGAAAGAGATTTTTTTTCTAGTGGCATTTAGCCCTTAAATGAGGTCCTTAGAGGTGCAGCCAGGCTCTACCCATTCTGGTCACACAGCTGAATTGCCTTCACCTTTCTACAGGTGCTCACCCAGTGGTTCAGGCTGTGACTCAACAGGTCCTATACACTTCCCTGAGAAAAATCTCTCTTCTAGAAGAGACTGAATTGATTGCCCTACGCATGCCAGACCACCCAACTGCACCTGTCCTACACTGATTTGGTAGTGTCAATTTCCACATTTCATGAATAATAAATGAATATGTTAAAAGAGGGGATTGTTGGAGAAGATAGCTTGAAGGAAGCCATAAGTTAAACAGCAAGAAATGCATCTAACACTTGCATTTACCCACTGGAGCCCAGAGTTTTGCATCACTAGGCAGAAAGAACAAATTGACCTCTTCACAGAAGTGGTGCACTGAAGATGTTTAATGAATTGCTTCAGAAACAGAATCAGTTCTACAGTGAACACAGGTATCTCAGGGAGAAAAAAGGCACATAAAAGCCCTGTGAAAACTGCTGACAGCACTAGCTATGTGAGAGACAATCAAGGTACTTAACGTTTTAAAACACATGCTTTGCATAATAACCAACACTGCAGAATCCTCTGCCTCTCTTCCAGGCACTGAATGAAGACGAGCATTGCTATGCTAGGATCATAGAAGATAAACTTAAAGCTTCTTGGATAAATGCATGTGTTCTGAGCTGGAGAAATATTAACTTATATTTTATTTTATATTAACTTTATGCACCTTGAGACCATTTCCCACCTCAAGAAGTTGGGTTTCACACACCTCAGAAGCAGAAGGAAGCAGGAGAAGGGGGCATCATGCTGTTGATTTTCTACCAATATGTTTAACCTTTTGTAGCTGCTGTTAGCAGTCCCAGTGCTAATGCCAACAGCAAATGAACTGACTGCTGGCGTGTAGAGGGCTTGCTTCAGCCATAAGGTTTGGGAAATCAGAGGTCCCTCTCTGCCCAGGCTTAATTATTTTAAAGGCCATACCCAAGTGGGTGTGGATGAAGGAGAGAAGGGGAAAGTATCTGCAAGTTCATGCAGCATGTTGTGCAAAAGTTACAAGTGGCTGCTGTGTAACTCCCAGGAGCGATTGGTTTTGAGTCATGTCCTAACACACAACACTGAGAATATACACAACTCTTCTAATGAGTATTTCCCCTTAACAAGTGCTGCGCTCAGGCTGTGGGTGGTGAGCAGCCACTGCCAGGCTCCCAGGCCTACAGAGACTGCTGGAACAGGGACAGGCATTTTGCAAGAGTCAGTAGCTGCAAAGTCTGGTAATAGATTGTGGATGCCTGCATTTCTGGGTCACTGGGTCAGACTCAGAAGCACAAAAAATCAGCTACATCTCTCCAGCAGCCACCTGGTGCCTACACAAAGCAAGGTCACTGCTTCTTCCTGAGCAACTGCTTGCTCACACTGTGAACCTACACCAGCTCCACCAATGACAGCCTTCTCAGGAAAGCATGGAAGCAAACCGGCATATAGCTTGAACTGCTCCCTGACGCCTGTGAAGCCTTATTTATATAAGGCAGCTGATGTGCCATCCTCACAGTAAATTACAATTGTCTTGAACTTTTGACCAATATGTCTCCACCCAGCCCACCAGTGTAGCTCCACCAAGCACACTTCACACACTTCCTGCTGTTACAGCTGCTATCTGTAAAAGGAACTTCAGCCAGAAGAAAAACAAAGTCACTCCTTATCCCATACATACACAAGACCCGCATATACATGATTTGCAGCAAAGAAAAGCAATGTTTGGTCCCAAACCAAGAGTAGGGCTCCCTTGCAGTAACTTGCTAATGGGCAAGAGCCAGGTGCTTCCAGCAGCACCCAGGTGATGCCCACCACCCAGTGCCTGCTCCCCACTAACATGGCAGCAGGTACCAAGTCTTAATATCACAGTTTCACGACAGAGTTTCCTAAAATGTACTAGAGGCTTTTTTGTTGTTGTTGTTATTACCTCCTCCAACACAGTTTGGGCTTGCAGTATTAAGACAGCTTGGGTTTACATACGGAGGGAATACAAATAGCTTTCCTGCAAAAATAAGTGATGAAAACACACCATTCGATGGTGCTGTGTGGCTTACAGGATTTACAGTCTCCAGTTTGGGATGAACTGCACAATTCTCTTGCAGCATTGCCATTATGAATAATGCGGCCACTCTAAACTCACACTAATAAAACTCGAATGTATCACTGCATTGTTCAGTGCTCTGTATAGCAGAAACCCATCCATTAGTGAGGTGGGCACTGAAAACTCTTTGTGACAGGAGCAGCGCAGGGACAGCTTCACAGCAGCTATTCAGAGTCACTTTACAACTTCCTGAGCACAGCCGAAGCTGGGCTGCATGCCAGCAGTTTGGGAAATGGCTGGCAGAGGAGACTGGCCACTGATTTGTAGATCACATGAATCCCCAGGCAAAAAAAAAAAAAAAAAAAAAAAAAAAAAAGGTAGCAAGAATATTAACTAGAGGGTACTTCTAGCATGCCCACAACCTGTCTTCAACATTTGTTTCAGCCCACATTTGCCTTTTACAAGCCTCTTGGCAAAGTCAAGTCGCTAAGTTTGTGTACATCAGACAACCTCCCCATTTCTTTAGCTACCACTTCACTTTTGGCGGTCACCACAGCCTGCATGGACCATCAAGAATGTTCAAACCTAGGTCAAGCAGGCAGTGTGACCTGTAACAGGGACAACCCAGCTTCCTGAAGCAACACACTCTGAGGGAAGCCCAAATCCTTGGGCTGCTGACATGGTGGGAAGGACTGCAAGCAGAGCAGGTTTTGCGCTGCCACCAGCCCAGCAGAAGGGCTTATGCCCACAGAAGGCTTGACAGTCCTCTGAAAGCAGAGGCGAAACCAAAAGCAAAGCAATAAATAACTGTCAGCAACACTATTTGCTCCTCAGCCAAAAGCCTCTAGACTTCCTCGCTAATGGCTCACACATGCTGCTTCCTACATGTCTCATGGCCAAGCTGGCCAGCTTCCATTTGTCCTGCCTCAAGCCACTTTCATTCAATGAATGCTTTAACACTAGAGAGTTACTCAGGAATGTACTCCCACCATGAGTTAACATTTCTTCTGCATGAAGATTCTAACAAGTGTCCTAATGAGTTCAACTGCCTCCCTATAAAGAAAGCCACAACTTTGCTTCTGGATTGCTCTTTCCTCCAAGCAGAAGTCCTTAACCACAAATAACAGGCCTGCAAGTTCATCCAACTGCTGTGACACAATGAAAGCCCTAACAGGAAGTTTAAATTGAACATTTTTTGGTGGATGACAAATCTTGGCCTCCCTGGAGCCTTTGAAGGCCCCAAATGAGGTGCAAATTAAAGTTCAAGGAGCCCAGGAGAAAATTATTTTAGTTTTTGACTTTCAACACCGAAAAAAAAAAGTTAATATTTTAATTCAAAATAGCAGTTCAATGATTTACTTTCTCAGTTTTAATGAATGCCTTCTGCATGTTTCCCAAGATAAGGCTGTGATTCACAGAGCAGGCATACCCCAGAAACTCAAAAGGTCAAAAAGATGGCAACAAAGAATTTTGTTAATATTACCTACAATCCACTCTATTCCTTTGGCTATTTTAGTATCAGTAAATAACTCTTTGCGTTTTCTGACCTAAGCAGTTCCGTTTGAGAAGTTTACCAGCCTGGATGTTTCTAAAATGTTACCAAATGATTAAACACAAATCCTCAAATGAAGAGAGCAGGTTTTATTAAATATCCCAGAGCAGTGCTGTCTGCCCACACTTATGCCCGTGTCTGGCTGCTGGCTGATAAACGCCTTGGCTTTAAGATATTACTTATTAGCATGCTTGTATATTTCCACCTCACACAGTCACCCAAGGGTGATTGCTATCTGTTAATTGAATTCCGTGCCAGCAACTGTGTCTTTGTGTGCCTGCCATTATAATTTTGAGGATTG
Organism: Excalfactoria chinensis; assembly: GCF_039878825.1. Taxonomy (NCBI): domain Eukaryota; kingdom Metazoa; phylum Chordata; class Aves; order Galliformes; family Phasianidae; genus Excalfactoria; species Excalfactoria chinensis. The sequence continues at coordinate 63,841,506 of NC_092827.1, read as the reverse complement.
TGACTTCATTTCCTATTTACAAGTTGCAGAGGGTTTTTCGTTGTTGTTTGTTTTTAACGTATTTATATTTAAGTAAAGACAACATTTTTGCAGCTGTGTGGTAAAGTGGGTGAAAATCACGTGAAATGCATAGGTGTTTCTGTCCTTTTGCACTCCTTTTTATGTTTCTTTTTAAAGGAATTCTGCATCTCAGCTGAAACAGAGCTTGTATGGAGCAGTAAAGGGAGAGGGGGGGCAGAGAGGGCCTTATGTTCAGAGCAGGGTAAAGTGAGGTTGTAAAAATACTTGAGTCCTTACCTTCCTAGTACCCATGTTACAAAACTTACTGAATTTGCACAGAGACTGCTTTTTATTCAAGCACCTCAGAGTCATTTAAAATCACAGCCTTGATAACAGTGTTTTTTGGAATGCTTCTGACATTATTTTAGATGAGAAAATGTGATGTGGACATGGCTGGACTCTCACAAGCCCACAAGGTGAGAATAAGATAGTGCTAGAAGTATTCAGCAAAAGACACAGAACCCCGCTGATGTCTCAATGAAGCTTGGCATGTCTGACCCCTAAACCTGCATCTTAGGACTTATGCCTCACCTAGCTTGTGCTGGCCTCCAAACAGAAGCTGAAGCTTTTGAAAAGACAACAGGCCTTTTGAATGGCAAGCACAGGAAACTCGCAGACCACCAACCACAGTTGGCTGCTACTGCAGGGAAAGCTGGCCTATAATTCTTTTCATAAATGCATAGGGATTTAGTTTATAATCCCTCCAAGCTTTCTTGTTGCCATTAAATCTGTGGTAAAGTTGTTCAAGAACCTCAGGCCTTGGAAGATCAAAAGCTGATTCCTCTGTTAAGATCCACCAAAAGCATCTCCTAAGGAAGAGAATGTTAAAAAGGGTGGAAGAGGTTGTGGCCACCTCAGACTAAGGGTCTATGGAAAACTACTTGTGGCTCCTTTTATCCAGCCAATTAATATTTCACAAGAAAAAGCAGTCACGCCTACAGTCAAACAAACTGTTGTTGCTGCATCCTTTATGGAGGTGGATTTCTTACTGCCCAGGTTATGCTTCCAAGCCTGCCTGCTGTGAGCACACGTCTTTCCAAATGTCTCCATAGGCAGCATCTGCTCAGTGAACTGGAGCCTCCCTATCTGGATGTCAGACTCTAGCAAAACACTAGTTATTTCACAGGAAACATTATGAAAGCATTGCTCTTTAATAAGATTCTCAATATTTCCTGCAGCCTGTCTACATGATAATCTCCTTCATCACTGTTTTGCTTTACCTTTTTCTATAGCCACAGTGTGCTGAGCTGCAAGTGAATTAACATAAGAACCCCAGGAAGTGATAAAGAGTTTTGTGAACTAGAAATAAAAGGTTCAGGATAAAATTCATTTTAACAGCCTGGGAAATCTTTACCCAAGTGATATTACTGTAGTCCAACCTGTCCCCAGCTTAAGAAAACTTGTGTTTAGTCTGGCGTTTATTAAAAGGCAGGTTGCATATTGCTATAAATTAGCTTAAGACATAATCTTTGCTTGAATTATTTATATTAATCACCGATTCAGCTAACACTAAAAAATTGGCTTCAGCTGTCCTCCTTTTATCTTGCAAATCCTCTCTCTATATATTTTTTTTAATTCAGAAAATGAAATTCAGTTATTGTTTTCAGTGAAAAAATCCTTCCAAGGACAAACCCTTTGCAATACAATAAATGGAACTAAGGATGGCATCTACAAATGAGATCACTCAACTTAATGTGGAAATTTATGATGGTTATTGAGAACTCCATGCACTCGGACTGCTTTTAGATTGGGTATCCCCCTCACAGCAGTTATACATTGTGCTGAAATTAAATTTCTGGAATTTGTTTGCTTTCTTAAAATATAGGAAAGCATTGTGCATGCACAAAGCCCATTAAAAATATAATAATCATCCCACTAATCAAATTAGACAACTTGCACTGAGATCCCTGATTTGCTCAGCCCAGAGCAGAGGAGCTGAGGTAATGCCTCGTGGTGGCTGCAGCTCCTCGCGAGGAGTGGAGGGGCATCTCTGGGCTCTGCTCTGTGTGACAGCGATAGGGCCAAAGGCAACGGCATGGAGCTGTTAGGGGAGAGGCATGGTGGGTGTTAGGGAAAGGGTCTGCACCAGAGAGCGGTGGACATGGAACTGGCTGCCCACGGCAGTGGGCATAGCTCCAAGAGCTGCAGTTCAATGAGTGTTTGGACACTGCTCTCAGAACTGCTCTCAGATATACATATGGTTTGAATTTTGGGTGGTGCTGTGCAAGGTCAGGAGTTGGACTCGGTGATCCTTGTGGGTCCCTTCCAACTCGGGATATTCTGTGATTCTTTGATTCTACGACAATCTCTGAAATTAAAGGCAAAGAAATGAGGTCCATAATGAAATACTTGCACTGAAAGTTATGAACTGCTTACTTTTATTTTTTCCATTAAAAATATCATCATATGCAAAACCTTCCTACAAAACTTTTCAGTTCTTGTAAAGCAGCATTTCCTGGTGGAAGGTATTCTGGTCCAAAACCTTTCAACAAAATGTACTTCAGACTCAGGCTTTGATTATATGTGAACACAGTGCTCTTTCAAATGTCTCAAATGCAAAATTAGTCTTGCTCTATGCATGGCTCTGGACTGAGAGGTAAATTAATGCAGGGTGTTCTCTTGTTGCGAGCTCTTGCAATTGGGATGGGAAAATGAGACACATGCTCACTAAGCCAGGTCTGTTGCTTAGGTGACCAAATCCAGGGAAGACTTCTTTCCTGAGAAACACTGCAAATTTGGCCTTGGTCTGATCCCAAGGCTTGGCTGGCGCCTGGGGCCTTGGCCAGAGATGTAGTCATGCACCCATCACAACTGAAAGCTCTCTGAGACCACCAGAGTCTGACCAATAAAGGCTTTATATAAATAAAGTAATAAATTATGACACACATATATAACTGGGGATCGAATTAGGATTGAACGTCAACTCTGATGTTACATGAACCCTAGTGCTTGGCCTTGCAATGTTACTATTTTTTGAATCTGTAATTTTTGTCGTATAATTGTATACAGCACATAATTACTCATAATTCATTACTGCACATGTGACACTGCAGACAATGTTTAGACATTAAATCTCAGCTCAGTGATTGAATAGAGGGTACGGTAAAAATAAATATCCACGTATTTTGTAAATATTTGCATAATGAGCTATTTAAATGCAAGAGATTCTAACATATGTAAACAATTGGAAATACTGTATGTGCGTAAGTCTGAAGTGGGTGAAAAAAAATATGCACGACTCCTTCTACTCCTTCTAAAATCATCTGATTTAGGAGTCAAACATGGGATATTTTTTAAGGTTTTATGTATTCTGGTATTACAGACTGTAAATGGCTGTTGTATCAAAACATGTTGCTCGGTACAGTTAGTCTGTAAAATCTATAGCTTAGAGCCTTGGGTGACAAAACAGCGGAATGAGTGGGCATTAGTTACTATCCAGTTACAGTGAAATGTCTCTGCAGTCTGTAGACTGAAGACATCCAGTTGGCTACAGAACAAATTCAGCACAATCGATCCTCATTTGATAACAAGTACCAGGCAAAATAAGTTTCCTGCTGTTACAGTGCTACCTCCGAACAAAATGTGGAACTTCTGCTGCAGAACCTTCACCCAGCTCAACATGCAGCAGTGTGTACAAGAGGAACGCAGAGATCAGCTCCGCCAAAACACGACACTTGCTTCTTTTGATCTTAGTCCAGTCTGAGACTTGTGGACCTGCACATCAGATGGCACCTAAAAGAGATTCTGCGAGACCAGCTGCAGATTAAGGGTTTCAGCTTGCTTTCTGCAGAGGAAATGTAATGGTGGAAGATAGAGGGAACAATAAGACTTTCAAAGTGAAAGCTTTTCTTTGTGTTAATAACCAGCCTGAGCTAGCTGTCAAGAAGAGAAACAATGAGCATTGTACTTAGTAGCTAGGCTGCCTACTGACTAATTACTACCTCTGCAGAAAGCAGCTTTTGCGCTAAGGACCAAAGCACTCAGATCATATTCACAGTCACACCCCCGAGCTTGCAGCAGATTAGAGAAAATGAGTACAGTTGCTTCCATCTCCCTCAAAATCCACAGCTCAGTCATATCAAAGGACATTGCTAACAAGATGCATCCCCTCCTTTGGAGCACTCCACATTTCCATGCTGGAGGATGGCCTTTGTGAACAGAGCTCTGTAACTACCAAGTGGTCTTCAGGGTCTTTGTTGTTCTCCCTCCAGGGCCCTGGCTGGCAGGGCAAAGGGGAGAAAACCCAGGGGAGGGAGATGCTGTTGCAGAGCCCAGAGGTGGCCCAGGCTCTGCATCTACCACTCCCACGGGGCAAGCAGCCAGCTGGCATGGCCAGGAGCAGAGGGACAAGGGGCTGCTGTTTTCAGTGAGATTCAGTTACTTTACAGCATGTGGAGCTCCCTCATTCTGCCCAAATCAGCTTGGTGTCAGGGCCATATCAGAACAGCTGCCAGTAACCCCCTGGTCAAACTAAACAGAGACCTCAGGGTGACAAGGACATTCCAGCAGCACCCCTCTCCCAGGTGACACCCTGCTGCCACGCTTCAGTCTGCAAAAAGACTCTTATCACTTGTTTCCTAAATAGCGTCCATTGTAAAGCCTCAGGCCCTTGGACTTCGTGCTCATGCTGAACTCCTGGCATCTGAGCAGTTAATAAACATTTGAGTCACTGGGGAGCTAATTTAAGATGACCCATCATAACTGGGTGTAGCAAATAATTGGGAGGCTGAAGACATGGAAGATAATATGAGATGCCTTTGGCTGGGTGTGGGTGTTTATGTGAAGTGTAGGGAGCAGCTTTTGACTCACAGGCTAAGTTAGCTGGGCCAGATTCAAGGCAATGGAAACTTCAGTATGAATTTTGGGGAAGAAAGAATTAAATGTCATTCTCTTCTGTGGGGCATTTAGTTTCAGCATTAAACTCAAACATACTTCCATTAGTAATGTTCCCAGTCATGAGACAGATCTGAATTTTTAAAGCCTCCCTTTCTAACTCCTACACTACCTTTCAGACATCTTGTGTCCAATTCATGACAAGACCTACACCAAAAAGAATGTTTTCTGCCTAGGCATTCCACATGCTTGGAGGCAAAAAAAAGAGTGATCTGAAATGCCACACGCCAGAAAGCCATTTGGGTTGTGGGGGAGAGCTGCTCAGTGTGCAAACCACAATCATAGTCACATTTCTTGTACCCTTCCAATAATCAACCCACAAAGCTAACATCACTCAGAAATGCTTTTAAGAAATTTCCTTCTCACCTGTAATAAAGATAACATTTACACTGCTGCTCCTTGTTGAGCAGCTATTCTTAAAATTGACAAGTGTTCTTGACTAACCTGTTTCCAAAGGCAGCTTGAGCAATAAAAAAAAATATGATTTTTGAAGACGGAGGAAAAAGGTCAGTCGATTGGCATTCCGCTCATTTCTCAGTCTCATAACATAAAATACTATTATTTTAAAGTTGTTATTGAAATACTCTTTAATTAATACAGGGTAATTTTGCATAAAAAGAACTCTCCCTTTTTCTTTTCTCTACACAAAAATAAAGGTGCTGATATGAAATTATTCCACTATTAGAAAATATCTCCAGATATCACCACAGACAAATATGCAGGAATTAATCACTTCTGAGAAAACCTATATAATATCTTTATTCTATATATCAGGCTCTTTTCCAGCCTACTTTCTTACTGTCCTTACTTGTATCTTGTCTAGTCTAGTATCTTCTTCAGCCTAATGCTCTTTTAAGAATAAAAGTTTAAGCTGAGCCCAGATTATGCCTGAACATCCAGTTGTCCTATGAGATACATGTCATGACAGAAGGCAGTTGGAGTCCAGAGTCTCTTGGACGTCTCCTCTTGTCCATGATTTTATCCTGTACTCCACCGACAGAGCACTGTATTTAGAGGACTTTGCAGATGTGTAGCTGCACACCTAGGTTTATGGTACACTGTATAGGCTATCTTAAAATTCTGGGTAAACAAAGCCTACATCATCCTACAGGCTTCTTCCAAAGTACAGTTATCCAGAGACACCTCTCAGGAATTAAGCACCAGCATTACACCTCTTGCTTTCCAGAAATGGAGAAAGAGAAGACATCAACATATAGCATGTGCACAGGCAAAAATCTCCCGTGCACTTGCAGATGTGCAAGTGACACATGCAGACACTCGGATTTGCTCGTACCTCCCTCCCAGCAGATTTTCTCTCTTTATTACTGGAGAGCGTCATACATTGGACAGTTTCTTCCTAGCAGAGGTATCCCCAGCTCCTAGACTTGCCCCTCCCTGCTGCCTCTCCCATCCCTTCCTCTTCCCACCCCTTCCTACCAAGTGCCAGCAAGGTAGGCCATCAGTCCTTCCCAGAGCCAGGTGCCCAGCATTGCCTTTCAGGCACTGCACTGGGCAGGGGCAGTGAGTGTGCTGGAAGTAGGGAGTAGCAGCTGCACTGCTGTAAGCTCACAGAGATAAGCAGGGCTTCTGTCAAAGGTGCTATATGCAGCTGCATGCTTTACATGCCTCAGGACAGCTGTTCATTAAGGCCAATGCTAGTCTTTAATTGAAAACTGTTTTAAGCAGCTGTTTAAAAGGCAATTCACCTACCTTGACCTCCTTTTGCTCCTTTGTCATTACAAGCAGGAGTCTGAAAATTGTTCTGCAAAAGCTGTCTCCAAATGCAGTAATGTCCATCTGCCCAGGGTGTGCACAGCAAAAGTCCCCAGTGACAAGTCTGACTTTTGGGGAATTGGCTTCAAACATTTATGTGCCCTAACTTTTCTGAAAGCAAAGATAAAATAGACTGAAAAGAATCAGAGATAGAAATTTGTTTTTCAGCAGGTATGGAAAGAAAATTCACCTGTGGAAACTGACGAAGGAAAGGTCTTGAAAAAGCAGGTGATCTGGGTCTACACTAACAGCTTTTTGTACTCCAGCAGCTGAAGGTCTAATTGAGGCTGTACAATTGTATCCTTGCTATATAAAATGAAATGTGCTCACACTCAGTGATAATAATTGCTGAAAAAACAACTGTGGAAAGGGTTGAAATACGAGGCAGGGTCAGTTTTGTTTGTAAAGTTTTTTAATATTTCACCTATACGTTTAACTGTCTGAAGTGGATGGAAATAAATACTATGTTAGCAAATACTATGTAATGAGAGTTCACTTTTGATTAAAACAAAAATAAAGGGAAGCAACCATCACCATTTTATGGATATCGTAATTTGTTCCACATACATTTTTTCAATATCGAGGTGTAGTAAATTATTTAACTGGTAAATAAAAATGTCTGTAAGCCTCTAACGGCATTGACAGAGCACCTGGACAACGGCTGAAGAATGTCCTTGTATTCTGTGATATAATTGCTTTGTGATATTTAGCAGGAGCCTACCAAAAAAAAAAAAAAAAAAAAGAAAAAAGGCAGATGAATAGTATGCAGTTATTGCTTAATCTACACCTCACTTCCATACAATAAAAATGTACTAAAAGTATTGATTTTTCAAGCCTTATTATGCATTGATCTGTTTCTTGTTTTACTGATATTTACAGTATTTGCCTTCACATCGAGTTTACTTTGCTGATGTCATTACCACACAGTGCAAGCTGAAATCACAAAGCAGAATACAACGTTCAGGTTCAGACACCAGTTCCAGGTTTTCCCACTGTGGTGCAGCTTGGAGTTCATGTTTAAAGAACCAGACAGATAAAAAGCTTAATTAATACTTTTTTTTTTCTTTTCTTTTTTTTTCATTACAGAATGTATGCAACAAGCTGGAGGCAAGAGAGCATCAGCTATTACATGCTATCACCTAATTTGATCTCTTAAATCTCAGGCATCAGTAATATTACCAATGCAAATAAATAAATAAAACAAGATAAAGTAAGAATCTGACATGTCCTATTTCAAACCTATGAACCTTGGGTAAGGATCAAGACTTCTCCACTGAAATTTTTACCCAATGGGTGTTTATTTTTTCTCCAGAGTAATGTGAGGCTGCTGTTGGTTTTGGCATTAATACATTAAAAGTTAAATTTATGTCGGCACCAACAGATCAACTATCAGCTGTTGCTATTAACTTTGACATCAAAATCATTAAGAAATTGCCATCATGTAAATTAATTATCAGAATTGTATTGGCATGAATGCATAATGATGTTACTCATGCAAATAATTAAAGAAAATGTACAGTGAAAAACACATTAGAATAATGGCACAAAATGTCATTATTCTGGCTTCTTGACAACTAGGCGCTATTAGCTTTCAGCACAGTGAACTTTAAGGTTAACAGAAGGAGATGGGGAAGTCTGGTGCAGGGCTAAAGCTGCTCTTATTTGTGGCTATATTTATTCAGCATACAAGACTATACTAATGAACAACAACATTTTTAAACTCGTCAAAGAAAGCTTTTTACATCACTCTGGGAGAGATTACAAAAAAAGAACAACAAAGCAGTAGAATGACTTAGAGTGCTGTTGTCCAAAGATATATGTTCTTTTGTTGTTGCCAATTTCACGTTTCAGAGGACCTCCAGCACAGAAAAGTTGCTGTTATTAAAATGCTATGATCTTCCTGAGCACAGAAGAGTAATAATTAACCTGAAAGTATTTAGTTATCTGTGTCCACCCCCTACCCAAAAGGTAATTATTACCTATCAATGCACAGGGAGGGAGCGGGGATTGTGGTGTGTGTGTGTGGTCTCTTAATTTGATGTGCAATGGACTGAGGTAACTTTCATTAACAGCACAAGGCTGTCCCCTCCGATAGAACAAACATTACTAATGGCGCACCACGTTACTCACCAGCCGGACACATTTCTCTGAAATGTCTCTCCCCATTCCCTCCCAGGACAACAGAACTGTCTCGCAGTCATGGTTTTGTACTTGAACCAGAAATGATCCTCTAAGAATAATACAAAACAACAATCATTTCTGGGATTCTTGTCCTCCAGTTCCCATCTTTATTAGATTTAGGAAACTTCCCCCACCCTGACTCAAAAACAGGAGATGACGTTCTACAAACAAAATTCAATGTTTTAAAAGCTAAAGCATGGAGAAAAGGAGATTTATTTAACTTCCTGTAGAAGGCTACTCCCAGTGACACCCAAAAGAAAAGGAGTATCTCCAGAGTAAAGCAGAGAGTTAGGAAACAGGACATCTATGGGCTGTTCTTGGTCCCATCCTAGTTATTCTACAGAATTTCATGTAAGACATTTAAACAGATTGCTTTAAATTCTTCCTGTACCAAACTGAGAACAACACTGCTCACTACAAAGAGATGCAGCAAAGGCTCCACAATTAAATAAAAAGTACATATCCATAAATTAAATCAAGTAGAACTACCAAAATGCACACAAGTAGCCTAGATGTTTTGGAGGAAATCTGTAATAAAAGATCAGTTTCTGATCTAACTCCCAAAAGCTGCAGCTGAGGCTACCAGTACAGGCTCCTGCATGTCTGAGGAGTCACTTCTAATCCTCGGCTTGGACCCTCCTTGTCGCTGTGCTTTCTCATCCTGACATAATGAACTTCAACATGGATACGGGATTTGTAGGCGGGCAATGTAAGCCTCAGCTGTGCCCAAAGATTTGGTTACTACTGGGGTCTCCTGGACGTTCAGAGCTTATTTATTTTCTCCAGTTTGTCTGGAGGGGGAGTGGGGAGAAGCACAGAGCAAGCTATTTTAGGGCGGTCAAGATCTCTGGCAGCAATTTAAATCACAATTCATATCGGGACAGCAGCAAATGCAATAATAAAAATAAAATAAAATAAAATAAAATAAAATAAAATAAAATAATAAAATAAAATAAAATAAAATAAAATAAAATAAAATAAAATAAAATAACCCTGAAAGTTATTTCTAGTTTTCTTTCATTTTTGTATCATGCCTTGGGGATGGCCAACTTTTTTCAGGTACGCTGTGACTTTTTATGGTGATATGCAGACATCTTACTCAGGACAGTTTGTTTAATGATGCCCTGAGCCTCTTACTTCTGTTTAAAAATCCACGCTTTGCTTCTAATCCATCAACAGATAGGTCAAACTTGTACCCATAATTTAAAGTTATGTTAATAAGATCTATGACATGCCTTGCAACATTTTATTGATAATATGTAATGTATTATAAGTATCATGAGCTTCCAGAGATGCTGTCACTCTGGGATTTTGCACATAAGGTATTACATCTCAAAAGCATGCCGCTGCAGTGAAAAAAGGACTTTAAATAAATAGCCTGGCACAGATCTGCCTTCAAAGGGACAGTCTATAAATTCACCAGCAAGATTTACAGTGTAATTCAAGCTTGAATCAACACAGGACGTACACTGTGTAACCGAGAAGGGACACATCACGTGGCAGGGTGCTTATAGTGCGGGCAATGTTGTAATGCAGAGGGTGTTTTGCAGGAGCATCTTTTCTAATTACACTGATTGCCACCTCCCATTTACAATCACATACCTGCGATGAGTTTAACTGCGGTAATTGCTGCATGATAAATTTATATAAGGAAAATATTGAGTGTCTGTTTAGTGCCTTATAATGTAATTTAGCAGCTGGGAAAAAAAATAAGATGGAAACAACAGCATCCTGTGACTTTGTCAGCTCCCCATGGAACAAGGTAATGCAGCCTATGCACTGTGTTTACAAGATCTCTGAGGTACAGTAGCTGCATCTGGGTTAGAATGAGCATCTGTAAATGTATGCATTAACGCCTAGTTTACAGCCACATCTACTTGTGTGAGTTTACTAAATTCTGCAGACAATATTTTTGGCTCCCTTGCAGTTTGTCAATGGTATAAAACTAGATTCCAGGGAAAGGGCAGACAGGATGTTACTTTGGGAGCAATAAAACCCTGAAGTGATGGTCCCCGTGACATCACTAGAAGATGTAATTCACTCCAGGAGCTGCTGCTTCTCCACCCAAAAATTCAGACACAAAAACCGCTAGAAATCAGCTTGCTTTTCTTTCCGATTAAAGAAAAAGTAGTTAAAACTATAAATAATACAGGATACCCTTCTCCAGTTAATTCTAAACATAACTCTAGCTTTATAGGGGTTAGGACCCAGAGCAGTGTAGTACCAGCTGGGAAAACAGGCACGGAATGAGCCTTCTCCACCAAGTTCATGTGGCACTGCATGTGTTGTTGTTACACGATGAGCAGAAGTCCTGGCTCAAGTTACCCACTCTCAGAGCTGTCTCTAACTTTCAGAGGTCAAGATCATGTTACCTGTCATCTTCTCCTACGTGAGCAAAGGAAACGTTCTCCCTGGCTGCTTTCATCTCTGCCTACAGAGTGGTTGCTTGACAAGTAAGGCTGTATTAAGGATGTGATCCGCTAGCCAAACATACAGCAAATTCAAGCGTTACACTCTGCAAGCTGAACTGGAGTTGCAACTAATCAATCCTGTTCAAAACCAGAACGGAACCACACAACCTAGTGTTCAGGCACGTGGAATAATAATGCGCACTGTATGCCTGTCCCTCAGAAAGATTTTTCTGCAGTTTTTGTTAGTATGGGGAGATTTTTGACCCATGTTTTGGAGAGCAACACTCCACTTGCTTTTCTAAGAGGAAATGTTGTAAATTATCATCAGCTCCTAGCTGAAAAGGAGGGATTATAGACAAGTGCCTGGAGTGGTGTACTGAGAACTGTAGCTCCTCAGCTCTGCTCCCCACTCAGCTCTGAGTCTTAAGACTTTGGGTAAATGACTTTAACCCCTCCACACTTCATCTGACAAGCCTATGCAACAAGTCTCTCCTGTTTGAATGCTGGACTTAAAATTAGTATTTTTAAAGAGCTTTGAGATTCCTGGGTGGTCTGATCTAGTGTGTGTCAATCCTGCTAACAGCAGCATGGAATAGGATGGCCATTAAGGTCCTTTCCAACGCAAGCCATTCTATGATTCCAGACAGACAAGTATCTTCTGGACAGATTCACAGACTATGAAGTATCCCAGAAAAGAGAAATTGCTGAAAAGACAGTAAAGTTCATATCTACAGGATGGCTACTGGGAGCTCCTGCCATATGGTTCTTTCCATTGACCTTTCCACATACAGAGAGGGTGTCACACATCCTCACAGCTGTTCTTGTGCTCTTGCTCTCCTAAAACACACTGATCTCAGTGGGCATCTGTCCACCACGGGGTGACCCAGGCAGCCCCATGGCCTGGGCCAAAGGTTTTACCATTTCATCCCAAACCTCCATTCCTGTCCCTCAAATAAAAGAGGAGCCGTCAGGAGGCTGTTAGGAATGTCGGAGCTCCTTAGAACTCTCAGTTCTTCACTGTGAATAATTTTTGTATCCAAAACTTCACTTTCCTGTCAATTTATCCTGCACAAGCAATGCCTTGCAGTGCCTCTGACCCATATTCAAAGAGGCAGGTGGTCACTCCCCTCCCTGTTTCTGGTGGGGCTGGTGGTGCCAGGGATGGGCCGTGTGCAAGGCAGCGCTGCTTGCTCAATCTCAGACAGAAGGATCCTCATTTACACAATCAGACAAAAGCATAATCAACCCCACTCTGATTAATTGCGGTGGAAATGGTAAGGAGCTATCAGTGCAGCAGCCAAGAGAGCTTAAAACTAAATATATCTTGCGGGGAAGGGGAGAGAGGTTGAGTCTTTGGAAGCACTTTTGTAAGACAGACCAGGAATTTAGCAAAAGTTTTACTCCTCTCTCACTCCCCCAGACTGCTCAGTGAAACTGGAGTTCCTGCCTTCCCTCTCTGAATAAAAGTGCCGCTCGCCTCCACGGGATGAACAGCTGGGACCATCCTGCTATCACATCCCTGTCTTTCCTCCCTGCGTTAAAATTAGCATTGCTGTGATCAGGTGGCCATGGAGGAAATGCTCACCCACAGACTGCTAGAGTGGTTCTGTGCTTCTCAGTGCCACTCAGCACCTGCCTCCCAGCACTGGGCTGCTCCTGGCACCCGCACCTTCCACAGCCAGAAAGGCAGAAGGGGCTCTGCAGACAGAAATAGCAGAGCCAGTCTGATCTGAGGGAGATGATTCAATGAGGTATTTCAGGCACATTTTTACCAAGGCATCCAGACTTCTGCAGGGTAGACATTTTTAGTGGGCTGAGCCCCACAGTGCTGATCCATAAGCATAGAAGCTTGCCAGGACAGGAAATCTGCGGAGTAAAAGTACCCCGAAGATGCAACCAGACAATATGTCAAGTGCATGTCAGAAAACAGCTTCCCGTATATTCAGGCTCTAGTAACTTTTCAGAGCACATTTTCTCCAGCAAATTTTGCAGTGAGTCCATGCAGCCCTTCCTGAATTATCCTGAGCAATGCCTCATTTCTGGTTTAACAGCAAATGGAAATTGGTTATGCCAGCATTGACACTGGCCTTCAAGGTCCCCAGAAACAATGGGGGACAAATCACAAGAAAGATCAACACATGTGCGCGCGCACACACACACACACGACTTAACAGAGATTTATCAAGGATGCATAAAACCTGAAATATTTTCATTAAGACTGGAAAAGGAAACTCTATTAATCAGCTTCAGGCATCTTATTACACAGTGGAAGAAAACTCCAGTAAGAAAATGTTTTAAACACACATAAATCCCCAAAACTTATCCTTGGAAGAATGAGCCACCTAGAGTCACCATAAATACGAGGATGTGGGAAGAGAGGCAAATGAAAGGGGTTGGGGGTTGGGGGCTGGATTATTATTTTTTAATTTGTATTCAACAAGAGAAAGATTTATGCATGAGATGCAAATTGCTATGCGTTATTTACACATCTGAAGAAAAACAAATCTTGAATGTAAATGCTTAGAGGGCATATTTTTAAATATGAAAGTGGTAAAATTATTATAATGTTTATAACTCCCACACTGCTAAAAAGACATTAAATTGGGAGAAAAAATTAGCCCTTTTATTTAAATTATAGAGTTCTCACCAAATATTAGGGCAAAAATCAAGTATAAACATCAGTGTTTCCATTCTTGAGAGTCTTTCAAAGCCATCTATTCACCTTGCAGTAGGGCCTACTCAGAATCTCCCAGTGGGCTACCAGCCACAGCAGGCAACCATCAACAGGAACATTTATTTTTCCACTGTGAAATACGTATGTCATTAGCAGACGAAGAAACAGAAACATCTTCACAAGAAGAAATCCATTCCTTGAGCAGTCTAGCTTGGGTGGTGGGATGCCTGTGACTTGCAGTTGACTATTCCTAAGAAAGAGGTGAACAGCACTGGAGCCTGCAGTGAAAGAACAAACCAAACTGAAAGATGAGGAAGAATGCACTGAGAATGAGAACAAGATGAGGTGAGTTCTCTCTGAAAAAAAATTAACGGATTGCTGTTATCCTAGCACTGCTCAGTCTTTCATGTATTCACTTCTGGAGGGGAAAAGCTATAATTCCTGTTATCTCTAAGAGAAAAGTGAAGGTAAAAAGACCTGGATTATATAACCAATTTGCATGTTTGACTCATGTCAACTTCTAAAATCTTTCATTTTCTGCACCTCATGCTCATTAAAAAGCAAAGGAACTTAGGTTTCTTCATGTCCCTGCTACTTTTGGAAAAAAAACAACCTGCAGCATTACAGACCTGAGGGACTCAGAAGTCGTGAGACTGGAAAGATGAAAAAAAGTCACCAAAGTAATGTTTTAGCTTACTTTTTTGACATGAGAACCAGATGAGGGCTACCCTTTTCCTTCAGACATCCTGTGTAGGCAAACCTCAGAGTCATTTTTATTTCCTCACAGCTCATCTCTGCAGTTTGAATTCTACAGCAAAACTGGAGTCCACCAAAACCACAGTTCTCGTAACACAGGGAATAGACATGGATGATGTAGATTCCTCAGCTCCTGGCGCTGCATTCACACAGAACTCAGTGAAAGTCTAGGCAGCATCCAGAAGAAAAAGGAATTTTCATTTCATAACAAAAGCCAAAATTTTCCCATAAAACACCCAACGTTTGGCAAAGTGTTTAGGGAGGAAGTTAGAGACATTCCATACCAATTTAATCAGGCCAGGGAATTTCTACTCTGATGAAGACTGGTCAAAACGAAAGAAAACCCATTAGTCAAGACTGCTTCTCTTTTAAATGTCACTTCATAAGCATGCTGAAAACAAGGGAGAAGACATCCACTTTTGCAGCTAAAGACTCAGAGTAAGTTTTTGTGGTTGTGGTTTTTATGGCTATCCACACAGCTAATTTACATCAGGTTTTTGTTGATCTTTTAATATTTATGTCCAGATGCCACTGTAAGCATCCAGATGTTTTTACACAGACATCAAAAATGTTTGCATAGCAATTACCAAAAAAAGTTTTGGGGCATTTCCAAATAAAAGATACAGTAGCTTTTTTCTTCTTTTTCTTTTTTCTTTCTTTTTTCCTTCATTTTTTTCATTTCTTTTTGTACTTCCAATACAGATCACTGGTTAACTAAGAGTGGAACACAAGTCACCTGCTTTGAGTGTCCAACTTATATGCTGCCTTGGAAAATTTTACATTTCTGGTTCCAGATGATTCCTGTTTTTTCTAGCAAATGGAAATAATGTGTATTTGCAAGTCTCTTGAGGGTGATCTATCTGTACAACCTCATCATCCCTTCTGTGTCCACTGACCATATAAAACTAGGTATTCCTGAGGTTCAATCCACAAATATTCATCTGCTGTAGAGAAGAGAATGATGTTGATGTGACTGCTGCCCCTGGGGTCATTCCTGAAGCACTGGGGCTCTGCCTTCTCACCTGGTGTCACAGCCCAGCCCCTCGGGAGACTTTGCAGACACCCCTGGGGAGTAAGATGAGAATTGCTGCCCTTCCACCAGAATTCTGGTGCAGAGACAAGAGCCTCTTTCAGCCCAGCAGCTGCTTCTCAGCATGAATACACAACTAAAACGGAGCCATCGGAGCACATTTAGGCTAATTAGGGAATTAGTTAATGCATGCAAGTGTCTGCAGGGAAAAGACTCCTGGGAAGTCAGTGCGGGCTGCAGATAGAGCTTACAGGTGAGGAGTCAGTAGACTTAAACCCATCACAAGTTATCTATGCTCTGGCAATTGTGACACAACTGCATGCTTTCCTAGATTTTTTTTTCCTTCTGTATTCTTTTGGGGAAGAAAAAAAACCAAACCAACCCTGAAAACAAACATAATCCAAATGCCAAGAATAGAAAAAAGAAAAGAAAGAAAGAAAGAAAGAAAGAAAGAAAGAAAGAAAGAAAGAAAGAAAGAAAGAAAGAAAGAAAGAAAGAAAGAAAGAAAGAAAGAAAGAAAGAAAGAAAGAAAGAAAGAAAGAAAGAAAGAAAGAAAGAAAGAAAGAAAGAAAGAAAGAAAGAAAGAAAAGAAAAGAAACAAAGCCTATCTTTATTTTGATAATGACATCATATGATCAGAACCACAAAGTGAAGATATATATTGGTTAAGAGTGTGAAGATGACAGAGTGATTTGTTTAGCACCAGTGCTCGAAGTGACAGTCTGGCTGAGAAGTCCAATTGTTTCTAGAAGAGAAAAGAGGCATACTCATCCTTTGCACGCAGATGCAATAAGTATTTAGTCCCATTAGTAATCAGTAAGTTTTGTCGGTGAGTTCAGTGGGGCCAAGATTTCCTTTGGCCAGGCCAGTGGCAGCAGTCATCCACACACCCCTGTGAACAACATGTCTCTTGAGCTTGCCCATAGAGCTCTGCAGAAAGAGAGCTGGGCAGCAAAGATGACAGCATGAGCTATATTTGTATTTAGTCAGCTACTAGTGCAATTACACCATAATGTACTTAGGAAAGGATTTTCTACCTAGAAGCAAATGTTAAAGTGTGAGAGTGTTTGTCAATATTTTCTGTTAATTGACTAAGAGTTGGAAGTGTATATCTCCACCCCAGGCAGCAGTGTCAAGTAGAGATAGTCAACCGCTTTGAACTGGCTTGGATGCCAGAAGAAACATAGCAGTGCTATTTCAAACTACCACTCAGTTAAAACTAGCTCAGGCATCTCCCTCAGTTACTCTGTAACATGCAGTATATTCTGATAGTATAATCTGAAGAGAAATTGCAGAGAGGCAACAGCTGGGAGAACGTAAAATAAATTTAAAATAACTTATCAGAAAAATATATCAGAACTTGCTAGAAAAATTATTTCCTAGGCACATCTCAACTAAACTCCTTAGCACAGGAAATATATTAAAAGAAAAAAGAAAAGAAATCATCTGATTAGCATCATGAAATCCAAGCAGCCATTATGCAGCATTGTTACTGTCAAATGACTTCAGGAGACCATAAAACCAAATACAAAGATCCTCCAAATTCAATTTGCTACCAGTAAGCACCTTTGAAAGTCAAAACAAACCAACATCTGAAAACTGTGAGTCAGATTCTCTGCTGCTGCAAATCACTATGGTTTCCTCCTCTCTAGTGGAGCAACGCTCATTTACATCAGCTCAGAAAAAGCTGCAGTGATTTGCACCAGTAATCATATCCACTGGAGTAAAGGAAGTTCCTCAGCCCAGACCACAAGCTCTCCTGAAAGTGGTGATAATCA
Source organism: Excalfactoria chinensis (assembly GCF_039878825.1). Classification (NCBI taxonomy): domain Eukaryota; kingdom Metazoa; phylum Chordata; class Aves; order Galliformes; family Phasianidae; genus Excalfactoria; species Excalfactoria chinensis. Next base: position 63,823,950 of record NC_092827.1, on the reverse strand, counting down.
GGCAAGCCAGGTACCTTACCCAGATTTATAGTCTGCATCTTGCAAACACAGTCGTTCCCCTGAATGCTGTACTTAGTGTAGCCACAGCCAACACTGGATGTGAAACTCCATTTTATGATCCTCAGCAATAGAATCCACCATTATGCCATTCACCTTTCATTGCTTGGCATTTGCTGATGACTAGTCCTGAGTCAAAATGACTTTTTTCCCCCATATCAGCAGATAATAATAGCAAGGTGCATTTATGTCTCTGTTCGTTACAATCATTTTTTTATCTCATCTTGAAACTTCAGGCTTTGATCCCTGTCAGAGACTGATTGATGAACAAGATGGACTTTTCACGTCCTCTCAGAAGGTAAATCTTATGACTCTTTTCCACTGGTGATATCTGTTTCTATCCTATTTCAGTAGTAGCCAAGAGATATGGTCCTGGAAATCTTCATTTTTCATATGGGAAGAAAGGCAAATACTTACATGGCAGTGTATGGCTAATCTGTCCTATTGATCCCAACCTGCCATGGCAAGCAGTGCTAGAAAAAAGGCTTATAGTGAAGGGCATGTGCATGTGCAGAAAGCCTATAAAATCATGAGAACAGTTCACTTAGTAATGCTCTCTTCTTTTGTTTTATATTGCTCCTGATACAGAAAATGTTTTAGCAACAAAAAATAAGTTGTGTTGGAGCATCAGTAACTTCATGATTGAAGTGACTGGAGTTATTGTAAACAAAGAACATGAAGGGGGCAAGGGGGCCATCTGCCTTTATGAATCAAGATTATCCCAACCATCTTCCCTTAATGGGATGGGTGGTAATAAAAGAGGCAGAGGCTTATGTGGCATACAGTGCTAAAGTTGAGTCACATGAAGGAAGGGATTCACATTGTTAGGTTGCAGCTGAGAATAAGGTCTTCTTTGAACACAAAGCCGGGTGGTAGAAATATATCCTGTTTCACAACAGCAGAATATCTCTTCTCTGCTGTGACCCTCAGGATGAGTTCAGCTGTATCTTGAAGTTGGGGCTGAGGCATGGGAGAGGGACCACAGTGCAGTGCTGTGCAAATGTCTGAGGTAAAGACTGGGCCACAGCTGATCAAGAGGAAGAGGACTGCAGAGCCCTCTGTTCCAATACTGCGTGCTTATTTTCTGACAGGTAGTAAAAAGCATTTAAAAACTTTCAAACAGAAGAGTAAAGAAATGAGGATAAAAACTTTAATTGCAGATAGTGGCATAAAACTTGGGGCATGCAGTCAGCCTTTTTCTACCAGGTAGTAACTTAACTGGTTGTTTTTAAAACCTGCTGCCTTGCCCTGTTAGACTCAATATCTGTCACATGATTAATGTGTTTGTGTCCTATTAACTGCTGTGTTATAGGAGTTGCTGCATTCACCACCCGCCCTTCTCCAGCCTCTTTTGTGGAAACCCAGCTGAAATCATGCTGCTCTGACTGGAGGGTATCGCACCTTCTGACAAAACATCATAAGGAGCAAAGAACTACTGTTTCTCAGTGATCCAGCCCATAAATCAATCCTCGTGTTTCTTTGCTAGGATGATACGAGATTCCATGAGTGTTCTCTGCTTTCGTATTCAAAAGACAGGCTGTGTCCTCAGTAAAAAAAAAAAAAAAAAAAAAAGAAAAGAAAGAAAGAAAAGAAAGGAGAAAAAAAAACAGGGCTAGCTAAGTCATTCCAGAGCTTGACTGATCTTATCAAGACCTCCCTTGCTGCAACAATAATTTGAGACTGTCAGAAATTGCCACATTTATCTGATGGGTGGTCCCACCAACTGTGCTGTTATCGGAGCCCAACTGCACAAGGAAAGCAGGATGTGGCATGACCTTGGTATCCCAGCACCTGACCTCAGTATCTAATCCGTCAGATGTCTCACTGAAGCTGTCTTGGGATGCTGTACATGCCCCCTCTGGCCTCAAGTCATTCAAAAGACATTTGCTTCTCACTTGCGTTAAGCCACCAGCACACACAGTACATGCTGGCGCATCACCACCCTGCCTGCTAGTGCAGTGTTAAAACTTGAGTTTTAAGATGTTTTTCTGCAAAGCTTTGTCAGCCTTTCTCCTGGAAAGCTTGCTTTGCAGGACTATAACCCAGCCAACAACAATTCAGCATCCAAATTTGGCCTCCAAATTCATTTAATTGGTTTTCCACGTTTTAAGCAAGCTACACACTACATGTCTGATAGTGTAGTTAATATTATCTAAGCATACCACACCATAAGCACTGCCTCATAGTCAGTACAAGGGAGAGTATAAGTGCTGCTGTTACGAATAATTATTACCATCTCTTCTGCCTGCTTGATCTTTTGCAGAGGTTGAGAAAGCTGCTCTTCAAAGAGTACAGTCAGTGTCATAGCTCTGTGCTGCCTAGTTCTACGGGTGTGGTACAAATGGCATGCTGAAGGAGGAGCTTGCACTGGAAGCACCTGAGATCGTCAGGTAAGTGAGAGAAAAGGCTGAAAAACGTGAAACCAAAAGCATAGAGAAATTAACCATCCAGGGAAGATCAGAGTGCTATAATATGTTATTGCTGAAAAAGAAGAAGTAGAATTTCTGTTTCAATATTATGGCTTTTCATTCCTTTATATGGGCACATTTATTATACAATTTTTTTAGAGGGATGAATTTAGAATTAGAATCAAATGTTTTGATTGTGTTAAGCAAAAGCCTTTGATATGATCTCAATTTCCCTTCTATTTTTTCCCGGGAATTTCCAGCTTTTTAAAAAATTATCTTTTCTTTTTTTACCAGAAAATGTTCTGAAACTTCAAATTTTTTCACAAAGAGCAACTGATTTGTCTATCACCTGTGCTACATGCAGTGACTGCCAATGGAGGTCTTAGATATGCTCTTCCCACACAGTAAGCATGCAAATTCTAGCATTTCCATACACAGAAAGCAATAGAAAAGGATGGAATTTCATTGCATGAAATGCTTCTCACAAGCTCTGCAAGTAGGGATTTACCTGTGCAGTGAATAAGGGGTTGGCAATTACCAAGCAAACTGACAAACCAGTGCCAAATCTTGGTTTGTTGTTACTGTTCAAAAATGCCAAGACACTGAATTCACCAATGTCTGTGACAACTCTTTGGCATTTAAGTCTTGAATTTTGGTCTTTGCAGAAGCTGCAAATTTTATTTTCAAAGCCAGTATACCCCACTCTCCTTTAAATAACAGTAATAATAAGGATAGGAGGAAGATGTGCAAGAATTTCCCATATATTTTTATTCCTTTTCTGTTAACAAAGGCCTTTGCTTCCTCTTTTTAAACCAATCAGAATGATAGCGCTTTCTCTCTCCTAAAGCCAGTTCTAAACATTGTTAAGGGAGGACAGAGCACAGGAATCATTACTGTATTTATTTATTTTTCCCAAATAAAATATTTAATATGTTTGGGCTCTGACTGTCTGCTTAAAGGACACACTGAGTGTAACGATACTTGTGGCTTGGAATAGCAAACCTGTCAAGGAGGATCTCCTGCTGCCCACCACCCACATGTAGAGCCCACCCCCTGGACAGCATTCCTGCACTTGTGAGGACATTGCAGCAAATTCCAGTCCAAATAAAGCTGTGGAAGAGCAGATAAACAATTATACCTCAATGCACACAGATGCATACACACAAAAATATCCCCTTATCAAGGCCAAGATGATAAACATGAGAATGCAGCCAAGTGCATCTTAGTCGATTGACAGTACATAACAGATTGCCTAGTATATTCTTTGGGAGAAGAAGAACATACAATTAAATAAAACTTGTTATTAAAAGCGCACTCCCCTCTGAAAATAGATGTCAAACCTTGACTAGACAAATGTGGTATTTCAGGTGGAAAATTGAATGGACTTAATAGGAGTAATATGAACAGTTGGTCCTGGAAGAGCTTATAAACTGTAAATATTACTCACTGCAGATGCTAACACAATGATGAATATATCAAAATATTAGTATCAAAAGACTGCTGGAATATATTTGCAACATTGTGTAAAGCGTGAAGGGAGGTATCTGTCCTTCCCATGGCTTTACATTAATCTCTGGGTGCTGGCTGATAGCAGGGGCCACAAGCACTATAATTAGATTTAGAAAATGCATATTGGGAGGAGGAAATGGAATAATTAAGGTAAGCTATCAGATGCCTGTCCCTATCCTTTTTAAACAAGCCAGAAATATACCCTGCTCTCGTTCAGCATGCAACCTTCAAGGGGAAAGGTGTCAGACACTGTAATTGGTAGAACTTGAATGCTGCTATACTGGTGTCCCTTTTTTAAGGAAACCTATTTTCCACACCAAAATTGATCCGACAAGGTTGTTATCTCATAATGCACACCTAGAGAGGCACTGTGAGGCCTGAGGGTAGAGAATAGCAAAGCACTTAACAGCTTTGGCTGTGCAGCCTGCAATACTGTGCCTTGTCTTGGGGTATTTAACTGCCAAGGCACAAGTTATGTGGCAAAATACATGTATATCTATGTAGAGGGTTTGGCTTTTGCTTTAAAACACAAGGGTGAGGCAGTGGAATCATGCTAATGATATGGCATCCAGAGGGTCTGACAGCTGAGTGGGACGAGCTTGTGCTGCTCCTTCTCTGGGCACTCACAATCAGGAGAGCCCCTCCCCTGGCACCTCTGAAGGGCGCGTTGGCTACTACTTAAATGGTCTTCTCTCATTAAGCAACCAAGACAGGCTAGGGAACTTAAGCAAACACATGTGCAAAATAAAAGAATATTTTTGGTATAGAAAATCATTTGACATTATTCTTAAATATTTAAAGGACGCTGTCTGCTGGTTTGGAAATCCAGTGAATAATTTAGTAGTGTTTGACAGAATCTCTTTGGGTCAATTATTCAGTAAGTGGATTAATACATTCTGACGAAAACAAAGCACATTGGGTTTTGGCGGGCATATCTTGTTACATCACAAAATCTGTGTCACATTACACTGCAGAGAATGCCAGCACAATCAAATGGTGCAACGTGACTTCAACAATGCAATCAGAACGATTTCCAAATATTTTTTAAAAGTTTCCTGTTCCTGGCTATGTCTCTACGTGGTCTGTATATATTTATCCATCTAAAAGGGAAAATAACACAGCCAGGGATCGGATCAACTTCTAAAAAACATCCAGATGGAAACTGCCAGCAACTCTTGACCTCATTATAACCCTTAGTATCTTATCTATACCAAACACTTTAATTTTAGAATAGCATCTTTAAAACCCCAGGGGAAGAGAGAGAGCATCTCTTGATGCTTGACAGCAATTCTCTAACACTGACATGGTCCAAAAGAGATATTCTTATCAAATCCTTCTGAAGAAAGCAGCTGTAATGTAGGATCTCAAGGGCAATGAGGATACAATACAGGTTAAAAAGAAAAAAAATAAAATAAAAAGGAAAAAAAATAAAAAGATCCTTGGGATTTCAAGAGATACGTAGAAGCCTTCAGAGGCAGCAGCTGTCTCACACCAGAATTAGTTTTATAGATAAAGCTGGAATGGAGGTTCCTGCTTATGTTTCATATCATCACGGGTTACACCTCCTTCTCCTGCCTTTTTACTTTCCATTCTTCCCCAGCATGCTGTAAGAAACAGGTGGGATTTCCTTCTGAAGCCCTGGATTGCAAAAGACTGGGATTGAGATTGGGGGGTTGGGGGGGCAGAAGGATGATAAATTTAGAAAAACTAATTAAAATTTGGAATTTCAATTTAGTGTAATTCTCAGATCCTTTAATTTTTTACTTCCACTGGAATGAGACAAAAAGTCAATAATCTCATAACTTTACTGTGAAAGAAAATACTCCGAAAGCAATTCTATGTTTATGCATTTTTTATAATTACAGTATGAATATTGCAAGGCAGTGTAAAACTGAAAATCATGCTGTGGAGGACAAATACTTGATTTTATGGGAGTGATCTGAGCATAATATGATATTTACATCATTAAAGTGAGATATTTCAGCAAAAAGTTTCCTTTTCCCACAGTCAGCATTTTCTGATCAAAATGTTTTACCAGCTCAAAAATTATAAAGACAGATGTGCAAATTGCTTCCGAAGGCCTCAGCAAAACTGGAATAAAAAGCACTAGGAAAAATGAAAGGTACCTCTTCTTCTACTCTCGCAGCAGAGATGCCAAGACCTTTCTTATATGGTATAAAAGTGCAGGACCTCAGAAATGAAGAGAGTTGCACCCTTGTATGCTCACTGCAAGCCAGAAGAGAATGTCATTCTCTAGCTGGGTTAAACAAAATTCTCCATGCAGCTCTGTCACAACAAAAAAGCATGTCTGGGAAGAAAAAGGTGAGTTTTCTTCTGAACATTTCTTAAAGGTGACTCAAAAGGCATTTTTCTTAATCCATTTGTGAGTGGGATCAGATACGATGTCAGGATAAAGCCCCAGAGAAGCTTGTAAAGATGAACTGTGAATCCCAGAAGGTTTTGTTCAGACCGGGATAGAAAAGTTCCCATGATCATGAGCATCTCCTTTGGGCTACCTGAACAACTCCCATCCCTGTAGAGCTGTGGGACAGCCAGCCTGCTCCAGGTCCCAGCATGAGGCCTGTGCTCCAGCCTGCAGTCTTGCCACCCTGAACCAGAAGGCTTCATGGAAGCTCTTACTGTGGTCAAACTTTCCCTTTTTTGTGCTTTATGTTAGGGATCACAGTACAGGCCACAGTGATGCTTCTTATATGTCATAATAGACACTCAGAGCACTGTTTCCCCATCCTGTTGACTGGAAAATGGGGGCAAAAGAAAAGCGAGTGAGCTAATTGCTTAGTGGTTGCAGAATCAGCCTGTGCAGAGGTGGCAGCATGGAGCCTCAGGCCTGTACTGGGAGGCTGCAGAGCCCCACCACGCCAACCTCCTCTGCTCCAAGCCCCATAGAGCGCTCCTGTGAGGGAACCGAGGAGAAGATAGAGCCCAAGTTCTTCTCCTTTAAAATATTCAGTAATAAACATTAATATTAAAAACCCCGTAACCACCTAAAAACGCACCACATCGGTCTCCTATCCTTGACTTTTATGCATATAACTTTACTCTGAGTCAGCCTCATTAAGCCTAGCTGAATAATTCTAATTCTCAAGTGTTTGGAAGGTTGAGGAATGAATAAACATAGCAGAAAGCTTACAGATCCCCTCCACATTTCTAAAACGTGTACTTTCAAAGTGATTTTGCCAAAGAAAAAATATTTAAAGATAATAGTTCAACAGACTGAGATGAGAAAATGTACATTGCCAAAAGCTTCTGCTTGCATGGCCCAGCCACCTCGCCTGGAAGGGGCTGTTAAAGTATGGAGAAATGCAGCTGAACAAATCAGTTTGAAATTTCCTGAATTCCATCACGTCACGCTGAAAGAAGATAGAAATTCATTTCACAGAGGGTTAAATATATATACATACCTAAATGCCTATTTGTTTGTAATATATATTTGAAACATTCGGTAGGCATCACAAGGACACAGCTGAGGGCCAGAGGAGCTACACTACAGGGCGATGCCACCAGCAGGTGTCATTGTGAGGTAGCGCTGAGGGCACAGGGTGTGTTGTTCCCCTTAGCCCCTATGGAAGAAAACAGGCTGGGGGCCAGGGGTGGTGGGGAGGAGAGAGGACAGAGCACAAAGGGCTCATGCAGGGTCTGCAAAGATTGTCCAGGGGAGTAAACCTTGTCACTATCTGCATTAAAAGAAAGCCAAATGAATTGCTCTACTCTTCCCCAAAGTGAATGCTTTGCCATGAAAAATAAATAAATAAATAAAAAGGAAAATATGACCAAGGAAAACAAAATTGTGTATATAAAAATGTTCCCACGGTTTTTGAAAACCTCACAGGTAATGATTTATCTGCCTGAAATGCAGGCAGTTTCCTGTCATTTTACTAACACAGCATCATCTTTTTGCAAGGATGGAAGAACCAGAGGGAGAAAGATCAGAATCAAAAATGAAAGCGGTCGCTTGGATGCTCCATGCCAGCTATGCAAAATGCCCGCATTACCTAGTATTAATATTAAACTGTGCTTTTTAGATGTTATTACTTTAAAAATGTCTGATTATCTGGACTGGAAGGCACAGAGCTGAGTCAAACAGTTTGCATTTCAGTGAGGCAAGGAGAACTAGCAGAGACTATGTCCAGCCTCTGGAACAGCAATAGGAAATGGCCTCCCAGTACTGTGTGCTTAGTGCTCTTATCTTCTGTTTCAGCTACAGGACATTAGATAGAAAGATATCCAGTCCTGACAAAAGGTATCTCACTTCTACAGAAAAACAAACAAACAAACAAACAAAAAAAACAAACATGGAGTCTTTCTTCATTCCATATATCTGCTTTTTTTTATATAATGACATTGTTTTCTGCCTTCCTGATTCAGGAAAGTACTTCAGTGCACTCAACTAAGGAGTGAATATGAATCACACATTATAAGGTTGTTCACTGTTGATTGTTGTTTTTTTTTTAACAGAGGGATCTCATTTCTGAACAAGATGACAGAGGGCCCAATGCCCTGCTTGTACACGAGGTTTAGCCTTGCATGATCTGCTTAGATCAGGGGAATCACTTCCATTTTTTCAGTGATGCACAAGCAGAACTGAGGATCCACATTTGCTGAAGGCAAAAAAATGCTGGTCTATTTGGAATCAAATCTACACAGAAAAAACACTTAGGAGGAAACATACCAGTAAAATAAAATAAAATAAAATAAAATAAAATAAAATAAAATAAAATAAAATAAAATAAAATAAAATAAAATAAAATAAAATAAAATAAATAAAACAATTACTGGGAAACATCAAAGAAGGAGTCATGGCTTAACTGACACCTGCAACTTTATCTCTTCCCCTGGTTACAGAGAAAGGAGGATTACGTGAATGGAGGCATACTTCCAGTGGTAGAAAATGTGGCATTTGACAGGTGCAAGAAGCCAATGAGTTATGGGATATGTAGAAAAGAAGAATCATCTATCTTCTTACAAACTATTCAAGGCTCAGTCTGTGAAAGATCAGAAAGAGATTATTAAGACTGAAGTGAAAGACACAGATGTTTGGTTGTTGTTTTTCCAGGATGAAGGTGAAGGGCAGGGGAATATCAGTAAGCAAAGGAGCAGAGCTGGAACTGTAAATCCACATTTGCATTCCAGTGCTATAAAAACATGGTGGGACATTCTGGCTTCTTTGTAATCATGTAAATGAGTTCAAGGTTGAATTCTGCTCTTACAAACAGAAATGCCTGTAAGATAGCATCACACGTGTTTGGAACATTGTGAGCTGTCTAGTTGATGGGAATCTGGCTAAATAGACCAGCATAAGTTTTATTCCCTCGTCCATGGAGGAAGAAGAAATAGGCTCTAGCAGCATGCATAAATGTTCAACAACTCCTTGTATGTCTCCAAGAGCTGTGCTGAAGAGCCCTGGCCAGGCTAGAGACTGCACTCAGTTTGCCCTTGCTGTTGGACTGAATCTGGTCTGAACTCATCCTTCTGTTGTACAAGTGAGGGCTTGTGATGGTATAAGCAGAAATACTTCATTATCCCTTCTGCCGTAGGCAAGTGCAGCTGAGTGCAAATGCATTCTCATTAAGTCATGTGTATTAACTGTGTGCCACTAGTAAGCGAAGCAGGAAACTACTGCACAATCTCCAAATCACTTTCTTTCTTACCTCTCATCCACCCCTTGATAGGAATGGATTAAAAACAAAGCTTTTTTTAAATTTTTTGTGTTTTATTGTTTGTTTTCTGTTTTGAAAGGGGAAAGAAATGGCAGCTTGAAGCTCAGAGCAAGATTTCCCCACAATTTAAAACCATGCACAAACTGATGTGAAAGGAACTACACCAATTTATATCCAAAAGCAGTGTTGCTCTCAAATGCATTATATATCCTGTGGTGGTGCTACACCAGGTTCTCAGATGAGGTATAACAACAGCCCCACATTGTGGCTCCCACAATGTAAATAAAAATATCCTTCTCATCGCTGTCAACAATATCAGAATATGGCCCTCTGAGAATGTTTTGTATTGCTAAATCCTTTCATGATTTGCACAAAAGTTTGTTCCCAAATAACAGCTCCTGGTTTATTATAGGAAATAAGTGCTCCTTCGCACCCCAATAATTAGTACATCACATGCAGGATGTAAAATTAGGCAGTAAAATGACATTAAGTTTCTGGCAGAACTTGAAGCCACATATAAACCATAAACAAGATGATACAGACAAGACACAGTTGTACTCCTTGCTTTCAAAGAGTCTGATAATAGAAAGGTCAATGCCTCAGGATAAAATGAAATACTAAAGATAAACTCATGTTGAGAAGCAGTTACAATGCCATTGCCTTGCTTCATATTCATTCAGACAGTAAAAATTTCAGCACAAGGAGCTTTGGCCATATGCCTCTCTTAGTATATAAGGAACTACTTAAAAGACACTAGGATTTGGACAAATCTCAGTGACGCAACTATCACTGGCCATATGTGATGAAGAAGGAAGAGTCTGCTTTGTAATGTGTTTTCTTTCTACATTATTATTATTAATAATATTATTAAGAAACAGAAATGAGCTCAATGATTTCCTGAAAACCTAAATGCAATTTTTTAAGCAGAATTCTAAGAAAAGAGAAGGAGAAAAGGGAGGAAGCATAGCATGAACCATTCAGAACAGATAAAAATGCAGACCCTGGGCAGCAATGGAAGCTCAGGCTTCCACTCATTGCAGCAGAAAATTTGTTTCTCACTTTGCACAGCTGTAAATCATTGTCTAGAAAGAACTTCAAAAAGTAAATTCAAAAACAGTTTATTGCTTCCAGATAGCTTAAGCCAAATTGACACAGAGGCGGAGAAGAATGTGTAGGTTTTTTAAAGGATTAGGAAAATATGTTTTACCATGAAATGAATTACTTGCTAATATTATGTGAAACCCATTGCGAACCGCTGATCTGAGTTCAGGTCTGAAATGGTCAGATGGCCAGGCAAAGTCCAGCCCTATATTAAGTGCACGTGTGGTCTCCACCACTTTCTAGTGAGCAAAAGGTCCACATCCCAAAATCACCAGTGAGTAAACCCAGAGTCAAACCAAGGACCAAAGGGGCTCTGACTCCTCCCTACTAAAGACACTGTTGTGACCATTCATCCATGCAGCATCTGGGGGAAGGAATGTTTGCTTACAGGGCCTATGAGAAAGCTTACAGGGAGGACACAAAGAGAACATGGCAGACCGCTTTGGCACATACAGCTTTCAGTTCGTTCCCCTATGGTATCCCCAACTGAAGAGTTCTTACTGACATTAACTTTTTTAACCTAGTTTTCTACAGAAATGAGGCTTAGGCAATTGTTTTGGCTGCCCGGTTTCCCTAATAATTTTGAGTTCACTAGCTGATTTCAGCCAAGTGGAACAGAGAGACAGAGCTCTGAAAGACAATTATGTTTCTACAAGTTTTTTGTTTTTTGGTTTTTTTAAACAGTTATGTAGAGGGGTAAAAGAGAACAGTGAAAATTTATTTCATGCTAAGGGAAAGGCTGCAGCATGAAACCCTCATGTATGTATCAGAGAATCCACATGGCAAAAGTCTTCTATAGATGCTGTCTCCACCAGAAGTTTCATGAGAACTTGCACTTTCAGAGACACCAGAGTCAACTGGCTTGGAAATATAAGCTTGCAGGAAACCTGGCTTCATTAGTCTCAGCCCGTAGAACCACTTATGTCCTGTCTAAGCACAAGCATCATGCTGACTCATGCTGGAAATTCCCCACGTGATGATACTCCCATGATATTTCCTAATCTCAAAAACTGAAATTCTTTTCACAAGAAACCAAATACAAAGGATTTCCTTCAGACTACAGAGTCTGAGATCATTTTTCTTTCTTACTGAGAGTTAGTAGTTAATTCTTCTGTTTCTCACCCTACATTTGGCTGTCTCTTTTTTATGTCAGTCAATAGCTGCAACACATTCTAACACTGATACTATCAGCAACACCTTTGTAACATTCCCTTTGAATTCATTATCTACTTAGTGCAGGAGTGATAATGAACCATATCTGCTATATCAAATGGATGCTGTGCACCTCTGTGTATTCCTTGCATATATAACCCATTGCTGTGCATCCATCAGCACATAAAACTAAAAATAAATAAATAAATAAAAAGAGCAGATCTGAAGATCTGTATCTTGGAGATAACGTAATGTATCTGGTGGAATCCACTGAGCTAGCTTACATTTTTCTCTAATGAAGAGTTAAAATTCAACACGTGAGGGCAGACTTACAACAGCAGTTTAGCAGCCCCCTTTTCCAGAAAGAATAAGTCCCTTTTAAAGAACAACAACAAGAAAAATGAGAAACAAAACCTCATCAACATCTTGACTAGCTCCAGTTGAAAAATACTTTTCTTTGAGAAATCCAGGACATTCCTCTTTGCATTAATTGCCAGCTTATTAGTGGAATGAATGTTGCCAGTCTTTTCTCAAGCTGCTTAGAGGTGAAGAGCCTCTTTCTTTCCCTTTACCAAAAACAACAACAAAACATCCCAAGAGAGAATAAAAGAGAAAAAGGAAAGGGAGCTGTTGAGAGCCAGCCTAGTTATTCATCTTTAAACACTGGTTTCCATGGGAATAAGTTTGGTTCTTTGTGGAGGCTGAACAACCCCATACATACTAGGTCTAATGCCTCCAACATTACTTTTGTGTGGTCAGCTTTCCTTTGGCCTCCTCGTCTCCTTCCTCCTCATCCCTGCTCAGCAACAAGGCTGGTATCCAAAAATAAAGAAATCATTCAATAAATTGGATGAATTAGGTTTGCATCAAAGCCCATTGAAGTCTTTCTGCTTCTCCAGTGAAATCTGGATGAAGCCCTCACAGCATAAAGCACAGTGGCTTACAGTAAGACTGTTGGAAGCGTTACCTAGCCCTTGTCTGCCTCAACTTTTCTATTTTGATGGTTTCTGCCTCACATTTGCCCCTTACCTCTGGTTTTTTTTATTTTTCTTCTGAAAATCCTTTTTGTTTCTTAGTTTTGCCTGTGCACCATGTACACCATGTATACCATGAAGAGCACAAATTCACTAATAACTGCAAAAAAGATTTAATAGCAACACAAAATATATAATTTTGGGATGAAGATTAACTAATATCAAGAAACATTTTCCCTAAATCAAATAAGCTAGAGGTTTGCTTAGTCTTTGCTTTTAACCAAGGATATGAGCAGCTGAACAAGGTGTTTTTGTTAGAGCGGGTACTAGATCAGGACTGGGTGATCTCAGTCAGTATTTAGCAGAGATTACAGGAAAACTGATGGCCTGTGTATCCTGTTTGACCTGACTGATAATTTGAATGTCTTCGTTCAATTCATTTTGATGTAAAATTTAAAAAAAAAAAAAAAAAAAAAAGAGCTGTTTATAAGTCCATTACTCAGAATCTGCCATGCAATATATTTTCATACATTAATCCTCATCATTTTGCTTAACTGTCATGAATTTTTCCTATTAAAGGAATAAAGTAATAACATGTTTTCATAAATCACTAATAAAAAATTTAGCACTTTCTATTGCTTAACTTTCAAAACTCCTTCCTTAGAGTTTCTAGGGTCCAAAGTTTTTAGAAAAATAAAGAGGAAAAGGGAAACATACTAGAAACTCGTGAAAACTGTTCACGGAAAGGCTGTCAGGACGACAGCTTCCATTTGTGAGGATACTTTTTCCTTTCAGATTTGGAAATGTATTTTCTTTACAAGACAGAGATGCTGATGGATTTTCAATTTTGAAATCTAAGATTAGGTCAAATTGCCTAATTTGCTTTGCCTATCCCTTAGAAAACTTATCTGGAACTGAAGCATTTCATACACTAACTCAGGATGTGTGGCTTGAAAATAGCTATTGAAGTGCAGAAAAATTGATCAATCATTTGATTGTCAATTCGCACATCAGTGAATAACAGGTAGAGCCATTTTAGTCTTATCATTCCTATAAGAATGTTAGCAATTCAGGCCAATGAAGATCCGTTGTGATAATGGAAGTAATAATGAAAGCTGCTGCTTAGACCATGTACTAGCATTCATGGCAGTACATCATCTCCCCTTATTCACAATAATATGAAATGAGAAGGCTATCAGAGACATGTGAATAATGAAGTTACCATAAAAACTGTCTTCTAAGAATGAATAGTTCAATGGTGTGTTTCTTTCTTTCTCTTTAATTTCAACTTAGCTGAGGCCTTTTGCCATCTTCCCGCTGTATCTCAGCCTTGGGCATAACAAAGCAACATAACAAAGTCATATTTTCTTAAGAGATTTCAGGAAATCAAATACACTGGATTATTTCTACAAACAAGGGAGAAACACAAATTCAACTGTGGGAATTTTCTGGATCTCACAAAAATAAAAATAAAAATCAGATACTCGGTAAGAAAGTGGGAATGCACAGCATTACTCAGATTGCCTTGGATGCCTCAGAGTTGTGTGTATGGAGCAAACTACAGAATTCCAGGATATTCTTTTTTAGCCCCATATTAGTTAAAGCAAAACATTAAAGGGTAGTCCAAATATCTACTAATGCACTTTGTAAAATGAAGGAAAAACTCTGTTTTCATGAAATCATAGTGCTAAAACTGAGTGAAATGACATATGTTACACTGTTAATCAGAGAAAAATAAAAGTGCAGAGGGTAAGTAGAAAATTGAAAGGCAGTCCTTGGTTCTGTTATTCTCTGGGCTTCAACACATAGTAATATAAAACTGAGAAGCACAAATATTTTGTAAAGTGAACTGCAATTAATCCATTAGCTTCAACATGAACTCAAGAGGAGATAATAAGAGAAGTTAATATGTTGCACTATGGGAAAGCTACCAAAGCAAAAGCAACCCAGAATCTTCAGGGCATGAAGTCTGGTGGCATGTGGTCACTAAAGGCTGTAGGAGTCTACAGCAGACATCTATCGATAATGAACTGTTTTGGTTATAAGGCGTCCTGGGAAATATGTACACAGCATATATGGTGCCTTACTGTATTTGTTGTAAAAATACCAAACCAAAACTGTTTAGGTCATAGTTTCACTTACTTTTCAGATTCTTTTGATGAAAACATGAGATGCTCAGCAAAGATAGAGTCAGAATATGATGTGTGAATATGGCCTCCTTCAAAGGTTGCTCCTCAGTCCCCCATCATTGCCATTAGTTGAAGGTCATGGCTCAATTCCACAAGCTTTTCCACCATAGTTTCATCATCTATCTTATCTAATCTGAGCCAGGCTAGCTTTCTCATTTAAAACCTCCTAACCTGGCTGAGTTTGATAGAGATGAGTCAAGGCACAATCAGCTGAGCAGCTCATTCAGAAGATCTTGAGGACATGATAATCTTTCTGGAGATTTATGAGGAAGTGGTTTGGCAAGCTCCAAAAACAACCTGGGTAAAAAAAGGAGCTGGAAAATGTCACTGACTTTAGATGCAAGTACTCTTTCCAAAAACAGCAAGGGAAGAAAATGGGCTGAGGTGCTCCCCTGGAATGGGAGGCCTCCATGCAGCTCCCTGATCTATCATAGTGGATGTGAACCAACAGATTCAAAGGAAATTAAGAAAATGTATGAACATGCCCATACTTCTAAAACATTATGGTCTGAGCATTCCTCAGTAAGGTTGCATACCTTCCAGGAGTCTAGTCTTTGGCTGAATGAAAATTCAGTTTTATTTTGTTGTTGAGTTTTTTTGTTTGTTTGTTTATTTGTATCCACCAGCCCACCAGCAAGTTTGTTCAGGCTTGTTATAAATAATTCCAGCTCCTAATATATTTTGTCAGTATTTATCAGACATAAACTGGGGAGGACAGAATCTTACAGTTATTTCACAAAAGGACAAACATTATCTCCAAGGATGAAAATACAGAAGAAACTTTGTAATTGGAAACTTCTACTGCCTGTGCAAATTTATGTCACAGAGGAAAAGATCTGGACTCTTTCTACAAGTTAGAGTTAAAATTTTAATACCTAGGGTTTTTACTTTGATGATTGTGTCTTGATTCATCATATTTTCTCTCTGTAAATAGCTTGTAAGCTAGAAATTTCTGCAAGCCTGTCAACTTTCTCAAATAAATCTTTTTCTTTTGCTTTTTTTTTTTTTTTTTTTTTAATCTCATTGATTTGTTTTCCGGAAGTATTTTCCTTTCTTTCTAATGTTTTATTTATCTACCAGTGTTCACATTTTTATCCCTAGAAACCTTTTCATTCCTTTTGTTGCTGTTGTTACTGTTTACTTGTTTTTCCTTTTGTGTTTGTCTGCAGGAAAAACAACTTGCATTTCAACAGCAATACTTTACATAGCTGAACATCCCAAAGTGCTTTACATTTAATTATACACCCATAGCAAAGTGACTATATGACAAATGTGGCCTTTGGGATCTCCAGAATGGGTAAGGCAGGCTATACTGCACACATGCGTGGCACTTTTCTTCAAAAGGAACACCAGTGCAGATTCTATGTGTGATGCACAGAAGAGAGCTGTAAGGATGGAAATAAAAACAAGAACAAAAAGAAAGACTTATTTTTCTGAATTAAGTAAAGGCACCAGGCAGCTTGAGGGTTTTGTGTTTGTATCTGAATTCATGTGAGAAATCACAGAGCACTAAAACAGAGAACACGTCATAAAGAAACATACAAGGTTCTCTTTTTGTTATTTTGTCCATTTTTTAGCATGTGTTGTTTTATTTGTTTCCTTACTCCTTCATATGTGTTATTTTGTTCGGTGACAGTTTGCAGAACCATTTGCTGCTCATTAAATGATGAACAAGAAACAAATCCATAAAATGTTTGTAGCAGAACAAATCAAAAGGTTATTTGGAAATCGAATCAGAGTTTTAATAATAAAATTGTCGCATTTTAGCTACATATCTCTTTCTTAATGAACAGAATTAATGAGGAACATATCTAAGATGCATCCTTTTTTATGACTGCTACAGAAATTTTCAATAATTATGAAGGCAGTAAGAGGTGTCTTTGGTCACATGATACTTTCAGCAGTCAAGAATTTAAACAAATTATCTTAATTTCTCATCCTGGGACATTCAACAGTCTGGCACATGGCAGCCAATTCATTCTAGGTGTCTAACATAACAGCTTTCATTTGCTTTAGTCAAGTTTTCTTTATGGCTGTTTTCTGAAATAACTAGACAGGAGAAAAAATTAATCTGAAACAGTTTGGTAAATACACATGTATTTGTCACAGACTGGTATTGTGGGATTATCATTCTCATTTCACAGACAAGAAAGCCCTGCCAAAGGGGGTTGTTTAATTTTCTTAGCCAAATTAATGTAGAAAGTATGTGACTATGCCTAGGATAAAATCCCAGTCCGGTGCTTTATCAGGACATTATTGTTTCTCAACAGTGGATTGCAAATGTTCTTGCAGTGCCTAACATCAAAAATGTTGCATCAAGCTAAATGAAATAAAATCTTGTTTCCCTGTTCCATTATGTTTAAAGGTCACATATTCACTAGTAACTATTCAAAACATGCACACATGCCAAATGTAGCTATTACTGACATCCTTAGCAGTAGTTTTTTGATTGGTTTTCATTCTTACTTTTCTATAAAGCTAGGGAAGCAGGAACACAAAATTGCTATGACAAAGAGTCACTAGTTTTAAAGGAACACCAAAACACTGCACTAGGACCTAGTGTTCTTTGCCAAATATTTTGTTGGAAGAAGGCTGAGAAACATGGCTCCTTTTACAGGTGTTTCAGCCTAGAAACAAACCCAAAGCATCCCACTCACAACATCCTCTAGCTGCAGTATAATTGTACCAGCATACAATAACACAGTCACCACACAGCGAGGTGTTTATGCCAGCAAGTCTATCCAGGGAGTTGCTTTCTTGGGTGCAGTTCAGAGGCTGTCTCCACTGCATGGGCAGCATCACTATATATGCTGTGATGCCTGTCCCCAGGAAGTCCACAGCATCTTCTGTCTGCTTTTTGTGCACAGTGACTTTGAGAGAGTGCTGTGGTAAGGCCACCCTCAACAGTATGTATTTCTGGTCCCATGTACCATGCATACTATATGGGATGCTGACTATACACAGTTCCTATATACTGTCAGACCCAAGTTTAGATCCATTTCTCAACATTTCTCACAAACATTTATTCAGCCCCTGAAAGCTGAGCAAACAAAAAAAGAGCAGGCAAAAGCATTACAAAAACAGAAAAGACTACTTTCAAGCAGCAGCAAAATGATTTTTTAAGTTTATGGCTGATCTCGAGCCTGTTCTCCATTTCTAATGTTATACTCTGTTGATTCTCTCTCTCTCTCTCTCTCTCTCTCTTTCTCTCTCTCTCTTTTTTTGTAACACAGCAGGATTTTCTTCCCACAGTCAATGCTTAAGACTGATAAGTGTGTCATATGCAACAGTTTTGTAGATGGACTTCACATTGGTTGATGTTTCCTGCCTTCATAATAACATGACTAAGTTGTTCTAAGATGATAGTAAAAACAAAAGGTTTTACACAAATAAGAGAGTAGGGGTCGAGTCTATGTCTCTCCTGACGTTAAAAAGCTACATCTTTACCACAGAGTACTGTATCAGTTTCATAGGATAGCCAGTGTCTGGGCAAATGCAAATCAAGATGTTCATAGGTGATGGGTCATTTGGAAGTCTGCTCCAGACAGTGAGTGACTGTTAAAGCAAATGCTGAACAAATGTACGCAACACAAGATGAAGGAGTGCTTATGGGGCCGGGATTTATTATTTTCCTTAAATTTTAAAGCTGAACATAGGCTTACCCTTGCATTTAGTATGAACAGTAACCCAACACCAAGGATCATTAACAAGGGTATTTTGCATCTTGGGGCACATCTAATACTAAAGTAAACCTTACCTTCACTCATTCCTCATAACTACCAGCTGCCAGGGCACTGAGAGCCCAAAGCCAATGCCCTAAAGTTGGAGCAAGGAATTTGGTGTAATATTTGGAGACCACCACCAAGTAGTAAAGGCCAGCTGCAAACCTTTCAATTGTGATCACTAGTTAATCAGTGACTAACTGGAGTTTTTCCACGTACTTGGGTCTTACCATCAAAACAAAGACACATTCTTTTCCCTTCTTGCTGCACCTCTCTGTCTGTCTCTTTCATACACTTGAATGAATCCTCATAGATGAGATCCTCCCATCTGCTGTACAGCCCATATGTACAGATTCAACATGTGAAGCTTCCAGTTAATTTGATCCCACTGTTTGCTACTTTGGTAATTCTAATTCTTTCATTTCTTCCAAAATAAATTCAAAATAACTTCTGCCGTGTGCTTAACTCACTCCTGTGTACAAGCGCTCTTCAGAACAAGTTATTCAGGCACTCTTACATTTGTATTTATTTTTTTCTGATCAAGGCACAAAAGTAAAATATTGCATCTGACTGACAGAGCAATATTTTATTAAGCTTTTACTTCCATAGTGGAAGTCAGTGCAGCACAAAAATTGTTTTGCTAAATGAATGCAATGCACCTTTCCTGGCATACTCTGGTATAAAGAAGCTGCAACGGAGAGAAGAAGAATTATATATTCCAAGTCATCTCAGCTCTCCTCTTTATCATTATTATTGCCTCCATTTTCTACTGCATTTTAGAGTATATTCTAAATGGAATATTAATATTAATTTCTTTCTTCTTCATAAGAGTTCAGATAATTTGGGATAATTAAGGGAGAGAGGATAGAAGAATCCATTGTGGGGTTATAAATCTCTAAGGAATGTGTTAGTTTTGCATTTCAGTTCTGCTGAAAAAATGTAAATGCTTCAATTAGTATAAAAATCAGTCTGTCTCTCTCATTAACAACGAGGCCTCTAACCTCTCACCTTTCCCATATCAGAATCAGAGGATTCTGAAATGAGAAAGTTGGCCCATTTTCCTAAACACATAAATTGTTCTAAAAAAAGCAATCAGAAAATCTCTCTCTTTTTTTTTTTTTTTTTTTTTTTTCCTTTAAAGATCTAATTAGTTTCCAGAAAAGGCTTATCTAGATAAGTTTGTGCCCTGTTACACGTGATGGGAAAGCTAGTGTGCTCATTGTGGACAGTATTACAATAGGTTCTGAGTGAAGATAACAAGACTGGGTGTCAGCAGTACTGAGATTAATCTTCTCAGTCGAAATATTCCATGTTTCATAAGAAATCTGTCAATAAGAGAGGTGAGGGAAGTTTCGGTGCTTCCCTGTGCTATCCCACAGCTAACACAGCCTGAAACCTCCTAAAGGCTGATTGAAATCGATTCATACACGGGTGGAATGCTACAGATCTCTCTTCTCAGCCTTTATAAAGGGAGATTTAGTAGGAGATTTTTTATTTATTGAGAGATTCATATTATACCAAGTTCAATACTCTACCAGCCCACAGTTACCCAGAAAGGCACATTTAAACAAATGCCCAATGTATTCAGCATGTATGGGACCAAATAAATCAAGGGAAAAGAATATAGCTACCACCACAAACATCCATTCTGCTCACATTCATTTCTAAGCTAGGGAGTTGGGGGGCAAGGAGAAAATCACTGCCTAGACTGACAATTACTTTCCCTCACTGAATAAAACCCACATGTGCAAAACACTAATGCAAAATTACCTGCTCCCTTTGCGTAAAGACGGTTCATCTGCAGTGACTGAATTAATTGAAGGATTAGCCTTCTGTTACCATCTTTGACCTGAGGTTTCTCTGCTAATTTTCATCTTACTGGAGAATCCTCTAAGCACTATGGAGTACTCAACCTCATAGCATTGCAGCAATATAGTATATTTCCAAGGCCACCAGTCCTTCTCATAATTTCTATCATGTATTATTCAGGTAAACATTTTATAAAGTTTGAATCATTTTAATTTAATAACTGGTTCTGACAGGGGCCCAGTTGTCCAAACACATTCATAATATTGGCCCAATTTGCACAGAAGAAACTTCATCTGCATAAAGGAATTAACATGGAGAAAGGCCATATTATCTCCTCATGACACATTATGCAACATTTTTTATTATCCTTCAAATCCATTCTCATAACATCATGTCTAGCTGACCTCAGCTCTTCTCCTCTGGTGATATTAGCCTCAGTTGGTCTGTCTCTACATAGCTTTCTTTCCTGATCTGTGGAAAAATCCAGAATAATTTACTTCTGCAGAATAGCTTCTTTAAACCTCCCCCTGCCTCTTCAAAACAATCCCATACACACTGGCTCAAGTATCCAGCTTTGAGATGCCTCCTTTTTACCCTCAATTCTATTCACACCAGGCTCTCAAAGTTTTGCTTCATAGTACTAAAGAACACGTAGGTACTGGTTCCAAACCTCACAGGAGAAGAACCAGTCAAGAGCAGTGACTATAACGTACCTACATCCCATAAACCCTCTGGAGCAACAAAAGTCAAAAATCCACCTCAGTTTTGCTGAATTTTGAGCAGTGGAAGTATGAGAAAATTGAGGAAACTTGATAACATAGAAGTTAAAAAGAAGCTGAGAGAATGAAATCCTTATGGACTCAACTGAAAAACATCATACCGAAAGCAAAGCTTCACTGCATCCTGTCTGTTAGAAAAAGCTTGAAAAACAATAAAAAGAAGCAGGCATGGGGAAGCAGTGATCTAAAGATCTGGGAAGTAAAAGAGGATATTAGAATTGAGAGGGCATCATTCAAAAAGCAGAAGCTGTATCCAAATGAAGAAAATAAAAAGGATCATAAACTCTGGCAGATTACAAGTAAAAATATAATTAGGTAGGCCTTAAAAAAAAATTAAATAAATAAATAAAAAGAATTTGTGGAACAGTTGGCTAAAGCAATCAAAAGTAGTACTAAATTTCTCTTCCAGCACATCACAGCAAAAAGCCTGCCAAGTAGTCTGTAGGGCCTTCTGACAGCCAGGCTGAGTACTCAGAGCGGGCAAGGCTACTGCAGAAAAAAGCAGAATGAATATTTGCATCACTGCTCACCGTAGAAGTGACTAAGGAGATTTCCTTGCTAGAAGCCTTTTCTGAAGGCAATGCTGCAGAGAGCCCATCTGAAATGTCAGTAACTGTGCAGAGGCTATCAAAAGTTATCGTAAGTGCTAATGACTTCTCTTGACTAGGCAGTATTTAGCCAAGAGCTCTGAGAAAATCCAAGGAGTTCAGAGCTGAATCAATAATGTGACCTCTCAATTTAACTTTTAGGGTACAATTAACACTGAGTGCTACTAAATATCATGCCAGGGAGGATCCAGATATCTGCAGGCTTGCAAGCTGATATCTCCAGTGCTCAAATCTGTAAAAGCTAAAACACAAGACAGACTTTTCATTTGATGCCCGTATAAATGCAATCTACTTGGAAAAGTCAATGTTAGTTCTGTAAGGAGAATTTCTGCCTTGTAAAATCCATTAGTTTTTTGAAGTTGACAAACAGAAATGGTGAGACAGTCAAAAAGAGTACAGCTAGATTTTCAAAATGCATTTGACAAAATATCTCATTAATAGTTTCTATAAGAAATGTAGTCACCATGGAGTAAGAGTGAAAGAACTGGCAAGGACGGGTAATTGGCCAACAGACTTGAAAGTGCTCTGTCCTTACAACAGAAAAAGTACCCTTTGCAGTGAAATTCTGCTAGGGTCTGTTCTGAGACTTGTATTGTTTAATATATTCCTGAATGATCTGGAAAGGTGATTGTCTAGGGCAGTATCAAAGTCTGCTGAGAATATGAGATTCGTGGAATCATAGAATCACAGAGTTGTTCGGGTTTGAAGGGACTGCCATGGGCAGGGACACCTCTCACTAGACCAGGTTGTTCAAAAACCTACCCAATCTGGCCTTTAATGTTTCCAGGGTGCAGAATCTTTAGGCAACATGTTCCATTGTCTCACCACTCTGAGTAAAGAATTTCTTCTTTCTATCTAATAAAAAACTATCCTCTTTTAGTTTAAGGCCATTATCCCTCGTTCTGTCAACCCATGTCTTGATAAAAGTCCATCTCCAGCTTTCTTGTAGACCCTCTTTAGATACTGGAAGGCTGCAACAAGGCCTCCCTAGCTTTCTGTTCTCCAGGCAATGAGGCAGCAGTGTGCGCTTGCATCCTGGAAAGTCAATACTATCCTGGGTTCAAATAGAAGAGGGGTAACCAGCAGGGTGAGGGAGGTGATTGTCCCCCCTCTGCTCTGCCCACATGAGGTCCCAGCTGGAATAATGTGTACAAATCAGGTGCCCCAACACAGGAGTGATGTATAGCCTTTGGAGAGGGTATAGAGGAGAGCTGTTAAGATGGATCCAAGAGCTGGAGAACCTCTCCTATGAAGATAAGTTCAAGGAACTGGGCTTGTTCATCTTGGAAAAGAGAAAGCTGCAAGAAGATCTCATTATGGACTTTGAATATTTAAAGAGAGTTCATAAAAAGGAGGGAAATCAACTTTTTTACTTGAGTAGATAGTGATAGGACAAGGGGGAATGGTTTTAAACTAAAGGAAGGGAGATTTAGATTAGGTGTCGGGGGAGTGGTGAGGTGTTGAAACAGGTTGCCCAGAGAGGCTGTGAATGCCCTGTTGCTGGAGGTGTTTAAAGCCAGGTTGGATGGGACCCTGGACAATCTGATGTAGTATTTCATCTAACATCTGGCAACCCTGCATGTGGCAGGGGTATTGGAACTTGATGATCCTTGAGGTTCCTTCCAACCCAAGCCATTCTACACTTTTGTGATGGGGGATAGTCTTTTTTAATTCTTATAAGATGTGTGCTCACAGCTGCTGCAGGAGAGAAGATACTGGGCTGAAATGTCTTTGGTCTGACTCAATTTAGCTATTTATGCAGATGGGCATTTTTTTCTCAGTCTGGGCCACTTTGTATACCTTGTTCAATATCCAAATTGTCTGTTATCTGAAGAAAGGACTTTGTGTTGTCCTGTATTAGCCTCTTCAGGGCTAGTGTCCTTGAACTGGACTTTTCTGAACTTTTTGGAGCTATTGGTACAGTTAATTGGTCATATACATTCAACCTATCTCATGAATGTGCTTACCTACAGTATTAGGGGTCAGTTTCTGATGGGAAACCTCAACTGTGAACATGAGAAATAGGTATAAATAATATGAGTTCTTCTACCTGACTTTGGATCCCATTGCTTGATTGCTGAATGACCATTTCCAAGGTGCTGTTTAAAGTGTGCCTTCTGCTTTCATTTTGCCCAGAGACTACTTTCATCAGGTCTTGTTCTACATTATCCTCTGCAATCAATTGTAGATACAATTCCTACCTAGAGGAGGAGGTAGGAGCAGAAAACATGTGAAGTACAGAGGATGGTTTTATCTTCAATACAATACATACGGAGTGCATTAGAGAAAAAGGGATTTTCCTTTTTCAGTTTTTCTAGTGTGATGGTGCAAATTAGCACAATTAGAACACATATATTTGATAGAGCACAAAGATTTCCCAGAAATAGTGGTTTCCTGATGAGTGAAAAACACCTGAGTGCCTGGTTCATATACATGCATTCTTAAACACATAAAAAATACATGTACATGTTTTCCTCTTTTCCTTTCCTAATAATCCCAAGCGTACAAGCAAGATCAAAAGCTGCAGACTGACTGAAATGACCATACCACTTGTTTCTGTTGAATTGCCTATGTAATAGTACAGAAGACAAATCATTTTTCATTGTTTGCCCAGAAAATATTTTCATACCTCTTTCAAATTTCCTTAATACTTGAGCCCCATATGAGCACAAGATTTGATTAGGATATTTCAGCTCACTATAGCCTCTCCACTAAACAAACTTCCACTATAAGAGTTTCCAGTTTACAATGGAGAAGAAAATAGCAGGTGTTAACATTGAAGGAGAAAATTGGGACAGAAGATTAAGGTTATTAGAGAAGCTGAGAATTATAAAAGGGCCAACAGGGAGTGATTTAAGAAATCACAGTTTAGCAGCAGAGCAAATAAACAAAGAAGCCTGTGATTGAAATCATCAAACTAGAAAACATTCTAGCAAAGTAAGGAAATAAAATGGCTCTGAATGGAACTTGGATACCTAACCTTTGTTTTCTTTCCCTTTTGGCACATGACACACAGCCAGTAGTAGCATCTGATAGGGCTGAGCCATGCACATACACATAGACAAAAAGACAGTGATTATTCCAGATTTCTTCAATTCTCAGGACTGGATAGAGGCTTTGACACAAAACCCATCTATCTGGCAACTCCATGCAGACTTTGAAGTGATACTACAACTTGTTCATAGTTTTTCAATTACTTGAGGGTGCAGTGGCTGACAAAGAAACACTGACCAAATCCTGCACCTAGTCCTAGTTCAGCATAGAGGTGGCCATGCCCACATGCAGAACTAGGAAAAAAAACACCTCTGCCTTCACCTTCTTGACTTCTGTCTGGTATGTTTACAAACAGGGAACATAATGTCTCCAGAAAGATTGCTTTTCCCACTGTACTGCTGCAGGAGTAAGCAGTCCACATACAGGGGCAGGGGCACTCTCAGGCTACCCTTTATGGAAGGGCTGTACAGGGCAAATTGTCTGTGTAGAGTGTAAGGAAGAAGTTGTCCCACAGGCATAGTATGCAAAGAGCCATATCAGTTGTTCTCTGTCCATGGGGGCTGTGGCCACTGTAGAAGTGCCTGGCATTACAAATATTTAAAAAAATGAAAATCAAAGTAGTTTGTATGAACACTGTCAATAAGAGGAAGTCTTCTAATACCATCACAGGTAGTGGGCAAAAGAAAGATTCAAACAACAGGATTTCACACAAGAAAGCCAACCTTAGATTACCATCCCTATTCTGTAAATCAGACCCACTGATGCAGAGAAAGACAGAGACTTTAAGGCCAGCAAGAACTGTTACAATAATTATGTAGCCTGACCTCCTTCATAACCAGGGCCTTAGAATTATCTACAGCACTTCCTGCAGTGGTAATACTTACTCTTCTCTGATGCAATGGAGGTTCCATACAACCCAGTTCTGAATGAACACTCGACAGGACTCTGTGTGGACAGATGCCAGACAGAAATTTGAGGTTTTTTTTTGTTCAAAAGGAGCAGCCAATGCTGCTGTTAATTGTCAGTGTAGGACTACAACGCATTAGGCATCGTGCAGTCAGGCTGAGCAGTGGAGAGCAGCAGTCACACTGTGCTGCAGCAAGATCTTAGCTTTCTTTCTTCACGGACATTCATGTTGCCTTACTCTCAGCCACTGAGCTTTATCATCACAGAGGCTGGAGTCTGAATTTGTTTAATACTTTCTTAGCCACAGATCATTAGTAACCAATTCCACTTTCCACTAAGTCTCGATTGTTTTTATACAATACAAGACTCCTTTCTTTCTTTCCCCTCCTCTCTTCTTTCTTCCTCCCCTTTCCAATTTTCTTGTGGTAAAACAGTCCTGCCTGAAAGCAATAAGCTCCTTTCAGAACGTAAAACTTTAATAGCAGGCATTTAGATAAAAGCTCTAAAGGCACCATTATTCCTCACTTTGGCTTCACTGCTGGCTCATGGTCCACATGCATAATGCTGAGCTTATTTCCCACAAAAGTAGCAGTCCACAGATAGCCACAACTTCAAGATAACCACTTAATTTTATTTATTCCCAGAGAACGCTATAGAGAAGTGACAACTCTCAGGACTTCCAGGAAGCCACCACAAAGTCAGTGTGCACTCAGCTAGGTAATGAGTGGAATGTAAATTAAACAAGGACTTAAGTAATTGCACCCACTAGGAACAGCTATTCACACTTTTTGGATATTCCCACTTCACCCTCATATCCTCTCCACTTTTCCTCCCAAAGCATTTCTGGTTCACCAGACCACTTTTCCAGCTCTGCATCTGAATGTCTGCATGAGGCCTAGAAACAAGGTTGCAGCTGGGTCATTACCTTTCACCTTCTTAAGAGGCTATAGCATGCAGTGCATGAAAAGTCAGGGATCCACTCCCATCACAGTTACTAGCACTCTTTACAAGCAGCAGCAGACCATTAGCTACAGGCTGTCAGCTGGGAGAATGTGGTTTGCACTTCTAGCTGCTGGCTGGGTTAGGCAGCATTTCTTTCAGTTGCTGAAGAATGGAAGGAAATCACCTCTATGGTGGAAGAGGTGGCTGCTCCTGCTCTGACCAGCAGGTCATCAGCTGTTGGCTGCAGGGCACTCACAGAAATGTTCCCACACAGAAACAAGGACAGGACTTGGGTTTCACCCTGTGGCCACATAGTCAGCCAAGGGGGTGAGCCAGACAGGCAGCTTACCCTCCAGGATGTCCTGGAAAGAGTAAAGGGCAATGGCAGGGCTCACCTGGCCCTGGAGCATCCAGATCGTGACTGGAGGTAGACAGGCCCTCAGGCTGTCTCTCTTGGATGGAAACAGGATTCCACTACGGCCACGCTGCTCAGTCCAGAGGGTACTTTAGGAGCAAGAAAGCCTCTGAGATTCTATTGGCAGGATAAGAAAACATTGCCTCCTTTGCCCTGCTGTGTCTAACCACCTCTGAGGCCACTGCCTCAGTGTTCACCATAAATCTTGTTCTTTGGTCTTGCTGTCGCCTTTCAACAGCTGCTCCTGTACACGGGACTGGCCAAGGAGACGGAGTTTGGGCTGTTCTGTCAGCTGTCAGTGAGATGGCAGCAGAGGGGAGCAGGAGGACAAAGGCCTGAAGCAGGACAGCATAGATCCTTCTCAACATGAAGCACATATCCTGCCCACATGGAGTACAGATCTTGCCCACATGCCAGGCACAAAGCCAGCTGCCACCCACCATGGGCCATGCTAATCCCAGCCTCCCAGTGGGTGTCTTTCCCTCTCTGCATCCAACTGAGGAGGCCTCACTGAGATATTTTCTTCAGTGTTTTTGCTGAGGGTTTCTCCCCAAAGAGTCACGATTAATTGCTGTTATTATCTCCATAAAGCTGTCCAGAGTGTTTTTCCAGTGGTTATTTAAAGCTTATCTCAAAGATACTGATAGCAGTGTGACGCCTGCTCAAAACTGCAGTCCCAGTATGACAGTAGCAGAGTGTGGTAGAAATAATAGGTCTCTTAAATCAATCATCATCTTTCTCTTATTTATTGTATTGTTGAATTTTCAGACCCATGCATGGCATACACAGCACATCATTACAAAAGAAATGCAGTCAGAAGATATATGCACAGACAACTGCAGACCAAGTTACTGGCAGTCTTCTGTGGAGAAAAAGATACCTAGGCAAACAATAAAAATCACACATTACATGCTATGGTTTATTTAATATTCGCTGACGATAAACCTTGGTGTAAAGCAAGAACAGCCTCTTCAAAACACATCCCCAAAAAAGCCGTACCTGTTGATGACAAAAAGTACTTCAGAAATCTCTCACCCAGTAACAGCTTCAAAAACAACAGCATGGATAATGTAAAGGTTTGGTGGAAAGAGACAATTGTGCAGGTTATCATTAGGTGCATAATCTGTATATATTTTTCCAGTCCTGATTTGCTGTAAAAAAGCTGGAAGTACAGAAGAAGTGATGAAATGGCTGTTTAAAAAAGATGGAAGATTTTTTTTTTCATGCACATCCCTTGTTTCATCATTTTGCCTGTGAGTCATGCATGAAGACAGCGAGGAGATGAGACACACCTCAGAAACAGATATGAACAAATAATTCACTACAGGATGGTTGTCTTCTCTTTCAGTCAACTTTGCTTTTCTATTTAAATAAATTATCTGCAAACAGGCCATTATCACTACAAATTTATTCTTGTGTTCCTAATTGCCTCAAGGACTGTTTGTGAAAACAAATTTTAGATAATCAGTTTACAAACTGTTCATTCAAAATGTTTAGTGACTGTAAGTTGCCAATCACTTGGCATTAAAAGTGAACTATACTATGTAAATTTTGTATTTCACTCTCCTATTTGCAAAGTGCCTGGGGGGGGGGGGGGGGGGGGGGGAAGGGGGAATTGGGGGGAGGAATAGCTTTAAAAAAGCCACCCATACCTACCAGAATCTCTCAGAATTACAGTGGATAAAAAACAAAGGATGAGAAAACGTGAAAAATGAAATGTCACTTCATGTCTTTTCATGTTTTCCTTCCATGCAGTCTGTACAGCCTCTTGTCACTTAGCCAGTTACCAGATTCCTAAGTAGCTGTGTTTCTTCATAAAAGAAAAAGAGGGAAGTCAGATTTATGAACTATTAAGATTTATACCTCTTTTCCCTGCACATTCTTCCCGGGCCATTTATGCTGGTAGGCACCTACTTGCCAAGGATGCAACCTAACTTAGGCTTGGCATATTTAATTAGACAAGTTACCATGCTCGAGCCCCAGCAGGGTGCTGGGTGACCTACTGAATCTCCTACACAGTGCAACACTACCAACCACATCACATTCATTTGTGAAGGGCATGAACTGACCTCAGTGATCTCCCTCCTCCGTCATCTACTCTCTCCAGCAATCTCTCTTAATAATCATTTTTGTGATTGTTCTAGTTCCCTTTGACTTTGAAATCTGCTTGGGAAAAAGTGATGTTGAACATAAGAAACCAGGCTACACCATTCCTCTCCAAAAAAGGATGACTCTCTGGGCTGCAAGTTCACTCTGAGCAAGCCATAGCCCCTTTTCTTCTTTTCTTTCACTTTCTAGACCAAGGAAAATCAGGTTTTATCTTATTACTACTGCCATAAAGGTAAGGGCATGTGCAGTGGTAACCCATAGTTGACATCAGTATTAGGGGTCACCCTTTCACCCCATCATTGGCATCTGTAGCTGCACTTCAACCTTCCTGAGATTCTTCCTCCTGTTGTCTGAGACATCCCTATACAGCTTAGCTCTGGCCTTTTTCTTCAACCCTTGGCTTTTGCTGACTTTACCCTGACTTATCTTCATACTCTCCTCTTTATCAATTCAGTGTTGCCTATGCTTCACTAAACTCTGCAAAACAAACAAAAAACAGTAGTGAAAGGTTACTCAAATTCCTGAGGTGAAGAACTTGGATATGATTACTGTAGTGATACTGCATGACTGTAGCATCTCTTATTAAGAAGCAAAGAAATCATAGAAACTTTTTTCTCCCATCAGATAGTTTCAGTACAGTGGCAAATCTTCTGTAGTCTGGTCAACAAAACTAAGAGAAACCTAGGAAAGCCTCTAACTTGTGCCAGTCTTGAGTTCTTTTCCCCCTCTCCACCTTTCTTCAGAAATACTCTTCACTCAGGGTCCCCAGACTTTGTCTTTGCAAAGTAGTATGCAGTGGAGGTGAACTGGGAAGCAAAAGAAGAGATGAGATTAACTGCTTAGCAGACCTGTGGTATCCCACCTTCTTGAAGAGAGATTCAGGAGTTAACAACATCATTACAAGACAAGAGTTCTCCCTAGGAAGAAATACATTCATCTCCTAGTGCACTGAAACAATTAGGTAATTTCCTTCTCCTTCACTACAAATTGAATCTCTCAATAGCTCAATTTCAGCAGTTTCCATTGTTTTCTCAGACACGTCTAAAGTCATTTTACTTAGCTGCAATGCTCTCCAAATACCCAAGCATCTCCAGCACCTGAGTATTCAATTCTGCAGTTATTTCTCAAGTAGTGCTCGGACATGTTCCAAGTTGACATTTTAGACTGTACAACTCCTGGCCCAGCACTCTGAAGATGTCTCCTCCCATTGCTTCAGAGAGTGACCCACAGTGGCAGAGGCTATTAGTTCCTTTGAGACTATTGGGTCTGTGGTGCCTCACTGAATTATACAGATTCCAAGGGAAGAAAAAGTAACTGCTGTGTGCTCAGGGCTCTGAAATTTTCAGTACAACGCATATAGGGAGCCTTAATCTACATATGCAGCTCTAACACCACATCTCCTTGGCAAACACTGCATGCATTGAATTCTTCTAACGTAGGATGACAGACAAGTAACAATAGGAGCTATGATGTCTCGGTGCTTGTCTTATCCTAAAATAAAATGCTGCATGATGGACTAGCCACAGCTGCACTCTTACAAAGAGCAGTCTGTGACTTCCAAGCAGAGCAGCTGAGAAGTTTTAAAAAAAGAACAAAAAACAACTCGGCTTCCCCCTCCCAACTCATTTCCACACATACGTTAGATCTGATGCCAAACTCCAGTGACTAAAGTAGGCATATAACTAAGAGAGCTCTGACTTTCGGAAGGTGCAGAGAACTTGCATTGCTCATGAACTCGGCTTTTTCAGGACTGTATTTCTTGGCAAACCCAGAAGGTCAGTTCCTCTGAAAGAATGGCACGTTTAAGCATATACCTTAGCACTATGGCTTTTAATGGCTTGGTTTCTTAATTTGCTCTTCTAGAAACAGTTTAATTTCAAAGTACAGACAACTAAACACAGGGGAAAAAAAAAAATCAACCGGTGAGTGTTCAATTTCTGTAGCATTAACAAATTAATGAAATACTAAAGGACTGGATATTGCCTGCTGCAATATGAACTGGGTAATGGAAGGCAGCCAGCTCCTGCCCAAGTGACAGGATCACCATCCCATCAATCTGACACTGAGGATATGACATAACAGGCAGAACTAGTTGGGAGAGCAGGAGCTGACCAATCCCATTCAACACTCAGAAATCCTTTCTGTGCAGTACCCCCACTGATACTAAAGACAAGAGCTTTTGAAGCCAGAGCTGATTATCCAGAAGCCCAGAAATGCTAGTGAACAAATATTCACTGGGTTCTTGATTATTCTGGGGCAGAGAAAGAGTGATAGTGAACTCAAAGGGTGAACTGCAATCACCTTCTGCCTTTTTTTCCACCTGTCTCTCTCCACATCTTCCTTGTGGCTAAGGTGGCTGGAACAGACTAATGCTTTCCATCAAGGGATTTGAAAGGAGTTCTTAACTGTTAAAAATAAGCTTAAAAATTTGTAATTCTTAAGTGACTTTCCAAGGCTGATTGCAGAAGGTTACACAGGGCTAGTTGTGAAGTCGTATAATCCTGTTTTTCAAATGTCAGCAGGAAAAATGTAAAATTCTCCTTCTGGCTTTCTCCAACCCTTGTGTAATCTGATGCAGCACAAATCAATACATTCTTGAGACAGTGTTCCATGGAAAATGTAAATTGTGATGTTATCTGATATTCGGTTTGTACGAACTCAAGCAAACTGCAGAAACTGTAATCCCAGGCTGTGAATCACCACTGCGGATCTAATCGGTACCACTCTCTTCTGTCCATCAGCTCTGCTTCTTGTGAAGCAGTGGAAGTATGGGTTACACATGGCTTGTACTTTTTTCCACTAGCATGCCCTGTTGGCAAGAAACTGTAGCGTGACCAAGCAGTTAATCAGAAACAAATCCTGGTAGCAAGTTTCTGTCTCATGTGTGCAAATAACCTCATCTCTCCAAAGTGAGAGGGTTCAGGAACTCGCAGTCAGCACGTATGTACCTCTACTTTCTTAAACAAGAGTTGTTACAAGGGAGCAGACTGCTTAGGAACTGTGATTAGAAGGAAGCTCACTAGTGCAACAAATGGTTGAACAGACAATGCAAATTAACATATGCTAAACTATTTGAAGCCTGATACAGAACAATAGGCCTGCCTCCTCAAATGAGGTCCAGGGCTGCAGAGCCCAGACAGAAACACATACCAGCTTGCCAGCCACGCAGAATGAAATCCCCACAGACCTATTTCATCACAAACAACAGCTGACCAATAATGATTGACTGGACGGCTGATAGGACAGCTCATTCCTCAGGTTACTCTATTCCTCAGTTTCTCAGAGACAACAGCAGTGTTCTCAGTTGTCACAAACTACGACTTCTGTCATGAGGGTCTGTGGCACATGTTCCTATGACATAAACTCACATTCATGGTGAAGCAGACTTGTATAGCATAGTCCATCATGAGCCAAGAAGAAATTTTTTTTAAATAAACCGACAGTAATCAGCAAAGTCAAAACTCCTGCACCCCAAAATGCACCCTGAGCAAGTGTTTAGTTTAGGGAACATTGGTAGGTCTACCTTCTTTTCCTCTAGGATCAAATAGTGCTCTGACACATTGCAGTTACTCCTCAGCAATAACTACATCTGACACCACATCCACATTACAATCCCCACTGCTGCAGCCACAATTTTAGGCCTTATATTTACCAGTAAGGACACATACCTGAACGGTCATGTGTGTACTTTGTAGCTTCCTTCATGAGCTCTTAGCTTTTAAAGCAGATTGCTATAGATATTTTAATGGTTTAAAGAGGAAAGACTTACAGTCAATGTATAATAAAAGATAGGAATTCAGAAGGTCAAGAGAAGAAAGGAAAGACATGGACTAAGAAAGACAGCTCTTGTAAGATGAGGACTTTGAAATAGAACAGAATAAAATCCTTTGACGCAAATTCTGCTTTGAAAAGCTGGGAGGTTTCCCCAGACTCACCACCCAGACTACTAATCTGAAAGGAGCATGCAGAAAAGTCCTTGTGAAGCAAGCGACAGGATAAATGAGTTTACAAAGAAAGGAGTACATCTGAGAAAGGCATACAAGGAAGGGAGGGACTGCTGGTTGGAAAGCCCAACTCTGTATAACATTTCTAATAAAATGAACAGTATCACCCAAAGATGTCCCAGAAAACAGAGATTTTCAGTGTACTGGTTTTTTGGTTTGCGTATGTGCTGACTGCAGCTCCAAGTTTAAATCTAGTCCTCTCCTCAGAAGTCCCACACAATTTAAATAGCTTTGTAATTATATATTTTCATAGCAGTAGACAGTTTTTAAAAGAATATCAGACAAGCCAAGGGAACAAGCTCTTCTTGGACCATTTCCCATCCCTGTTATTTTCATTAAAAACAAAGAGAGTATTGGTGCACCGAGACTACGGCTGTTTGCAGTATGTGCCTGACTCAGGAAACAAGCAGTTTGTTATTATGGTTATTTCTGGCAATTCAGGCCATTACTGCTCAGAAACATAAAGCAATTCCTATTTCACCTCAAGTATTAGTCTACAGATTCAAAATGTGTGTGCTAAGTCTTAATCTAGAGGGTGTCCCACCTCACTGCCTGTGAAATAAATCCAAACAGAGCACAGCAAAAAATTACAATAAGTTGCCCACATCACTTCAGGCCATATTCATCAAGCAGTAGCTTATGAGTGCTGCATACTGAAAACACTCAGGAGCTGGATATTGTGCATTCTATGCCACTGCCCACTACTTCCCTTTACACCAAGTTCCTTTAAAAAGGCCAGATCCTCATCTACTGTCAATTAGGAGAGTCTCATTAAAGCTGACGCTGAATGAAATAGGCTAAAGATGCACACACTGACTGAGGCAGAACAGTCTTTCCTCAGCAGCTGAGAAGCTCAACTTTGTTTAAGCATCTCATTTTATAAAGGCTTTAAAATCTACGTGCTAACATAAACTTCTTTGAAATGTTGTGTGGGTCAGTGTAGGGTGTGTACACGTGACTTGAACACATTTATGTAACTGGCTCCTAAAACAAACACAAAATAAACAGCGTAGCAGTGACAGGAACAGCTTCAGTAGCCACAAATTGCGGTGTTGTTTTTCCTCTCTCTCCACATTTGAGTCTTGATCACTTAATATAACTAGTTGATATATGCCATCCATTCTTTCTTGAGAAATAAAATAGGAAGCACTACCCTTAAAATCAGCATTTTTGAAATATGGGATAATTCCATCCTGATGACAGCACTGCTCCTTTCTGGAGCTTCCCATTTACCATTCATTCACTCAGTTTTCCCTGTTGCCTCCTTACAGCCTTCTTTGCTTTCAGGCTAAAGTAACATCACTAAGACATTCAAGGAATCTGTGAAGAAAAGTGTAATGTGGGACTATTTTCCATATTTCAGGCTAGTGGTTTATTGGAGACATAATAGTGAAATCACTAAGCCTATTCTTTACCACGGGATGCATGATTTCAGGCTAGATTATTGAAAACACCATTTTAAATGAGAAGTCTATCAACCTTAGGAGTTCACTCATAAAGTGGATTACTCTGTGCAGTCAAAGAGTTTTTCTAGACTACTCATTTTCAGATGATCTGGGAGCCCAAGGGATATTCAGAGAGCACTCAATGCCTTTGAACCTGACCTACAACAACAGTGTCAGTTCACACCTAACTGTTAGCAGAAAATAGGAGGGGGGAAAACATGAAAGGAAAACCAAGCATATAGTCATGCTTTGCCTCTGTCAAAGGAATTTGTACTTTGAGAGAAATCAAACCAGCGAAGCTGAAAGCTCACGTGACATTGAAGCTAAACAGATAGTACACGTGCTGAGGAAGAAGGAGAAGTTCACAGCTGTGTGGGGAGAGAGGAGAAGGGTGCTAAGGAAAAGATGGTTCGATGTCTGAGGAAAAGAACTTGGACTGAACTTGGTAACTTGGGTGTACAGCTGTGCATCTCCAAGCCAAAGGAATGAATGCATGTCTCCCTCTCTTCCCTGCCCTTTCTCTATTCTCAGTGGGACTTGGGAAACCCTGGCTCTTGTCACGTAGGGAGAGCAACAAATCTCTCATTCCTCATGGAATTTAGTACTAGGGGATCCTTCCCAGGTTTCTGGAAACTTCTGCAAAATACAGAGTATGAGGCTGAATATATACATGGTCAGTGCTTGACACAGTCTTCTGAGTACTTGGAGGAGCATAGAAAGGAGGCACCACTTGCTAAGATGAACCTGGCAGTTCACACTCCTTAATTTTCATTTTCCTATGTCTTTGAAGAGGGCATTTTCATTCAGCAGAGTGCCTCTCACAGAGATGAACAGGCTACTTCACACTTCTACAAAAAATTCATTCTGTTTAAAGGTCAGCAGCCCAAAGTCCATGCACACAATTGCATTTCCTTGAAACCAACAGCACAACATAAATTTGGCATCCAAATACATAAACTTGCCATCACCTGAGTGATTTACAAAATGCATCCTAAAAAAAAAAAAAATAAAATAAATGGCCTTCCTGGAGGTCGAAAGATTGTTGCTGGGGTACTTCTTTGGAATCAAACTATGGCTGCAGTCAAAACACAAAGGAACGTAGTCCCACAGTGTCCATCACAGCTGCTGCATCGTGCTTGCCACCTCCTCAGCAGTCAGCAAGGAGCAAGCAGCTTGGCAAGGAATAGAACTCTACAGAAAGGAATGAATCTCACAATGGGACATAACAGCCCTAAGAACAGCCACCCAGGCTACTTCTTGTCAGCTGGAGCCTGGGACATTTTTCACCTAAGTAGACTTGGCTTACTGAGTCATTCTTCAATCTACTTTGTGCACATTCTGGGGCCTGGAAAGGTCTTGCCCAACTCCCTGCTGTGTTCAGAGCTGGTGTAAGAGCCAGCAGGAAAAAACAGATTTGAAAACCACTAGAAGCCTGACAGCACACAGTAAAGACACAGTCCCTCCCTTGTAGCTGAGTTGACACGCTTGGCTGAAACTGGAGCAGGGGTGTTCACAGACAGGTGATGTACAAGCAGAGCAAGGTCCACTCAAATGTACAGGTAAATAACTCTAGAAGCATGCAAAGCACTAGCAAGTGGATGCCTTTGATGCATATGTGCTAGTAGGTGCCAGATAACAAGAAGTTATTGACTCCTAAAATACTTGCAGATTAAGAAAAAAGAAAGAATGAGGTCATAGCCAACAGCTGTATATGGCAGAGTGTCCAAGGAGGAAAATTAATGTTTGCTCACGTTTCATGCATTAGTTTTTTGCTGTTGCTGTTGTTGTGTGGTTGTCACATTATTACTTATAGAGCTATACCTGTTTAATAGTTTCCTCTCTCTGCAAATCAGAGAAGACAAGACCACAGCACTTAGTGCAGGGTGACCAAGTGCCCAATAGCAAGGAGGAAACACAAAAACTCTCCATTCCAGTCACAGCAATATTTCAGTGGCTCATGTTGCTAAAGCAGTGCAAAAGAAACTCACTTCCAATTAAAATATTTCTCTTTCGTTAAAAAGCAGAGTTCTCACACATTTCATAGTTGTTTACAGCTAGATGTCCTTCCTATCACGTTTAGCTTGGGTCAATTAGAAATAGTGATCTAAAAGGGAAACTTTCCACAACCTATTATCAGTCACTTGAATCAGTGATTTCCAAAATGTGGGCCACTGACAGCTGGTTGGTCACATGTGGCTGGCACTCCTTCCTTCTCTTTGCTACTTCAGTCTGAACACTGCTAAAAATATACCAAATGGTTTCCTAATATTGCTTTCTCATGTGATCACTAGCTAGTGTTGAAATGAGGATGTAAGAAAAACCAAAGACACAAGAGTTGTGAGAGTTGTTTTCTACGTGTTGGGAGATGATAAAGGGAGTCGTGGCTCTTCAGGGAAATGCGAAGAGCAAAACCAATCTCCGACTTCAGGAAGAAAATGGATATGCCAAACGAGATGTACTGGAAAATACCACTTAAGTTCAAGTTGTTGAGAAATCTGTAGATTTCTGTTCTTTTCATGATTTTTGCATTTTCTACTGTTTGCATCTACAACTTCATCTTATCCTGTGACTACAAAAATTATTTGTTACATGGACTCTTTTGCTTCAGGGTTTATCTTCTGGCCAGCTGGCACAGGGAGGCCTGGGCTCTAGGGTATGTTGTTAGACACCCAGTAGTTGAGAAATAACTTCTAAATATGCAGCTCCACACAGCCCAGTTAAGAAATGTGTGTTGTCTGATCAACATGCTCTTTTACTATTTGGGTATCTGAGGTTGTGCTGGAAAATTGCAAAGAAATTCTTCATTTCTCTTGTCAAACTACCTGCCAAAGTCCCAGAGATCACTGCATGACCTAAACATCTCTGACTCCTCCTGGCCAAGGGCTATGTCAAGTATTCTGTGAGCAGAGTGCTGTGTGGTGCAGCCATCTCAAGAAGCATCTGGATTAAGACTGATCTTAAGACACATCAGCAAAAAATGAGAAAAGAGTTCTGACCAGTTTTTCTGGCAGCACAAGACATTTAAAGAGAGATTCAAAGGGGTGGAGGGTGGATCTAATGAAATACATTTTAAGAAAGGAGATAAGCCAGCCAAGCCTCATTTTATGTCCCCTATGTGTTACTTTGTTACCCTGGACAAAACTGGGTGGTGTTGCTTTGAAGCCCCGGAGAAACCATAGCCTTACCGGGGCAGTTTATTTGGAGCCGTAGGCTGAAATACATGCTGTAATACCCAGCAGATCCCTGACTGCAGATTCCAGACAGGCCAGGATCCTTTAGAAGCCTGGGCGGTGATATCACCAGTCTCCACAGAGGGTGGGATCTGGGAGCCTGTTCCAAGAAGATCTCAGACTTCAGGCCTGACAAATAAAGCTCTCACATGCTTTTCAGCCAGGCAGCTGCATGTAGTTTAGCAGGAAGCTCTTTGTACTGTGTGACCGGGTCATAGGCATAAACAAAAGGGCACTGAGAGACTGTGTCAACAGCCTGGTTCTCATGTCCATCTGTGTGATATTCATGTCACTAAAACTCAAATGCTCACAAGAGGAACTTGACATCAAATGTGCATGCTGCAACATTTGCTGTAAAGGGAACAGTAAAACATTCAGATAACTCATGCAGTTGCAGAAGTTTCACTGCTACTAAAATAGCCAAAGGGTAAGTTTTCAGCAAGAAGTAGACAGGAATTTAACCATTCTGCTTACACTAATCCCCCTAAAATTTATCTTTAAAATAATCCAGGAACAGAAGGATGAACTGGCCTATTCCTATAATGAGAAATAAACCAGGGGAACAACAGTTGAACAGTCATCTGAAAGAAGTAAGAGAAAGGACACTGAGATCCTCACAGAGCTCTTCCAGAATGGATTTCCCCCACCATATTGGATTTAAACGTGCAATCAGATTCAACTTCTGTTGAAAAATGTGGGTTATTGAACCCTTGTAAGGAGCCTATTTAAGCTGGAAAGCAAGAAAAGTTGCTGTAAAGTGACAGATACGTCTTACAGGAAAAAAAGAGAACAAGCTTATGGAGACTGATGCCCAGTGTTACTGTTCACTCACATCCACAGCACAACAATGAAGGGAAGGAAAGAGACTGGAAGGACACAGCTTGGAAGAATCTGTTAAATGCATTATAAAATTCACTGCTTTATGTCTGTTGTTTAATTTATTCAGCTTTGTACTTTTATTTCCAGAACTCTCTTTTCTCCATTAATGAATGCATTGGAACAAAAAATAATAATAATGATAATAATAATAAATCTTGTTGACTCCAGTAATGGTACCCTTTAAATAAATGATGAAACTTCTCTTACTTAAAACAGGACGACAGGAAATTGTGTTGGGTCAGGTCTTTGTTCCTCTCCTGATTTTGATGACAGACAGCAGCAGGCAACAGCTTCCCTAATACATCTCAATTTTTTGCAGCTGCAGGAAGAATACTTAAGTCTTCCTCACCCTCCCCCACCATTTGCTGTTGGAGACCTGCAAACCTTAGGGAGTCTTCCCCTGAAAATGAGAGAAAAATCATAATAGCAAATTGGGCTGACTGAGTCAGTGGTGTCTTGCCTTTGAGCAAGACCACACAGTGCTTTGGTATGGAGGTGGGAGTGTTTTGTGAAGCATATACCTCTGGGGAGTGAGCTGCAAAGAGAACTAAAACAGAACTTCCTCACAGGTGGAATTACAACTTTTCCTCGAGGTTGAATCACAGGGCTAAAAGCTCACAGAAAGTCTGCTTCCATGGGAAATGGCCTAAGCCTACCAGATAACATAAGCATCTGAATCTAGCCTTGCAGTTGGATTCAGGCTGTGAAATCAGACCTTGCCTCAGAAATAGTGAAAACAAGCTGTTACATGTGACTGAGGAAAGAAAGTGGTCTACGTATGCTGAGGAGTCAAATCACTGTTGCTTTCATCTTATGGTGGGGAAAAACAAGGGGCAAGCTGCTTGAACAAATGACCGCTATCTCCCCCCATGGTCAGATACAAACAAGGCTGATTTCTTCTGCAAGGAAGAAAACTGCAGCATTTTCCTTCTTCTGTGGGAAATTGCCCTCTGAACACAGCAGCCATCTCCCTGTAAATTGTCTTGTGCTTATCCTGGAGTAGAACTGGCCCCCTGATTTTGGGGGCATTTGTTACCTTTCTCAGTACAGACTGGCCAGTTGGATCCTGTTATGACAAGTGTCAACCCCAAGACAGCCACAGATCTGTCCCTTATCAACAGAGGAGCTGAAATTAGGAAGAACTTCTAGTGACCTGCTGAAGGTTACCAGCTGCCTTCATTTCAGCACCAAGATTGCAATACCAGACTAACTGGACTCCAGTCAAAGGTTTGGCCCCACCTATCCTATATATAGATTATTGTATCATATGTTCCCCTTTATTGCTATGCAACTTGGTGTCAGAACAAAAACACAATTAAACACTGTGCTTTTAGCTCCACTGAACCAGATGTTGGGAATATTTTTCTTCATTGCACTTGTCTGAAAGGCAGATGAAATCACTAATCGATGCTAAAGTTGATTTCATCCCAGGAAGGGAATGTGTTGCAATTTCTCTTTTGAAAAACCTTAAATAATTTGAATACAGTAGGAGCTGACTAAGCCATCTTGTATCAAAGCCAACTGTCGCCTCAAGCTGAGAAAGAGGCTCATAAACACTCCTTTTTCATAGCCAGTTCTTATTCTGCTTGAGAATGGGCATAGTTCTTCTCAGAGAAGCCTCAGCTCTGTGGCTTGTATTGCTATTGCCCAGAAGCCAGCAATCCAGCTTTTCTCAAGGCTATGGCTGGTGACAACACCTCTTTACCTCGTCTAAACCTTCTAGCCATGCCCTAAATCGGTGGTTAAGATAGCTGGTTCAACAGATGTTACCTTTATAAATATTTGTGAAATTGCTCTACATGACAGCATCTTGAAGGCTCTGAAGCCGGTCATTTTTTTCTGATGTGCCCTAAGGCAACATTCTGGCTACAGTAAATCAACAGAAATTTACCACTGACTTTGCTCAGGCCAGTTTTATAGTCTTAGGGCTCTCAATCATCCTGATGACAAATCAGGGAAAAATTTGCTCCAGGTTGGAGACTTGCTTTCCAGACTGTCTCTCTCTTGCCTTATTATCTTCAGTAAGTAAAATAGAGATATAAATTCACTCACTGAAGGGTTCTTTTTCCTCATGTTTTATGCTTTTGATCCATACAAGTACCCAAAGAAATTGGTTTCCAGCTATCGGTTTAGCTCAGCTTCTTAAAAAACACAATGGGGACTGCAACCACAACCACCTGTGTGGAAGCAGGGCCTAATGGTACCATAGTAAACTCCTGTTGACGTATTTTCCCCTCTCTAATTTTTATACATATGCTTATTTTAACTGTATGTACATGAAAACAGAATTTGTCTGTTTGGGACTTTACATTACTTTCATTACAAAACTGCGTAAAGAAGACAGCAAATCAATTTCATAGTCAGTGCTCACGCAGCAGGAGACAATTCATACTGACATCTGATACCTGCTGGCTGCTGCTTCCAATTATGCCAGATGCCGGAGAGTGGGGCTGTCGAAATAACACTGTCGACGATGCAATCAAACTAGTTAAGATTCTGGAAGAGTGTTTTGCTTGGTTCAGTGCGTCATCAAATTCCCACCATAAGCAAAATAGTGACACCTACTCCTTTTTTGTTAACTTTTTAACAGGCGAAGAGATACACATTAATTCAATGTAAAGTTGCATCTTTGGATATATAGCTGAATCTGCCCCGAGGCAAACTATCAAAAGATTGGAAGGAATGAGAATGAAAAGTGAAATAAACATGATAAGGATTTATAATAATACATCCTTACTAGATCCTACTACAAGGCTGCATTCCAGCCCTCAAGGCAAGACCATGTGTAGTGCCTGCCCAGGGTCTTGCTGTGCTTTAGGGAATGCTGCTGTCATCAAATCAAATGTGGTGTCTTCCTGAAGTTGGCTCAAAGCTTGTTGAGCAGGAGTAGGAATAGAATAACAGAGCAGGGTGCATTAACTGGACAGCAGAGAGGACTATTCTTCATGCAAGGCAGAAAGCAGAGGGCAGGTTTGCCTGGAACCAGAGTGCAGCACAGATACCTGAAGTACTCTCTTCTCACTTCCCTAAAAGCTAAAAAGAATAAAAGCAGAAGATGATTGCCCTGGCAAAGTATGTGCTCCTTCACACTGACTGCCATCTTCCAAAAAAGATGGCCAGTTAAAAAAAATGCACACATTCAGAAGGAACACTTTGCCCCCTACACATTCTATGCCTGATCTTCCATGAAGAGATCTCCCAGAGGACACACTGTCTTTCTTTTGTTTCTTCTGACAGACTTCAAGCTAAGGTTTCCCTCAGTAAGGGTGTTGTGAGGTTAAACTTACCTGTCACTCCTTGCAAGGTGGATCACTAAATTGTTGCCCAAAAAGATGGATACAGGATATCAACTCAGCGCCATCCACAAAGATTCCACCAACAGCTCCAGTTGGCCTTAGCTTGTCAATCAGCATAGCCAGAGGCTATCCCTAGCAGATACTTCATAGAAAATTATGAACTACATCACTAACAGCTATCCCTAGGATTAACTACATTCCTTGCAGAGCACAGAGGATGTTGACCAGGAAGGGCATATAAGCACCTCAGGCTGACCTGTACCACGCTGCAATGAGGCTGTATCAGCTTTTCCGCATACAACCACTTCAGTCAAGTGCTACACCACTATGCACCTGCAGATATACATACACATCCTCACGGGGATTGCAGTAAGCCTAGCTTCCAGACTCCAGAAAAGACTGAAATGCCACTTTTCAGATATAATTATTGTCCAAGGAGGCGTCACACAAAGTGTATGATCTTCAAAGCCACACAGTTACAAGTTTCTACGCTCAGATCAAGAAAGTGACTACACATCTCGCAGCACCTACAAATGGTATGGCTGAACAACACACAAAACAGCTCAGCTGAGGTAGCCAGACGAAGAAAAGCCATAGCATTCTGTTCCAAAATGGACAAGATGCACTAGATTTAAAAAGACAGTCACACTAATGCTGTTAATATATTTGCAGCAATTGTAAATACCAAATGAAGCTTTCAAATGCTTTCATCAAAGATTTCTAAATCTACTACATCTGTGTTAATCCTCAATTAATATGTTTTTAATATGCAATGGGGTTTTTATTAGCAGAACAAATAACTGTCATATTAAATCTAAATTAAATACATAGTTGGGGCTCTCGTTTAGAATGTTACTCTTAAATCTTTCAGACAACAAGACCTATGGCTAAATTAATCTCAAACACTATGTGACACTGGCAATAATTTTGTAATGCACTGGTGCCTCAGTCTAAGTTACACTCCATGGTACTTTACCTCAAAAATGGGAGAAGTTAAACAAAACTGCAGCCTTTTCACCCAAACATCTCCACCTCCCATAGAGGAAAAAAAAAAATAAAAATAGTCATAAAACACACCGGAGAATGCACTGAACCTTCAAATTATATCCAGTTCTGATTATTGGCTTAGATTGGATAGTGTGCAAAAATGATTTAATTAATCACAGATGTTAACCACTGTATTAACAACAAGAGACAGAACTTCTGGGGCAGAATGAAACATTTACTTTGAGGGAACGACTCACTAAGATGAAATAGAGAACAATGTATTTAAACACCTTGACTGAAAAATAAACTCAAGCATAGTTCAGTTTATTACTCAGTTAACTACTACTGTTCCAATAACATTCAGTGACTTGTTCCACATTACTATGTATTTGATTTTAAGACTTACCACTAATAAAATCAGTGTATGTCTAAGATATAAGGAGAATTAACGTGCATCCAGCATTTACCAATATTTTATT
Organism: Excalfactoria chinensis; assembly: GCF_039878825.1. NCBI lineage: Eukaryota > Metazoa > Chordata > Aves > Galliformes > Phasianidae > Excalfactoria > Excalfactoria chinensis. The sequence continues at coordinate 63,780,278 of NC_092827.1, read as the reverse complement.
TTTTATAACTTTAGTAAGTTCTCCACTGCTTTTCTTTTCAAATTACCTAGTATAGTATTCCATCCACACAATCCCAAACTATTTTATCAGGATATCTGCAATCTAAGTGTAAGTTATTTAGAAACAGTCGAAAGTGTGGATAAGAGGAAACATTAATTTGCATGAAAAATATGTATTTAAATCTTTTGCAAACACACACTGGCTTTTAAAACTAGTTCATATCTGCTCCTTACACTACGCCAATGTTCTTCCCTAGCATCTAGACACTACTGTTCATGTTCTGTAGGAACAAAAATACAACAACAAAAAGAGACAAAAGCACTTACTCCAACAAGATTATGTTATGTCTGAAATTAAATTATAAAGAACAGAAGTAACAACTAATATGTGGAAGTGCAGGGGGAAGAAAAGCGCAAGGGCTGCAGTAATAAGATCACAAAGCTAATTTCAGGCTCCAGTGCCTTACAGCGTCAGGGAGGTAGGGCTTTGCCTGAAGAAGGAGTGACCGGGGAAGAAAAATCTACAATTGGGCTGAAATTTTTCAAGAACAGTTTTTCTCAACATGTCCTATTATTTATGCTCTGCCTCTCCCACAGCTACACTGGACAGAGAAGGGAAGAGGAGAGAGAGGAAGTAGAAGTCTTCAAAAATCTCTTCATACCATGAAAAAAGCAGTGCTGCACTCAGTTCTCAGGACAGCATTCACTACATGCTTCCTTCAGCAAGCTTGGGCATCCCTGGCTTTTATGTACATATTTTTAGGCTTCAAAAGCACCACTCCGATTAATTCTGATTAATTGTCCAAAGGCTGAATCAATAATAAATGAGCTAATTGCAACCAGCTGTCCCTAAAGGACTGTCGCAGGGCTGATAAAGATCAGCCAGTTGCGAGAACAAGCTATCACAGATTCTTACTCTTCCCTAAAGAACAATTTATGTTTGCACTAAACCTCAAATTGCCACTGACGGATAACATGCTAAACGCATGTACCTTTATCTCTACAAGAGATAATAAAATATTTAGCTTCATAGTATTGGCCAAAGGAACAGGCTGAAAACCACAGAGGAACAGTGCTTTTGCCCCTTGTTATATCCCATATGCCACACGGAGTACATGAAATAGCAGGCCTGTTGGACCATCCTGGAAAGCTCCGTATTCTTCAATCCACAGAAGATATTCTCTCTTTTAGGGGGAAAAAAAAAAAAATGTATAAGGAAAAAATAATTTTGAAATGTCACATCCTAGCGTTCAGATGGAGGAATGATAGATATATAGATTTTTGTGTCTTGCACATTGCATTGCTAGATAAATCATGACAACAGTGAATTAATACATAAAAGGGAAAGAAAGAGGAGGACAGTAGGAAAAAGGAAGGTGGTCCCATAAGCAAGAGACAGTGCAACAAATTCACTGCTTCAGGAATGAAATCATTGAAAAGAGTGGGTGCTTCTTTCAAAGGAGTTTTACCCACCCAGAGCACAATTAAGCTTGGTCCATTGGCTCTTCCCAACTTAAATCAGTTCCTTAAAGTTGAACTGCCAGTATGTTCTATGCCTTCAGGAAATATGAGAAGCGTTACTGTGAATGGCTTTCTGAAGCTTCTGATGCAGGTCAAGGTCACACATGCCTATACGACTGTTTGCAATAAGGTACAGTTACTAACTGGTATCTTTTCCTTTACGAAAATGTTACAAGTGCTCCAGAGTTTTTAATGATGTGCTTTGACCGCGCTTCTCCTTAGATGGAAAGCGGAGAAGTAACATGAAAGAACTTCTTCAGCAGCAAGAGCTGTAGGTTCAGCTCCACAGTGGAGCAGGAGCTTTGCCTGCAGAATGCCTGCAGAGCCCCTAACACTTTGGTAGCCATAGATATGTATAGAAAGATTCAGAATTTTTTCCTTGCACATTTTCTGCATTCATCTATTCTACTTCCAACTCATCCAGATTATAAACTCTCATCTAGCGATAAGTATTCAAGACTGAAGATTGTTCCAGCTTTATTGTGCCACAATATCACTGTATGGAAATAATAAAAGGAAATTACCATCATGCTTGGTCCTCAGGTTTCTCAACAAAGGCTTCATAACAATTATTGTGCAAACACATCCAAAATTTTTAGAAAATCACACATTGTTCACCTTTTCATGATATTTCCTAAATGTTAGGAATGCCCATGAGAGAAAGCTTTCAGCAAATATTCCTTATTAGTAGTTTATGTTGAATACTGGTTTATAAGTAACACTAACTGAAAGAAAAATGCAGGAGAAAATTAATGAGCAGTGTTTTTTGAAACCAGGTAGATAGTCACATTGCGTCTAACTGCCTCATCACTATAAACATCGAGAACTTCTCAGCAATAATTCTTTACAAGAACCAAAGAAGCAGAGGAAGTGTTGGTCTGGACTCCTCGCAAAGAGAAGAAAAAAAATCTATAGAAGGAATTTTTCATAGGCATAATAATACGTGTTGGTAAAAACATTTACTTGACAAAATAGTCAGAGCAAATCTAGTTAATTCATAAATTCTTCAAGAAAGATCCTCAGTTGCCAGGTACAACCACAAAGCAAAATATTAAAGTGATTCATTTATTCTAATGGCACACATGCACAAAGATTAAGCAAATGTTTTCTAAGAGAAGTTTCCAAATGGCTATACATTCTGTATTTAGCTGGCCCATCACCAGGCGTATGTTCAGACTTCATGGTAACTAATTTGGTGTAAATGTTCAGAAAGATCATAAAAGACAAAAATAGGCAAAAACATTTATATTGTGCCAAAATGTAGCAGTTACACTCATTCTTGGAGAGCAAACAGCAGCTAACATCTGACACTGCTGTGCAGGGATCAGACATCTATTACGTGGATTCTTCATTTTTTCTTTTCAAAAGGGGAAAAATGTAGAATCTGGAAGACTCTTTCTTTTTTTTTCTTTCAGACCAGGCATCCTTCCAGGCATTTCTGGAAATATATATTTTCATTTCTTCAAGCAAATACAGTATCATCAAGGAGAGAAAAAAAAAAAACAAAACCAAACACCAAAACAACAACCTCTTTCTCCTAGCCTGTACTGTATCCGGATCTTATTCTGTGGTGAGTGCCATTCCTGCAGGTGGAAGAGCCGTGGGCGTCCCATGTGTGGCTCTTCCACTGACAAGTGCAGAGCAAGCAGTGAGGAGTTTCCACAGCACAGATCAGAGGGAGTGATCTCCTTCAGCTTGTTTAAGGATTTGAAGACTTTTCCCCAGAGCCTAGTTATCGAGAAAAATAGCGAGAAGCAAGAGATGCCACAAACACTTTGTCAACTTCAGATCTTTATGGCTTAAAGATGTTAGAGAGAGTTGTTTCCAGCTACCTCAGGACAGTGCAGTGGATTTACTGATAGACTAAGGGGGAACAGTTTCTTCTAATTCGAATGTGGCATGTTTCATAAAAAGCTGAATTTTGCCCCCTGGAAAATTCTACATGGAAAAGTTCTAACAGCATTAAATAGTGCCTTGTAAGTCAGACTACAAGAACGCAGTATTTCCACAGAAGTAAAGACATGAGTAACAGTTCAGTTTGTTGATATGACCTGTTATTAAGGACAACCCAAAACCTCTTCACTATCTAAGCACTAAGCACAATATCTTCACTTTCTAAGCACTTTCTGTGCTTAGAAAGCACATAAAATTCTGCTTCCATACGCAGCTATCTGAAATTCACAGCTACTGTGGTGCAGATGCAGGGTAAACATCTCCGTGCCATGGTTCAAGGAATAGAGGTACAGCAATTCTCCTTTAGATCACTGACATGCTGTATGTTGAAACCCTCGTTAATATTTGTTATGAGTATTAGATCTGTATTTTTTGTAGCAGTTGCTACATCTCTGCCTCAGAATAGATTGCTCTTTCAGAATTATCAACACCAAAATCAATCTTAACTAGATGGAACAAAACTATAAAACAACAATTTTCTCCTAGGTCTTTAAAGAACAGAGCAGGGCAAGGGAAAGCAGGCATGAAGGCATTCACTTGTACTGCAGGCCACCCATTTTCCAGCAGGAAAGCTAACAGAGCTGATTCTGAGAAACCGCAAATGCTGAGGAAAGAACAACTCTGCGCTTCTAGGTTCTCAGCTCATAGAGAATCCTAGAAATACTTTCTGCCACAAAAATGTTCCTAGAAACCCAGATCGGAGACAATCCCTGGACTCTGCCCAGACTGAGAAAGCACAAAGACATGTGGCTCCAATTTGGGGGATACACCCACAGTGGGCTGGTGTGTATCCAAGAGGGAGAGGCTGAGCAGGCTCTGACAGTGCATTATTAATAGCCATTGCTTTGTGGCACCTGGTAATAGCTGCTTTGAAGATGATGAAGACTGAACAGTGCAGAGAGTATCTGCAGTGTAAATCTATACATTTTTCTTGGTATTTTATTCATAAAATAGCCTAGCCTCTCTTATGTAAGCAACACCCAGTCTTTGTGATACACCTCAGGATGCACCTTAGCAAGGAAAAGCAGTACTGTTGGAAAAATCATCTCATGACAAAATATTGGAGCCTCTTATTACTTCCTCATACTTTCAAAAGCAAAGAACCTTGGATTTTCTGTTGTTTTGCCAATTTTGGCAAATGATTTGTAAAAGAGCAGTTACTGATCTGAAACTGGAGAGAAAAAAATGAACAAACAAAATAAAAAACAACTGTTTCTGCTGATCCAAACAGAAGAAACAGCTGAAAATGGAAACAGGGACAGTTACCAGACTATGGATATGTCTTTTCTCACAGGCTTCCCTGGAGCGGGAACCGCAAAGAATCCAGCTGTCCCAGCTTCAGCGCAGCATAAAGCCAGTCAAAAATACCCTCGTCACGTCCAAAATCTTTCACTTGCTGCTGAGTTACTTACAAGACTCATTTTAAGATCCTGTTGATTTTTAAAGCACTACTCAATTTAGGCTTCTGTATAACTAAATGAGGTTTTGGTTCCCTGTTGCCCCGGTCATGTTCTGTACTTGGTAGATATTGGGCTCCAGCTTGTACAAAAACACAGTACTGCTATAAATCATTAAGTGTCAGAGTCTTTTTATATTATGTCCAGCAGGCCTGGAACATATTGCTTGCAGAGATTCAGGAAACATCAATCCTGTAAATACTGTCAAATCAAGGTTAAAAGCATATTTCAACAACTGTTTTTTCTAATCCTTGTAACAGTAATTACTTTGGACTTCAAACCTAATTTGTCTTTTTATTTTCAGTGTAGTTAGCATAGTATTGAAATGTGCACGGGTTGCAGTCAAAGCAAAGTTGCATGAAAAAAAAAAAAAAGGTAAAATTTCCCATACAACCTTTGGCACAGAGCCCTAGGAGACATTATTTCTGAACTGAAAAGATTTCCAGGCTTTTTCCCGGTCTTGGTTCGCGTGGAACTCACAAGCAGTAGTGCTACAAGTGGAGAATCTGATATTCACACAGGCAAAAGCACCCTTTGTTACTGCTCATTGTGAATTCACATGCCTTGCCTGAGTCATCACATGAGGTCATAAAAACCCACAGCTCTTAACTACTGAATCTGTCCTGGACACAGTATACAAAGTCATAGGACTGCAGATAATCAAATTAGACTTTTCTGTGAATACAGAAGACAGGTATTTCCAAAATCAAACCAAGGGTCAGACCATAGCACATGGAAATAATGGAAAATGAAATTAATGGGAACCAAAGACTTACTATTATTGCTCTCTTTCTTATACGAAGATGGCTTTTCCAGGCATGGGAGCTGCCTCAGAGAGGTTAAAAAAAAAAAATCAAATCAAAGCAAGAGGGGTAGGTGTGATGAGCAGATGAGGGCACACCTGGACCAAGGTGATAACAGGACCAGTTTCCAGCAGTGTGTGTTACGACTGATTTAATTTCATTCTTCAAGATAGATGGGGATTTTTTGCAGTAAACTTTGGGTGTAGGAGGCAACCATTGCACTAAGATCCCGGTCTTGTGGCACTAACAGGCACAGTTTAGTGATGGGACTTGGTAGGTGAGGTTGTTGGTTGATCTTTAATGTCATTTCCAACCTAGGTGATCTGTGACTCTCCATTTAGGTCCCATCTGTAAGCCTGCTACTCTGGGAACCTTACAGTGGCCAGCACTGCAAGCAGATGGTGACAGTGCAGGCACTACTAGGACATCACATAGTGAGTAGCCATAGGACCCCAAAACCTCCCTGTCCTCCCTGGGGTCTGATGCATCTCCAGCACTGCCAGAGGCCAGATAATGCCACCCATCAAATATCTGGCAGGTGCAGAAGTGATGCCCAAGAGATGCCTTCTCTCTCCAACCAAGGGGTCACACAGAACATGCTTTGATTTGTGGGTGCAGGAGGAATTCTCTACAGGGAATTCCCTCTTGATTGGCTGCAGTGCCAGCCATGGGAGCTGGCTAAGGCCTTATTCCACTCCTATGTATCCTGGAACACAGAAAAGTTGTGACAATTCCAATAGAGGTTTTTATAAGGAAGCCAGACCCCCAATTCAGTGGAAACACTTCAAAATGTTGTTATAATTATGTTTTTTGACATTAATTAGAGAAAATCATAGCATGTTATCTGTTGGTCTCATTCCAGTAATAACATATTGAGTGCTTCTCTTTGCTGGCCCTGGAGAAAACAGATACCGATGACATAAACATATTTCCCACTGAAAATGCTGGAGATTCTGCCATGACAAATTTAGAAAATAATTTCTTACTTTTTTTTTAAACAAACAAACTGAAAAGAATAGCACATAAACACAGAAAGCTAAGAAAATAGATGTACTGCTATCATATATTCAGTTTTCCAACTGAAATAGGAAAAAAAGAAAAGGGGGAAAAAAAAGCACTTCCCATTCCATAGCCACTTTAAAGAAATCATTTCCCCCCCAGCTAAGGCTGACCTTCTGAATTGTACCTGGGTGTGGTTAACTCCTCAAGGGCCCAGCAAAAATATTATGCCATGGATGCCACACATAAGTGACTTGCCTTTTCCTGGCTCATCCCACTCATCTTTGCCTTCACTATTGACAAGACGTCATTACAATAAAGGTCAAAATAACAAATGGCTAGAATATTAGACAAAGATATTTTCCAGACAAGAGATCCGTTTTCACTGCAACATAAACACTAACATATGCTGCAACACACCCACAACAAGAAAGCTAAATGTTAGCTTCTACATAATAAAAATACAAATATGCTGAAGGTCTGTGCTCACTTACTCAAATGAACAGCACGTGAACTGGGGAGTCTCACACAAGTGCTAGAACATATGGTGAACTTCAGTGGGAAGTAAAGCCTGCCTTTAGGCCTTCAGATTAATTATGATTATTTACAAGTTTGCCTTCTATTCTTTCTTTCTCTCCCTTTTCATTCTCTGCAGTACTCTTCCAGGTTCCTAAAACTAAAGCAAAGCTGTATCAGTATATAGCATTTCCCTGTGCTGGAGGAGTCCTGAACTGAAAAGCCAAAGACTGAGCTCTGCATACTTGCACACCAATGGCAGAAACTAAAGGGGAGATACATTAGCTGAAGTGCATTTTATGGGACTCTTTGGTCTCCATGTTATTCCCAGGGAGGGAAGATGAGCTCCAGTATGTCTGGCAAGTCACATCCTCTGGGCATCGATCTACAGCCCCTACACAGAGGAGGCAACACTGCTGGGGGACATGAACAAGCAGCAACAGATGCGAGCAGCCCAAGCACAGGTGTCCAAAGCACCTGACTGAGCCCCAGCTGTTGCTACAGAACTCACTGATCTGCACCTCGCAGCAGAGATGTCACTGGCATTGCTGTGGCTAAGCTAAGGAAAGCAGGCTGATCACAGCTGTGTTGACCAAAGGGAATTTTGCTTTTCAAAACACACTGAGAGGATATCTGCAATGCAGCTTCAGCATGCCAATGTATTTAATGAAGCAGCAGCACAGTGGTTTCCGTGTCATTTGTGCTTTCTGCTAGTAAAATCTTCCCCACCCTCAGCCCCCCTCTTTTCTTTTTTGTGTGTTTTGTTTTAATCCCTTGAGAAATCTGTGCAGAGGAGAAGCATTCCTGGCACTCAGGGCTGAGCCAAGGCATGTGATCTGGTCACTGCCACAGCTTCCAAAATAAGGAAAAGATGCAACTGCAAGCAGTTCTGAAGTGGCACCTGGATCTGAGCAGCTCAAATCTGACAGGTACATCTCAGGCTCAAACAGCTGCTTTGGACATGGAAGAGGACAGCCAGCACCTATCCAGTCCTGCAGTGGGCAGTTCAGTAGATAAACAAACTCACTGGCTGAAAAGGCCCAGCTGTGCAAATGTAGGCAGCTGCTTTTCCCCATCCTACAAAGCTTCCAGAGCTTGCTTTGCAATGCCAGCCAGCTGCTGCACCTGTCATTGCGCATTAAAGCTGGGAACATTTGCCGGACGGAGTGAAACTAAAGCTGCAATCTGAGTGAGGCTCTTTCATTCTCCACATGTGTTGCTGAGTAAAGTCTGCTCCATGTAGGACTGACCAGGCTGCTGCAAGCAGGACACTGCTTTTCAAGATGTGCCCATGTGCCTCTTCCACACAGCAACTGAAAAGCACTGAGCCTCTCTGCTGCCACTCAGCTCTGGATCCCTCCACCCAAACACCCTCTGAGAGCCTCTGGGCATCACCTCCAATTCAATCATTGAAGATACTCACAAGGATCATTGAGCCCAGCCCCTGACTCCACGGAGCATCATTCAAAATTCAAACCATATGTATATCTGAGAGCACTGTCCAAACACTCCTTGAACTCTGGCCATGATCACTGCCCTGGGAACCTGTTCCATGTCCACCGCTCTCTGATGAAGAATCTTTCCCTATCACCCACCCTGCCCCTCCCCTGCGGGGGGCTCCATGCCATTCCCTTGGGCCCTGTCAGCTGTTGTAGAGCTCAGCACTGCCACTCTACTCCTGGTGAGGAGCTTCAGCTGCCATGAGGCCTCCACTCTGCAACTCTGCTCTGGGCTGGACAAACCCAGGGACCACAGCCATTCCTCATACTGCTTGCTTTCTAGGCTTTCCCCGTCTTTGTAGTCCTCCTTTTGCTCTATAATAGCTTTATGTCTTTCATATACCATGGCGCCCAAAGCTTCATGCAGTGCTTGAGGTGTGGCCACAGAGTGCATATCAGAGTGGGACAGCCCCTTCCCTCACCTGGTGGCAGCACTGACTCTGATGCACCCCCATGGTACTGTTGGTTCTTTGGCTTGCCAGAATACACTGCTGGCTCAAATTCAACTTGCCATCAGCCAGAACTCCCAGATCTCTTTTTATGGGGCCGTTATCCAGTCTCACATCCACCAGTCTGTACATATAGCCAGGGCTGTCCTGGTGCAGAATCTGGCACTTGCTCTCATTAAATTTAATGTGGACAGTGATCACCCAACCCTCTACTTTGTCATAATTTCTCTGCAACACATCAGCCTGCTCATGCAGCCCCAACTTTCCAAGTTTTTTCTTCCTCTCTTCCTTCATTCATACACTCAGAGAAATACCTATACAGATACATATTTTAAAAGCCTACTGATTTAGATGGATGCAGACTTAAAATCAATTCATGAGCTTATGGTCTAACCACACCTTTGCTTGTCTTATAATGGAAAAGTCAGCAGTAAAATTAAAAGTGTTGTTAACTTCCAAACAGCATTTTCTGTTGTTTTATGTTTGACATAACTGACCAAATGGGACATGTTCACTTCTAATGGTGGTTTTATTTATTTTTCCTACAGTATTTCTTTAGCACTTTTTCCTTTTATATGACATATTAATACATAATTCAGAGGTTTTATGTCTCCCAGCACAGTCTGCATGATTTCTTGTGCTATTGAACGGTACTATTTATGACCAAATGGCCAAAATGTCTTTTTTTTTTATTAATCTTTTTTGGTCATGAGTTTGCTTATTTGTTCTTTTGTTTTCTTGCCATCTTCTGAGCCAAACAGAGCGCTTAATTCCCCAGCTTCCTTCTCTGAAACAGCTCACCACAAAGGAGCACAATTTGCAAGTGTACCAAATAAAGTCAGGCAATTGCCAGAGGTTGAAAATTCAGCAGAGATGCCTATGTGTGCAGAACTCTTTTCAGTAAAAACTGTTGTGTTTGTTTTGACACACGAGGAGATGCATGTGAACATGTAAGATAGATGCCCCCTATAACTCCTGGGAAATTTTAGCCCTGAGGTTCAATAAAAACACCATCCTGGTAAATCTGGAATTTGTTGCATTAAGTGCTTAACACTTCCCATTTATCCTGCTCCTTTCAGGATGTAACTCTCCTACCGCGATTCCTTAACACCCTGGGTACCAATCCCTTTACTACTAGACCACTGCATAGCTGCTCACTTACAGCCTATGACCAGAACTCCATCACCCACTCCCAAGCCCGCCGCTTCAGATGCCAGTGCCCTCGCTGTGCCAATTTGCTGGGACATTAAATCTACAATAGTGCCACAGGCTACAATCCCAACTCAGTGGGCAGGTGGGTACTACACTATGCAGTAGTCTCATCACAAAGAGATGAAGCACCACCTCCTCTGTAAACGTTTGTTTTAAGCTCATCCCACTTGGTTATCAGTGTATAGCATGCACTTTTTAATTCAGTAATTACTTTATCCATAGGTTAAGCACTCATTGAATCCAATCATTATCTTCACCATGCAGTCACAGTACATGGTATATATCCTTAAAAGCCATTTCTGGTGTATTTCCCATCTGTACATGTTCCTCAGGCAATAACAGAGGACATGGAGACCTTCATTAGCCCTTTGACAGACTACAGACATCCTGCTTGTTACCCTATTATCTGACTGCTTATCAGTCACATTCTCAAGCTCTCATTATTTTCCTTTCACACTGCTGTAATTAGCCTCTGTATTTTTTTTCTTTTTGGACATTCCTAACTTCAGCCTACACACAGACTGTACAGGAAGTTAAAATACTAATGCCACAAATGCAATCCTTTTAAAAGGTGACATGTAAAGGATTGCTTATAAAAGAAGTTGAGAAGTTCCATTTGTGTTTGTTGTTTCCATTTCCTTAGGGTATAGGCTGTTCCTTCTTCTCCAAGCACTCTGAATGTTGCCAGGGAACAAATCCTGCTCACCTGCCCGGTGCAAATCATTTCATTGATATAAGGTAGCTGCTCACAAATGGTGAGCAGGGTTTAGAAAGATCATGCGAAGATGTTTACTCCTTTGTTCCATTCCTAACAGGCATCTTTTCTCTGCTTTTTGTTGGTGTTATTATGGCTTTTTTCCCCCTCCCCATATGAAGGCATGGTCACAAATGCTGCTCTTTAGAATATACCTTCTAACCTAAGGACAAGGAGAAGGATTAATTGGAAAAGTGATGGTGGAATCTAGGCCACTGCTTTCACTGAGGTCTAAAGTTTCTCCCTTATAACGAAGCTGTTGAGATTGTAAGACATGAAATGATTACAGCAAGAGTGAACACTCAAGGAAGACTTTAATTATTGTCAATACACGAGGTGCTATGGCCCTGTGATTTGACTCTGTCCACCTTCAATCCCCCTCAGTTTTCTTGTGGAACAACAGAAAAACTAATAAGCAAAACACACTGCTGCTAAGGAACAGGTTCATCAACAGCACTGGGAAGTCACGGTAAACAAGATACCCAGTAAATTAGGAGCAGCCATTTCTTCACATGTATTGGAGCCTGGGTTCTTATGAGTGATCACATTCCTAGTATCATGGCTCTCTTTGGGCTCTACTAACTTCAAAAGACATTATTTCTTATTTTCCCAGGATCTCAACAGATCCCAGTAATCTATTCTCAAAGTAGTTTGGCATTTTTTTCTGCCTCAGCCCCAACCACCTGCATGTTTCAGTGCGTTGCCTCTCTCCTGCTCTCCCTACACTTGAGCTCACCTCACTTCACACAGTTCTGATTCGCTATTTCCCACATTTCTCTGCTTGTGAAATCAAAGCAACCTCCAGCTCACACCACCAGATGTGTTTCACCTTATTCAGCAATAAGGTATCTTCCAGCACAGACAATAAGTTGTGGAATATAGATAAAACCCACAAGATTAATACAGTTTTACCTCTATATTTCAAGAAAACAAATCACATTTATTAGTTAATTTATATGTTGCATCCTCCTTACCATGCTCACAGCTACCTTGCTACTGTTAACCCGATCAAAGCTAGTGACTTAGTATAACTGGGTATTCCAGCTCTACTTTACTCACATTTTAAATGCTTTTTATGAAAGTCTCTTGCATACCTATAATTATGATCTGCCAGGGAGTTCTCCTTTAAAAATATTCCTTCCAGGGGATTCATAACTATGCCATAAAAATTTGCCCCATGCTGAACACAGCTGAAAGGTATTTCTTTTCCCATACTAAAACTGTGCAGAATATTAGCCTCAGTTCATCACCACTTTGCCTTCAGTATATTGTTAGAGAGCATTAGCAGCAGAGCAGGCAGTGATCCTACAGAAGAGCAGCCGCTGCCTCCCCTTCAGTTTCCGTGCTTTTAGTCTCCCATAACCTCACCCAGTTTCACTGCTGAGGCAGAAGACTTTGAAGGTGAGTAACCATGCCTTAGAGATTGAAATGCTGTAGAATGTTCTAGCAAGGGAGGTTAGTTCTAGCCAGTGATGAAAATGGCCCCCTCCTCTGGCACCCTTCTCCCCTAGGTGTGGACTGAGACCTGAACAGTGATCCCTGTTTTACTGCAGGGACTCACTGGGTTGACAGAGAGAGAAAAGAATCACCTGCACATAAGAGAGGTGCCTTTTGCTATTACTGTGAAAATCCACACACATTTGGCCAAGTTATAAACCACAGGTGGTCACTAACTGTGTATTCCTCATTTTCTGGATGCCTGACTTGAGACCCTAGGGGCTGATTTGCAAAGTGCTGAGTGCTGGAAGCTGTAATTGAAGTCTCTGGGAGCTGTGCTTTGAACATAGATTGAGCTATAAAAACACTAAGTACTCAGAAACATCAAAATGGGACCCCAAAATCAGTGGGTCCTTTGACCTTAATCTCCCTGTGACTCAGCTCCCCATCTGTAAAATGGGAATCCTATCACCCTCTTGTCTCAAAGGGGTGCTGTGAATTCAAATCCATGAGTGTCTCTAAAGCACTCAAATGCTCTGGTGAGAGCACAGCTGAAGCACCCAAGAGCAAATCAATAATTTCATATTCAATACACTGTTTGGTTATGGTGTGAGGTAAGTAAGGCTTGGGCCACACTTTAAATGAAACAGTCAGATGTATCTGAGCTTCATGCTGCAGAAAATAAATAAATAAATAAATAAATACAACAAACTCATGTAATTAAAGACTGCCTTGTAATATGTTTACACAGGGGACCAGACTTGTGGTTATGTGGGCAACTTTAGCTCCGGCATTTCCAGAGCAAGAAAAATAACATTGCTACTGAGGGATGGCGTAGAGTGAATTGCTGACACTTAACACTGTGCAGGAGGTAGGAGAATAGTGCAGTGATAAATATATCTCACAAAATGTGCAAGTTAAAAGAACATTATTCAGGTGGCACAGCAGAGTTAGGATGCACTGGAATGAAGGATGCCTGCATAGCCTCTACTCACTGCCTCTGCATTAGGATACCACTCTTAATTACTTATTCGTATATTCTGCCTCAGAAACCCTTGCCTCAGCACAGGCTGCATTCCTTCAATATTCTGTTTGTATTCATCTATGTACTTCCTTTGCTCTCACCCTACTGCACATTATTCAGTCCCTGCTATGAAGACAGAACTATTAACTTGCGTGTGAGTTTCTTACAGTCCTGGCACTAATTCACAGTTAATTTACACCCACAGTACACAGTGGCAAGTTATGGGGATATTAAGTCAAAAGAAGCCACTTAATTCAGTTCTCAGTTTGAATTTTCAGAGAGGGTAGGAGGCTTTGCCAATCAAAGGCAAATCCCCAAATTCAAAGAACTAAGATGCTATTCCAGGTACCCAGGAGCTGGGAGAGAGGTATTTATTGTAATGAACAGAGATAGTTCTGTATTTACTGACATAACACATGACCCTACTGTTCATTTTTGCTCTCATCTGTCCAGTCTCTCCCTCTCTTCACCAAGGCACTTCCTTCCTCTGCTCCTCAGGCACTTAAGCACAAGCAATTAATTTATGCCCAGCAAGCCAAGTCCCCAGCTCTACTCCCTCTGGATTCCTCAGTTCTGCCCGATCCTGCATGGACTGGCTTAGCCTCCTTCTCAACAGCTATTCTGCTGCTCATTCTGAGCTCCTCTCCCCTCCAGTTTCACTCCCCCTCTCCTTAGGACTTCTTTCTGGCACCTGAGAAATATTTACCTAGCTTATATGCACTGCAGATTTTGAAAGACATGAGAATATGGATTATTCTTTCAAATCATCAGAGAGAAGAAGATAGTCCTCTAAAACGAAAGCAATTCCCTTGCCTGAAATCCAGTATTTCTGTCCTGCCTAGTGATGGTAGTACTTTGCAAGGAGAAGCCTCCAGAATTTATCATGTATTCTTTCCTTAATCTTAATAAGATTTGTTTTTCCTAAGAATGAAGAACTTCACTCTATGGCAGACTTCGAGCAGAGAAAGACTGTGCTCAAATCCATGTTTGGGGGATAAACAAAATACCAAATTCTAATAAGGACAACCAGACAGACCTTTCAGCCTTACTAGTTATTTACGTGATAAAACCTCCCAAGTGCAAACTGTGCTGCAAAAAGCAGGTTTTAGAAGACACTTTATTTTGGGACAAATTTTAAAGAAGAAGTATCAGAAATAGTACTTTATACCTTGTGAACAGATCCTGTTTCTTTACTGAACTTTCATACTTTATATCTGTGCTCTTCGCCTGGAATGTGCTGAATGTATCACATTTGAAGGTAGAAATAAGTTGTTACTTTTTCCATTAAGTGGCTGCAAAGAAACAAAATAAAGATGTTAAAAAGTAGAGTTTCATCAGTAGCCAGCAGGATCCAATGTCACTGGAGGGCAATGCCAATGTTTCACCTCATGCTAAATTGATCATACCTGGAGCTTTTCTGATTGGATCTGTATGTTACAGATGCTGTAAGCTATACTGTGACTTTTCAGTTAGCTAAAGAGAGAGAGAGAGAGAGAGAGAGAGAAAACAGCTTGTTTTCTAGATGTCACTGTGATCCATATTCAGTTCTTCCAACAGAGAACAAATGCAAAGTACTTGAGGTGAATTCAAGAGCAGAGGGAAATTCCAGGCTGATTTACTTTCAAGATGGTGGGTAATCAGAACAATGTGAAACTACAGTCTTAAACTCTTCACCTCTCTGAACACACTTCAGAGCCTCGATGTCTTTTTTGTAGGGAGGGGCCCAAAACTGAACACAGTACTCATGGTACGGCCTCACCAGAGCTGAGTACAGAGGGATTGTCATCTCTCTGCTTATGCTGGCAACATTATTTCTGATACAAGCCAGGATGTCACTGGCTATCGTGGTCACCTGGGCACACTGCTGGCTCATCTTCATCCAAGCACTGACCAACATGCCCAAGTCCATTTCTTCCATACAGTCTTCCAGACACTCTGCTCCAAGCCTGTAGTGTTGCCTGGAATTAACTGTTTGTGATATGTCCACCCACAGCCCAAATATTTAATATGATCCTTGTCTTTCCTACACACACAAAAGAAGCAATTACACCTAGTCTGAAATCGGTGACCAGAGCAGGGCCAGGTTTCTATTAACCTAAGCCCTTGCTTTCCCTTATCAAAGTTCCACGGTCAACTGTCACAGCTATTTCTGGGGAAAGATGTGCCCTCCCTGCAATTGCTTGGCTGTCAGTGCATCACCAGGAGTACCACTGTAACAGCTTTTCATAAACAGCCAGTGGTCAGGATGTTCGAATGGGAAATGCAGATGAGAGGCAGAAGGCAGAGAGAGAACAGCTCAGTATGTCCAGAGGGTCTGATGTGAGCTGATGGCAGAGAAATAGTTAACTGCACAGCATATCAGGAAGTCAAACCCTTTGTCTTTGTGCTATCTCTTTAGTTTCTGCTTTTAATAAATTGGCTACTTTATCCACATTATTGCTGCCTGCATTTTCTTATGGTTCAACTCCAGCAATGCCTTATCAGTCTTCTGCTACTTATTCAAGTTACACATCCCACCGCTCTGGGGCTTGTTAGATAAGGACAGAAAGGGAAGGAGCCTAAAGACAAGTGCAATGCAAAGTGAGTGGATGTTCTGATCAATCATTTCCTTGCTTTGTAGAAAATAGCTGCCCATTTCCCCTCCACCCTATGTCAAAATTCAACTTTGGAAATAAAGATTTCACAAGAGGAAAAGCATTCAAATAGTCAACTGTTTTGATGTTCCACTTATCCAGAAATGTGCAGTTGTTTTTTATATACTACATCTGTCTTCTAAATTTCAGAGCAATATTAAGATGCATATAAGTAATTTTCCTGCATTTTACAAGTGAAAAGATCACCATCCTTTTGCATCTGCCTCTAGTATATATATAGATGTACATATTTCACATTATTTTGGGGGGGAGGATGGGATGGAGGGGAATGGCACTCAGAATCATCAGAGCAAAGATAAGCTGCTAGTCACATTGCTTTCAGACCAACCAGAACTTTAGAATACCAGACACCTGTCCCCTTACTCCATCCCTGCTCATACCGTGTAGAGGTGATATCAGTCTTGCAGCAAGAAAAGGAGGAGGAAAGAAAACACCACATATTTGAGACAAATTTTACAGCACTCTGAATGATATGTGTACATTTTATGTTTATGAAACCACCATCTAGCAAAAAATAGCAGCCTAATATTTTGACACAAAGGTCATTTGAAAGTTTTACTGCCTGCAAGCCCGATCCATTTTGTTGACAAAAGGCTCTCTCAGGGCTCTTTAAGGTGCCCCAGCCTGCTCGACTTTCTCTCTGTCTAGCATTTCTATTTCCCCTCCTCACCCCCTCCCACCAGACTAATTACCAGCTCATTAAGGCTGTCCTAATGAATTATGTTACAGCATTAAGAAAGGGCTTGAAATAAATGCTCGTCTGGTCTGGGAGGAGGGACAGAGAGATTACTACTATTGTCAACCTTGCCAGTTGAAGCTAACTTGATCTGACCACACTCAACACCCAGACAGTCTGCCTCCCCCCAAAAAATCATAAATATTTCAGCTGAAATGAATTTTAGATTGATATAAACATGCTCTTGGGAGGAATTGGCTTCCTAATACCACAGAAAGTGAAATGCTCAGGAAGGTTATACTATGTATGGTTGACATTATGCTTCCTGAACCACACTGAGGGCTGACAAGCGTCACAAAGGGTGGGGGAGGCATAAGCAATTTCTGACCTGGTTAAGCACAATCAGACAGCAAGGCAAATGGACTCTGTGCTGTCCAGCATTTACAACATAATTAAAAGCACCTCTGTCATATTTTGGGTGACTTATGATGCCAGACAGGACAGTCTCCATTTAATGTCCATTTGTAATACACAAAGAAATCACTGCTGTTCCTTATCAGAAAGAAAAGCGTTGTTCTCACCAGGGGCTTTCAGGCTCAACTCAAGCCCAGGGCTGTAGCACTACAGAGGTGCTTAGTGCCAAGTCAAGGCTAGGCTTCTAGCACACCGGTTTTACAGTCTCTTCTGAAGACCCCTTATCAGCATCCACACTCAGCTCTAATGCTTGAAGTTCTAAATACTTTATTTTATTAATATCTCACAAGTTTCCCAAAGATGTTGTGGAGTCTCCTCCTCTGGAGACATTCAAGATCTGTCTGGATGCTTTCCCGAGCAACCTGGTTTAGGGAACTGTTTAAGCAGAGGGTTGGTCTATAAGGGAACAGCCTCAAGTTGTGTCAGCAGAGGTTCAGGTTGGATATCAGGAAAAATTTCTTCTCAGAAAGAGTGATTAGTCATTGGAACAAATTGCCCAGGTTGGTGGTGTCCCTGGAGGTGTTTAAGGAAAAGGCACACATAGTACCTAGGGACATGGTTTAGTGGGCAGTACTGGTGGTAGGCGAACAGCTGAACTAGATGATCTTGGAGGTCTTTTCCAACCTTAAAGATTCTACTATCCCAGAGGTCCCTTACAACACTCACAATTCTCAATTATTCTGTTAAACAGCTATATATGGTTACCTGGTCTTTGGCTCTAGCTCTCCAAATGGATTTTGGTATCTGGAATACCTTTCACATATATTTGTTTTCCTCCAACAGGGGGGGCTTTTGATGGAAGTAGATATACCTCATTGCAGAGCAAGCATGATGATGCAAGAAATCTTCCCCTGAGACAGAGATGATCAAAAAATACACATGGTGCTTCAAATGGGCCCAAATTTCCTCAAAATACACTATCTAGATTAATGTTTATTACATGCTTTTGAGGTTTTCAATTACAGTTACAGCAGCAGCTTGCATGATTTTTAAAATCAGGTCTGTAACTGATAAACAAATGCTAAATATACACATTAATATAAGATAACTGAATATGAGACAGAGAAGAATTCATTCTATTCTCCTGGAATCGTGTATTTTTTGAGAACTCTAATTACTTTCAGACTTTGTTGAAGAATCATTAGAAGCAGATTAGTTAATACACAGTGGCCTCTGCATTACTGTGCATTTTTATTCCCCCCCTCCAAATGCTTCTTTTCCAGAAGCCTAAGATCCTATTTTCCCCACAGACAGCAGAAAATGCTCATTTTAGGGAAATCTTTGAACTGTGCCATATTGCATTTTTAATGGATTCATTAGCAGCAAACAAGAGTAAATATACATGCAAGCCTGTGAGCTGACATTTCCATGTAGACCTCAAAACCTTTTTAGCAGCAAAGGCAATAATTTAAGCTGTCTCTTGGAATGAGAGGCCACACTGATCCAGAGCTTTTGTACTCTGTCAATATCTGGCTACTTCTTAGCAAGTGCTGAGCTGCCTCTAGGCAGCTGCACACCTAAAAGCAGCTACTGTCTGTCTGGAACTGCCCTGCGATGCTCCTTTGCACACATGCACAAGCACACCTCAGGATTTAGGAGATGTTACAAACCGACCTTGACTTTATGGCCATTCATTATCTGTTCATAAAATCTACTGTTAATTGAATGCATATGTACGTGTAGAACTCCACAGGTTACGTAAGTACATGCATACCTGTTATATAAATAAACTGAAAATGTTAGAAAGAAGCATTTCCCATGCTAAGAGACAACCTAGCCGCCAAGCAGTTGATTATCCTTATCATCCTTTTGCAGTAAAGCAGGAGAGGGAAGGCAAGAGCATAACAGGCAGTTTCTGCCAGATGACAGAGTTGTTGCAGGACGAACAAACAAAATAAAGCAAGTTTTCCTTTCCTCAACACATCTCTCCCTCATCCCAGGTTTCTTCCTTTTGTCTTTCCTTTTTACTTTTTTTTTTCTTTTTTTTTTTTTTTTTAATGTTCTGTCCTTTCTTGCCTTTTTTTCTTCCTTCTCCTTTTAAAAGGCAAAGAAACAGCTAACAGGGAGGGGGGCAGTGGGGGCAATTGTCCTTCCTCCTCTCCTCCTCGGGGTGGGCGCACACATGCCAGCAGCAGAGTGACAGAGGCCGCCCAGCCCTGACAGCAAAGCACATGGGTGAATTGGGTGGCCACGGTATCAGCTAGGGCCATCGGCACGTCCCGCTGCCTATCAGCGCTGTGCCTGGCAGCTGGGGAGATACATTTAGATAAAGCAGCCAGCAATCGTTGATAACAAGTCCCTCAAATGTCAGGCAGCACAAAGGGCAGCATTGATTGCTTCTGTACAGCCCGCCTTTCCTTTTCTTTGGTGCTCTATTTTCCCCCCTCTTTTTAATATAGCAAAGACTCTGGCTGGGATAATCTGCCTGCAGAAAAGGCCATTGTACTGCTACATGCATTGTGTTATTCACTAAATAGAATTTATCAGTGTTTCTCTGATTCCTTCTCTTTTCTCTTCCTCTTTCCCTCGATCCTCCAGCAACTACCCTGCTCCTTCTTAGAGGTGGGCCCAGTCCAACAAAGGATGGGCAGCAGGTCCTGGATCACACACACAAACTCTGAGACCTATGGTATAGATTTCCTCCTCTCTCCCCTGCAAGCTAACACTCATCTCAGCTTTCATTTACTTCTGACGTGGAACAGACGTAGCTGACATTATGGGACTGTTTCATCCCAAAGTTGAGTCATTCTGAAAACACCAACTATTTTGAGTCTCAGAGATTCAACACATTCCTGTGTTCGTGTTACCCAAGTCCACTTCTGGCAAACTGCAGAGCTCAAAGCCAGTTAACCCTTCCAGATGTATTAACACCTTCGGAGGAGGCTGCAGCTCAAATAGTGGCCACCAAGACCTGCCTTGTGACAGAGCCAGGACTTTTTAACAGGAGGCTGCTCCAGCACAAGACAGGAAATGTACAGGGAGAAACTGAGGGGACATTCAAGATTAAGAGTCTCTGTGCTCCAGTTGTTTATGCCACTAGTGCTTAATTGTTTTCATCCTCAGCTCTCTATTCCAGAAAATGAGAACTATGTATTTGCAGTTTCCAAGCTGCAGCAGCCCTACAAATAACAGTGACCACCAGAACCCTGCTGGAAGGTCAAGCAGCAACACATTGTCCGGAACTGCCCTGCCTCATAGGTCTCTCCCAGGGGAGAAGGGGAACCCAGTCTGCAGCACAAGAAGGGGCTGTAGTACTCAAGCTAGTCTCCGCATTCACATCAGTACTCCTCCCCCTCTCTCTGTCTTTAAAACTGATGTGAATTTAAAGCCAAATCTTTGCTTCAGTAATGAACAGACTGTTCCCAGATATTAAAAAAATAAAATTAAAAAAAAAAAATTACAATCCCTGACACTTTATAATCATTATTTTAATTATTATAATTTTAGAACTCATACTTCACCAATAATAGGGCTCAAACAAAAAGTGTGGCGTCCCCAGAGATATAAATGACAATGGGTTTTGTCTCGTATGCGTGCTATAATTACGACTATTTGATCTGATGTGGTTTTACACTTCTGTGACTGCAGCACTGGTGTTTTCAATGCAGCAAACCTCTCTGAGGAACCTTCTGAGCCCTGGAGGACCACACCTGCCTCCCCACATGGAGCCAGATCCAAAGCTCTCATACAGAGACGTGGAGTTGGTGGCCACAGCTGTGCTGGGCATCAACTGCCCCACACGGAGAGCAGGGTAGGGTAGGGTATGTCACAGGGAAGGTGCTCAGTAACCACAGCCTCACTGGCTCCTGAAAGCTAAGTGTGCAAGATGAGTCCTGCAGTGTGCAGATCACATGGAGAGGGAATGATGCCTTATTCCATGTTTACCAGGACAAGGCAGCATGCCGCAGGTCCTCCATTAAACCAAAGGTCTGCCTCTCCTGATAGCCAGTCCCATGCTCTGATAAGGAGGAGCAGCTGCCTGGGTAAGAGCACAGGAATTACAACACGGGTGTGAGCACAGGGACAGCACAGAGCCATACATCCATGCTGTATTCTCCTGATGTCTGCTCAGAGATCAAACTTGCAGGTCTGTTTAGAACTACTTAGCAGTGCCTGATGGACTTTTTTTTTCCTTCCTAGGGTTTGTCATACCCTTTTTGAAGACAGTTTCATAGTACAAGCATAGTAAAGTGTTCCCCTTTATAAAATAAAAATAAATACTAGTATTTTTACTATAAAGAAGGGATGGTTGGCAGAAAAAAAGAAGATTTTATCCACAGAAACAGGGGTTGGTCATTCCCGTAGCACAGCAATCTTTCATAC
Source organism: Excalfactoria chinensis (assembly GCF_039878825.1). Lineage (NCBI taxonomy): Eukaryota > Metazoa > Chordata > Aves > Galliformes > Phasianidae > Excalfactoria > Excalfactoria chinensis. The sequence goes on along the minus strand of NC_092827.1, from coordinate 63,758,528 downwards.
TTTTCCTTCAAGCCTGCAACTGAAGGGGACAAGAGAGAGAGTTTGTCTTTTCAGAAGCAGCTCCTTTGATCAGAGTCATTCACTCTGGAGAATGGAATATTGAATTCCTTTTGCAGTCAGGCTGTGTTTAAGCGCTTTTGAGTCTGGCTGCAGTTTGTGGACTTTGTGAAACATGAGTATCCCTCCCGCCCCCCTCCGCCTTTCTTCCCTGACATAGGGATTTTTCAAAGGGCATCACACAGCCTGACCGGAGAAACAGGGTGTTCTGAAACATCCTGGCTGCTTATCACACACACGACCACACAGGGCAACTGGGAAGAAACTGCCATTCTTGATTTGGGGGATTGTGTTATCACTCCAAGCTCAAGGCAGAAGGTGCAGGAGGGGGAAAGGTTTTGGTATGCACAACCCAGGTTTAAGTCTAGGACTGATTTCTCTCACTGATGTTAAAGGAACAGAAGAGGGGGTGAAAATAAATGAAATTTAAAAAAAAAAAAAAAAAAAAAAAAAAAAAAAAAAAAAAGAGAGAGAGAGAGAGAGAAAGAAAAAAAGGAATATTCACACCCCTAAATTCTCACTATTCCATTTTTGGCAAGGTCCAGTATTTTCAATTACTCTGAATGTCTGTTAATGCTGATTATAACAGCATCTGCCAGCTTTTCCATTGCAAACTACAAATTTTTGGAGTGTGTCAAACTCAGCCATGCAAATACTTGGCCCACAGTGAAACTTGGCAGCTAAAGCTTCAGCCAGATAAAATTTTTATAATAATATTTGTTTAAAACAAAGTTAATTAAACCTGCACGCAAGGAGAGTTTTGATCATTCTTAAGTTACAGAGTTATGCTGGGACTTAGCTGCAGCTTCTCTCCAAAGATCCTCAAGTACCAAGGTGTCACTGGAATCGCAGCTCAGCTGCAAGGCTCATCTCCTACTTACAGCCTCCCCAGAGCAGCGGCAGCATGGAAGATCTGCCCTGACACTCCCTAACCCGGAGTACTTGTGGCTCCTTGTGCCCAGTGCATCACCCAGCTGCTCCAGCAGGCACTGTGAAGGGGCAACGTGGCATAGGCGCTGTGCAGCTCCCACTTGCTAATCCCCTTGCCCAGCCCTGAGTGAGCAGTGACATCCAGGGCCCATCACATATTCACTATGAGCTGAACCTCCGCTCTGCACAGCTCTGTTGTGCCCAGCTGAAACAGAGAGCACAGAGGCAGTGATAAATTAAGGCCAGGGAGTTTAAATGCATCAGTTAAATTGCACAGTAAATTAAGGACAGAAAAATCAGGAACATAGTCCTGTGGTGAGTTCCAGTCACCTCCTGCACTAGGGAGGGAGATACCGCTCCAGAGGCTCCCATTTTCAGATGCATCTGTTCCCCAAGCTGAAAAAAATCTAATCAATTCATCCATACTGTGGACTAATTACTTTTGCTATTTTGTATTGCAGTGAGGACAGGGAGGGAACAAAATATGTTTGGTCTGTGCAGAAGTGGCTACTCTACTATGTACAACAGAGAAAAATGACTGTGTTTTATCAAGGCATGAAATTGCTTTAAGAAACAGAAATAAGAAAAAAAAAATAGTGCCGAGAGTAAAAAATACTTCATGACAAAATGTTTTCTAATTGCTTTTAGCTGCAAGTTTTATAAGGACATCTATCTATAATCTATCTATCTTTTCCTTGTTTTATGGGTGAGAAAACTTGGGGAAGTGATTTTTGCTTGTCCCTAGGCATAATGAGCGCACATTTTAGCTCAAGATGAAACCCCTCCCGCCCCCTCCAGATACCTGCCAGCAGGACAAACCGTGTGTTGGACCTTTTGCTCTGTATGCAAGAATAGAGCCATGAGAAAAACACAAGAGTGCCGCATATCTACATGCACTTATCAAAGAGGAGATAAACACAGCACAGAAACTCAGGCAAGATACCCATAGCCTCCCTGATTGTGCTAGAATACTTGGAAACCTCACTGTGGGTTGCAAGCCTTTTACAAGCACACTGCCCAACAAAAGCCTTGCGAGCACCACTCAGCAAACTCTGGGTTATCTTTGTGGCTCCTTGTCTGTGTGCTTTACCCATGATTCAGCTTGCCCCTGACAAAGACTCACACAGACCACTGTGCCCAAACTCTGTTTGTGATTTGGGCCTAAGCAAATTTGTGTAGGGCAGAACTGAGAGCAGCTGGATTTCCCTCCAGGAATGGCATCTTCTGACCACCCTCCACAAAATAAGCCCTGAACTCATCTGGCATAACTTATATAATTCAAAGACATGGGAGAAGATTATGCTGTCTGTAGATGTTTGAAGTACTTCCATATGCTCTCTGGTCATTTGCAGACTCAAAGTGTACACTCATGCTCACAATGCCAATACACAAGCACAGGCAATTGTTTGGAAACATCCTATTGCCTTTGAGCATATTACCATAGCAGGGTACAAATACCAACCACAAGAAAAGAGAGAGTGAAACAGTCAAGAGTACTGTTGCTTATTAGCAATTTTTGAAAAGGTGTATGAAAGCATTATTTATGGCCTAAATTATTTTTCCTTGTTAGATCCTATATAGAGGGAAACCATACATTTGCAGGCTCTTAAAGTGGACAGTTAAGTGAGTAGAGATGGAGAATTATTGGAGACTTAACAGGCCATCAGAAGTAGCATGCAGGAAAACTGTTAGAGGCCAAATCCTTTTTCTTCTACTAGAAGAGCAAGGAAGGAAGGGGAAATAGCAAAGGGAAGAAGCAGGGCAGCAAGCTTGTCCAGTGGGGAGAACCTGGAGTCAAGGAGGCTGAGATCAGATTGTGTTTTCATTTTGATCCACATGCTTATGCAGGATTGTTGTCAGGTTGGAGGGAATATATACATTTTCGTCTATTTTCTTGTGCCTTAAACTGTTCCAGTGCATAAGGTTTCTACCACCACAGTTTTTGCACAACAGGGAGACTGCATTTCCTCTCCCAGGCTTTCTCACTCTTTATCTCCCTCTCCACCATTTGAGGAACTGTTGCCCTCTTCATCACTGCAAGGGAAGATTCCTTCCCAAATGAGCAGGAATCTGACATTCTCTTTCTGTCTCTCCTCAGCAACACGAGGGATAGGTACAGGAAACAAGGCACTAAGATCAAGCGTAACAAGGAGGAGAAAAAAAAAAACAAAAACAATAAAAACAAGACATGAGAAAAACATTCAGTAATCCAAAAAACACAGGCAGATTTAACGATGCTTCCCCACACAAACACAAAGAACGATCCATTTTGCGTGACACAAGTTTATAAAAATGCTAATGTTTGCAGAAAGACAATGCATTCATAAATATATAAGATAAATATATATATATACATTTTCTACATCTAATCAGGCTTGATTTAAAAAGCAGTCAGCATGCTTCTGTGTCTCTCAGCCTCTTCTTGAATCTGATACCTAATCCAAGTCTCAAATGCAAAGAGGTAGAATGCCAATAATTCAGGTAAAAATGCAAAAACGCAGCGGTAGCTCTTGCCTGTGGCATTGTAGAAGTGGGAGCACTGTAGCAGATCCTACCACCTAACGAGCAGGAAGAAGGGGAGCTCTCGCCTCTGAGACACAGGCTTCCTTAAAAGATTTGGCATCAAGGCTGCAGCTCCCAGGCAAGAATTCACTCTCGACCCCCCTTCAAGCAACTGGATGAAGCCAAGCTTTGAATGTCAAGCCCTGTCATCGCAGGCACAGCACAAATGCCCTGCAGTAATGCCACCACCAAGGCAGCACTCAGTTGTCAGAACACCAGCCGCACAATTCATGAGAAAACTAGCAAATATGACAGCGCTTGAATATGAATCTGGAGACAAAGCAGAAACTGCAGTCAATTGAGAACACACGAGTCAAGACAGAAAAATAACACTTTGCAGAGGGCTATTTACTGCTGTTACAGTAACTTGCGTGTCACAAAAATGCAGGACTCAGCGCAGGCTGCAGTACGCTTTACACGGCCAGACTTTCACGTCCTTCTACAAGTTGTTGAGCTGTCCTCAGGTAGCATCTCTTTCTGCTCTAGAGTATGTCTAGACAGCTGCCTGAAAGCTGATGGCTACATTTTAGATGGTTAAAAGTTATGTTAGATGAATCCAAGACTAATTGTTGACCCTATGCTCTGACTGGACCATTTCATGGAAATGCGACTTACATACAACAAACATACAAACATTCAACAGAACATGAGAAAAAAGACTTGTAGATTAGGTATAAAATTAAACAGAGATCCATTTTTTTTCCTTTTAACACTCTTCCTCATTGTCGAAGTTAGAGACTGAGCTACTATGTTCTGTGCAGTTTTTACTGCTCTGTGTGGAGCTACCCAGCTCTGCAGACATCTAGCATATGTTGTTTATGTAACACTTTCAGTTGTGTTGCTACTCTCTCTGAACTCAATGGTTCCCAAAAAACTTAGGATCTTGCAAATTGTTTTATCAGGAAATAGAAATTGGCAGTGGAGCCCAGTATCTGTTACAGAAATCCTGCTCCCTGACAAGGAACATCAAGTCCTGCTTGCTAGGTGTCACACGACAGGAGGTAACTTCATTTGCACCTTTCTATCAGTACACAATCCAAAAAAAAAAACAAAGAAAACAAAAAACAAAAAAAAAAAAAAAAAAAAAAAAAAAAAAAAAAACACACCTCTTCTCCCTCTTCTGGCCTTTCAGTGCTACACAAATGAGCTGTGTCCAAAGTTTTCCTCTGGGAGTTTCTGCTGTATCGTATCCAAGTCTAATCAGTTCTTATGTGGAAGTGTTGTGGATGTCTGAAGGGTCCAGGACATTACCCACAGCTCAGACACTACCATGCATCTACACCACTGCCAGAAGTGCATCACCATGCCCCAACGGGTTAAACTGCTTCTACTGCTCCGAGAGGAAGATTCACAGGTGCTTGTTAAACCCTGGTGAAATTGCATAGCTAATGACAGCAACTATGTTGAAAAATGTTGTTTTGTAGCTGAGAATTTGCTCTGTCAAATAGTGATTCTGTTCTTTTCATGCATTGTGGCTTCCAGGGAAATAAATAGGAGGCATTACTTTCAGAGTGGCCTACATATTCTAAATAGAGATGCCAGAGTATTGTAGAATAGGTTGTTTTATTTGAACAGTATACTTTTAGATTCATGTTCCTTTGCCTTTCAGTACCTAGCATACATAATGAGAAAACCATGTACGCTGCTATCTCCAGCTTCTTGTCGACATTACAGAGCACTCACACAGTTACTCATGTCATTGTTATGAAGTAATTAATACCCCGTGGTACACAGAGACAAACCAAAGACTGCTTCTATTTCTGGTCCCAGCTTGACATCTCAGGGAAAGCACCATCCTCTAAGTGGTATCAGGCTCACACGAAACTATGCCGCTATCTTGAACTCAAACTCTCTGCGCAGCAAGTCCCAAGTGGCCACTTGTGGAGATCCCAGAGGTACATCTTCTGTCTTAGTAAGAGCCTGCTTTGTTCTCAGGACTGGAGCTCTGAAAGCAAACAATGGCTGATGCCCTCAATAGAGCATTTCCAGAGAGATCTGCTGCCCCTTGCTGAGCTGCTCACATTCAAAGCATGCTCCTCTAAAAAGCATATATAGAAGAATCTCTCTCTCTGATCTGAATAAGCGTTTGTTATCTACAAAACTGCACTGAACTTCTAAAGCAAAATTGTAAATAACAGGACAAAGTAAACGGAAGGGTAAAGAACAACATCCTTTATACATTTAAAGAAAATAATACATATAATATATATACACACAAGAATTTAACGTTGCAACCTTATTAACATTTAAATTAACAGACTGTGAAATCCTTATGAACTGCCATGTTCTGGGCAGAGATGAACCTGAACCCTCATTACTGTGCCCTGTTCATGACAGGGTGTTTGTGAAGCCTGCAAAGCAGATTCTCTCTGGACCAAAATCTTTTCTGGCTGCCTGCAGTCAGAAGGAACTAAACTTGGTGACCCAAGTGATTTTTGCTATTTTTATGGTCTTTAATAAATAACATTAATGTATTGGCAACACAAGCATTAATAATAATAATGATAAAGAAAAATGTAGCAAGTCACCAGTTAGCTGCATAGTTCAGCACTCCACAGTGAGCAATAACCCAGCCTCTTTGTATCTAAGGAAGCAGCAACCATGAAGCTTCCCGAAGCACTCAAAATTCCAGGAGCTTTCTTATCTGCATCCTCTCTCCAGAAGTCCCATTATCCATTCCCAACACTTCAGCGCTCTAAAAACCAACTGTTCAAACAGAAATTATTTCCTGCATGCTCCCATAAGCAGCACTGTGAAACAGATGAGTGCAGAGATCCCACAGTGGCTTTCAAATACTTGTTCAGGGATCTTTAAGTCTTGAACTCTGTCTTCAGAGCATGAGCTGCTGAATGACAAAGAGAGCTTTGGAGTAAATCTATATTTATCCAGAAAAGTGGGAGACTCTTCCAGATTTTATCTCCAGACTGTTGAATGGACATCCCTGTATTTCTGTGGCACAACCAACAATTTTACCACCGACCTAATATTTTAATCACTGTTGCATTTGAGGACTCATGCAAGCATCTTTCACATAATCTAGAAAAATTAATGTGTGTCAGTGACTGTAAGGGAACAGTAATTAATCACAGGCAGTGACAACAAAACTTCTAAGGGAGCAACACTAAAATCACAGGTCTTACTAGAGTTTTAAAAAAAGAATGAGAACTAAACAAAGACTGAATCAAGCTCAACCTGGTTTTTGAAGATGAGTTTCAGGTACTTCTTGCAATGCTTCTGCTGAGCACAAATGCAGCCCTGGTCTGCACTATACTGAGCAAATTCATGATCAGCTTTTCCAAAAGGACTTGGCTGCTATTGAAAATTAACAGATCTTCTTTCTTTCATTGCACATTTAGCTTAAACAGACCAGCTTAGAAAAATTACTTGTTTGCCCATTCACACTTCAGAGTGGAAGGTAACCCTGCAGCAATGCTCATTTCCATCTCCAGTTCCTCCACTAGCCCTCCAGTAGGGCCATAGACAGCAGCCACCATGGAAGAGCTCAGCTCACTGCAACAGCAGCAGTAAGGGCTCCCAAAGTCTCAGTCTTGTACATACATGAGCAAGCACAGCACTGACATGGATGCAGCCACCTGAGTACAATTCACGTGCATCCTCTCTTCTCTTAAGCTGTATTGTCTTAAAGATATATTATCTCAGCTTCACAATAAAGACACATCCCCAGCATTTATCCACCAATTCTTTTCCATAACACTTATTGATGTCACAGAGCATAAATCCAGAGAGTAAAACAAAATTTAACTCAAGTAATTTACAGAGACATGCCTATTAAATGCCAGTGGACAGAGCCTTCTCCTCCAATACACAAACTCTCAAAAATTGCAGTGATTCTGTGGACTATTACTGATCAAAAACTCCAAATTCACATTAATTGATTTTCATTAAAAATAGTTTTTTCTCCCTACTCTTATCTACAAAGGTTTATCGTCCATGTACCAACAGTCTCATATCTGAATTCTCATCGTTATACACTAGCATTGCAGCAGAATAATACTGTAAGTCTCGATCACCACCTGAACAGACTTTTGGAAGGAAAAAGTACAAAACGCAAAGTAAGAAAAAGTGATAGAAAATTTCGTTTAAGGACACAGTATCCATCAAAAAACAGATACCTACATTCATTCTCCTGTATGAAAACAACATAAATATTTTTATCCAACTAGAATGCAAATAATTTCTGCCTGCTCCTCTCATAGGATGCTCTTGTGCAAGTCCTTACATTGCCAAAGTCATCCAGCAGGCTATCACAGCATCCACAGTGTCAGATAACTATAAATAATGTTACTTTCTTGGCCAACCAAAAGCCTCAGCTTTTTTGTTTGGAAGAAAAGGAACAGAACAGTGCAAGGGGTATGGTGCTAAGGCTCAGAAGTTCCCTCTCAATCTCCTGCAGATGAAAAGTCACAGTCCAATCACATCAAGAAATACATATCATCTAAATGAACTGCTTAAAGATTTAGACCATGATCTCATTACTTCAGCCAGATATACTCAAGGAGATTCATGCCATCAGACAGCACTTCTGCCTCAGCTCCAAGACTCATCCCTATAAAATTCTGTCTGCAGCTTGGGAGCCTGGTAAGAATAATAAGCTACTCTTTTAAGGAAGAATTAAGTAATTAATTGAATTAATACATTATGCAGACTGAACACACACCGTCTCCATTTGTCTTCATTTGTACATGAGGAAAGATTTGAGAAAGTAAGCAACTTACTAACCAAGGGGGAAACCTTCTGACTCTGTACCACATATTCATCTTTCCAAACTATGCAGAGTAAATTAAAAAAAAAACAAAAACAAACAACAAAAGCACACGCACTCAGTTTAGACTTCTTTTTTTCCCTACAAGTCTTATCAGTTCTGAACCATAACTCTCTCCATTCAAAGGCCCACGTATGTAATCACATATTATATACAGGTTTGTCCACATTATTTTAGGGAATTTTTTTAATAAGAAAAATGTTCATTGAACTAAGCTTCAGCAGTATAGCTAGTTTTCCCTCATGTGCTCTGATAATGATTTTTACCTAGCAACAGCTGGGAACCAATAGATCTGCTGTCTTTCTGGTGATGTTCCTGTTCCTAGGAAGGTCAATCATCAAATAGGATTCATTTTTCACCTGAGACAAGAGAGATGTTGAGGTCTTATAGATCGGTATGGTGTTAAAGTTCTGCAAGTATGGGAGAAGTAGCTTTCAGTAATTACCTCTCCTTTCAGAAGGAGCTGCTAAAGACATATTTCAGTACACTGTATTTATTACAGTGGTAAAAAGAAAACAGAGCAGAAAACAATGAGGTAATTAGTAGAAGCTCCTTTAAAAAAAAAAAAAAAGCAACAAAAACACAAAACTTGGAACACAACAGCAGTTTAGTATGTGGCTTCCATTTCTGTGGTTTTGGACATAATGAAGGAAAACCTATATCAATGAACTGTTTTATTGTTACTGAAAACCAGCTACTTGTTTTAAATCAAAACATATGAGAATGCAACAATTTCAGCCATGAAACAATGGAAGAGGGGAAACTTATCAGATTCAGTGCCAGATTGCCTGTGCAGAACCTGGGACAGTCTATTTAGCCAAATATCCTTGAAGCAAGGTAAGATGCCTTCCAGATTCCCTTATGCAGAGACATGAGGTCCCAGACTGAGCCAGTAGTCTTTCGGGGAGAGACACGAGTCCCACAAGCTTTGGATTCTCATCCTGTCCATCATAGATTGCTTCACAGAGACCTTGGCTGAAACAAACTTTAGTTAGATGATCTGCCAAAATTCTCTTTCCAGGTTTTCATACTTTATTTCCCCCTCAACTTTCCACAGACATTTCAAGACATCTATTTGAGTCCAGAACAGATTTTTCCCCCTTTCCCAGGTGTCCCCACCAAGGATGGGAAATTGAAGGCTTAATATCACATCTTAAAATAGTGAAAAATTAGTAAAGACTGCATTGTTTTAATAAGCCATCCTTAAGTAGTTTGCTCTAGACAGCAGTTGCAAGAACAGAATTCTTCATCAGATTAGCAGTTCTCTTAGAATCCTCATGAGAGTGCTGGAAAACACAAATCTAATAGCAATGAAACATAACATGAAGACAATAGCTCTTCCTTTATTAGTGACTCTCGAAGAGTAGGATGCCAGTACTCAGACAAGACAGAAGTCCAGCAAAACGAAAGCAACTGTCTGGTAGTTTTTCCTGAGGAAATAGCGTAAATAAAAGAATGGCAGAGATGGAACAAGTTTCATCATAACATTTAGAGTCTGAGATGCAGAACATGGCTGGAAAAGGAAAGCAAACCTGATATATTCCTTTCTATCACATTCTGTTGCCAAAAGAAGGAAGTACTAAGAGAGACCATGCCAGGACTTTTTCTGACTTGGTAACAGTAAGGGAAAGATCAAGCAGTTACATCGAGGGCCACAAAAGCTATTAATCTTCTTTGCACTTTAAATTTGTCTGGCAGGACAAAAATCAGAACATAAGACATGACCATAGCATGAAACTGCCAAAGCAAGAGGGGAAAAAAAAAAACACCTACCTATTTCAAGTTCTAGAAAACACTTGCAAAGCTTTCAAAACACCCAGGCCAAATAGCATATAAACTATTATTTAGATAAATTTTATGTATTTCTGACAAACCTGAAGGCTGAGAAAGTAATTTTAAACAAACCTATGTGGTATTGACTTGGTGCTTGACTGTGATTTCACACCCATAACAAAGGTTAATACACTACCTACCGTTTCCTTAAAATCATACATATACGCTTCTAAACACAATTATGAGCTGTGAACAGAATGAGGGGAGAAACTGTCTATAGTCCCCACCTTCTATCCATAATATTCTAGTAAGTTCTGCATCTTCTGGCAATTGCATGATCCTATTCTGGTCCAGTACTCAAGCAGTTCCCTATCCCAAACTTTGGGTCTTCTATGACACCATCAGACTAGCATACTGCATATGTACCTGTAATATATAATGAAATATAATGTAGTATATCACTATGCACACTCTCCAGGTTTATATTGAAAAAAAAACAAACAACTATGATGCCTCTGCGGTCTCATTATGAGTAAAAGGAGTGAAAAGTGGAAAACTTAAATACAGTTACGCACTCATGTCCTGCCACATTAAAGCTGATGTTCATAAGCTCTTGCTGCGCTGCATTATCAGGACAATAGTGACACATTTCTTCCCCTGCCATCCCAGCATAAAGAAGAAAAGGAGGGGGAGGGGAAATGAGGAAGGAGGGGAGAGAGAAGTGGAGGTAAAGATATTTGTAAAATACTTTTTCATAACACTATTAGGACTATTATTAACCAGAATAACTGTGAAGAGTACAATGGATTCTCATTATTCAGTCAATTGAAGAGTCACAAAAAAAAAAAAAAAAAAAATGAAGGAATTAACAATGCTAAGTGACTTAAGTGACTTCTTCCTCGTTAATAAGAGAATCAAACTGTACAAGATGGGGAAAAGACAAACAGTTGAAGGGGATTTTTACTGAATTCAGAATTCCAAGAAACTAAAGACAACAAGTGGAGGAGCAAGAGTACTTCCAGAGGTCAGCAGAAGCACAATTAAACTGTTTAAGTAAATGTTTTTTTGGTTGTTTTTTGTTTGTTTTTGTTTTGTTTTGTTTTTTTAATTGAATGAACACTCCTGTCTCTCACCTGCAATGAAATCCCTTTTTAGCCCTTGACTCAATAATACCCTAGTTCAGCTAGGAGGCAGCCACCACATTACAAGTCCATACAAAGCATGAAAACAGAGATGAACAGGATCTCCTTTAAGGTAGCCAAAGAGAAATCATTAGAATTAGTACTCCTATGTTTCCCCACCCTCCCCCCTACATTATTTTGAAGGAATAAAACAGAACCAGTAACTGGTAAATGAATCTCTGTCAGTATCACCAACTATTAGATAAATCTTTCTTCTAGCTTCTGCCATGTTAATGTTCTTTGCTGGAATCAATATGTTCCCACAAAAGTTCATGGTTACCTTGATAGGAAAAAAAATAAACAAAACACCTGACAAGACCTAACTAGCAGCTCTTCTTATTGATCCTTCAATTCAATGGTCCGCTTGTGCTGCAGCAGAGCACCATGTAAAAACATGGAAGCAGCCCCACAAAGCCTGAGAAAAGTATAATTCCGCTTTGGATATAATTAAGAGTAAAACTATCAAAAAGAAGATCAGCTAGACATTTGTCTGTCCTATCCTATACATTATTAAGTCTAGTGCAATATTCTAGAACAATACCTTTGAGATACTGTGGATAAAGCCTCGTCTTCCAGTCCTATCACTTTTAACTGTACAGAAAAGACTAAAATGATTCCTCCTGCCAAGATAATTATGGTCAATGACACAGAAGGAAACTGGGCAAGAAACTGTATGGTTTTACCTTTCCTTTGTCTGCCTGTACTGGTCTTCACACAAAACAATTTATTGTCTTTTCAGAAATACAGCTGGTAGGTATTTATAGGTATACAACAGGGAAGGAAGAAGCATAGTATTTACACAGATTATTCATTTAGTGCCCAACAATATGCACAAATAATAGGGATTTGGTACGCAGTTCCATAGGCAAGGACACAGCAATTCAGAAACCATCTTTAAATGCCTGTATAACAGGTAACTGAAGGAAAGTTTACAGAAGTTTGTTTCTATCCTCTGCTTTGTGCCACAGTTCTCAGAAACCACCTTCATAGGCCAATCCCATTGATTTTAACTAGAAGGGAATGCAGCTCACAGCATGCAAACATACAGTAACAAGTACACTTAGAAACAGATTAGTATCTCCTAGTTCAAGATTGCACAAAGGAAAAGTGAGAATTTTCAGGTCTTTGTGTTTGCAGAAGTAAAATGAAACAATTCACACAGAAATTGGTATTTTTAAAAACTTAATATTTTTCAACTCTAAGTTCCTTATTTATACCTACAACATTTTTTTTTTCCAGTCATTATTATTCCAGCAAACTGCTCCCTTTGCCAGAAGCTGCCTTCTCTGCAGCAGTCTATTGATACGGCCACGTGCATTTGCCACCAGCCCTGAAAACAGCAGTGCTGATCTTGTTCCATGTCATTTGCACAGGAACAGCTGAGGCAAGGGCAAGTCCTCCCACATCCAGCAGGGAAGGAAAGACAGCAAAAGCCACCACGCTGGCTCCAGGTAGGCCTTAATACCACCTGAAAGTCTAAAATGCCTAGTTTGCCTAGAAAGCAGCAGCAGAACAAAAACAAACATATAACATTTCCCTGAAAATACCAAATTCTAACCTTTTTCAGCTCCCTGAACTGCTATAGCAATATCCCCAATGCATCCCTGTCAAAACCTCAATCTCTGTGCCATATTCTGTCCAGATAAGTTTGTATTTCTGCTATTTCTGCATTTCTGCTCTTCACCAACATTTTGTCCTGTAGTCTCCTAGGAAAGAATAAGATTACCAAGGCAGATGGGATCACAGTAAATCAAGTGGGTATCCAGCTTTACAGTGACAAAAAAGGGGGAAAAAAAGGCCAGGGTGAAATCTATTGGCTTATCTTCTCAACTCCATGTACTGTTCAATATCAAGAAAAGGAAAAAAGGAAAAAAAAAAAAAAAAAATCACATTTGGTGTCTCGGTTTTCATTCCTGTGATTCAAGGCTGTTGCTTAACACCACGAGGGTACATGAGGTTTAGCGCAGCAGGCATATGAAACTCCAGCTTTAAAATGGAAAGCTGTATATAAGTGCAACCTATTAGAGTATTACCAAAACTGAACTCAAACATCAAGGGAATGTTTTAGCAGGAAATATATGAAAATCATTTCTCTTTGTTCTCTAGATTCCAAGATATGAGCAACACTGTCAAATACTTCTAGAAAATAACATTCAGTGAAGAATCAAAGGCTCCCTTTTGTGAAGGCTGTTTCATTATAAATTCATTTTATTCTGAGTCAGAAGACTCACGAGTCTTTCCTGGATTTTGTATGCATGCTCTTAGAATTGTTTCCCTTGTTGTCATATTCTCTCTTGCCAACACAGCAAGAATAGAAATCCTAATGCTCTGGATTACACACTACACAGCTTTTTTAGGTTACGAAGATGTAGCCACAGATTTAACCTATTAAAACCATTAATATTTGGAAAGCATTGAACAATTATTCTACAGAGCTAAAGAATAAATGGAAAACAATGTTAAGATATATAAATAAGACAGAGAAGAAAGCTGAACACTTCAGTGCTTTAAAGGGTATTTTATATTAGTCACGCTTTCTGTATTTCTCCTTTTGTATTTCTTTTTTTTTCCCTAGCCTCATGTTGTCTTTTTCTCCTCACATCTTCCATCTCAGAGACAAGATTCAATTACGGAGAATATAAAGAGAGTTATTTATTGAGGACTCCAAAATAACCAGTATCCCTGGTTTTCAGGCACTGAGGTTATTCTCTATCACAGAGGCACAGAGTTGGAAGAGGGTGTTAGGTTTTTATTTAACCATCCCATTTATTTTTCTTTGCTTACCTTGCTACAAAGTGCAACCTGCCACAAGCACTGGCAGGTTTTACTAACAACTAGGTGAGGTCAGCACTGGTTATTTGACCTGGGCTAACTTACCTTCCAGTAAAACCAAAGTGCCAGGATTAAGCACCCACTGCATAACTACCACAATACATAGCTTGTTCTATGTTAAAAGCTGCTTCCTTGTTACTACAGGCAAGGCTTGTTCTCCCTGGTGATTTCTCTAAATAGTTCTTAGCTAGCTAAACTCCACAAGTGCAGGGTTTGTCTACTGCAAGGCAACTACCCTTCTGATGGTCACTTACATCTTCCCATCTTAATCAAATCAAGTGTTAAGGCAAATTGCACTAAGGTTTCCCAAACTGCACATCCAATCAACTCAACTCCCTTTGGTTTTTCCAGCTTTTTCTAACACGTTAAGAAAAACAAACAAACACCACCACTACATGCTTCCCACCAAGTTACCAAAAAGCAGAATAGATACGCATCATGTCAAGTGAAAGAAAGACCTCAGCAGATTCAGATGAGCATGTAACAGATTCTGATAAGAATGCAGGGTATCCGTCATCCATAAGAACAGAGCACCTCTGGTAATGTACTCCTTGAGAAATACTGGCCTTACTGCAATAAATGTCAGCACTCACATTGGCTTCAATAGAGTGGCAATTTTACCTTTCCTAAATTGCTAAAAATTACAAAATTGCAGTGAATATCCAAAAGAATAGTCTAGAGATCTCAGGTATTTTTATTTAGTCAAGCTATCAGGTCCTCAAATAGACTTGGCCATGGCTTATAAATGCTTTTGGTTAAAAGGAGCACACAGTCAGAGACATACAGTATTTCACTCCACTGTAAAACAAAAATGTTTTAGTCACAATTTAAACAACAATTGAGTGACTTACTGTACCTGGTCATGGCCGGGTGACATTTATGAGCTGCCTGTGTTGACAAACATACCTTCTTACTGTATTTTGTTCCTCTCTTACATTCTGCTTGATAAACTTTGATAAATTTGAAGTTTGACTTGACTTGGGATGCAGTCCATAAAGGGTGTGGATTTTATAGTTACCTTGTATGTTTCAAGGCAATCGGTCATCTTTCGCACCTTACTGAATGAACCAGAAAAGTTTTTGGGATTAAACCATAGGAAGAAATACTGCTCTTATGTGCAACATGTAATAATTACAGTCCCAAATGCATCATCCTTAAAAGCAGAGCTGTGAGGCTGCACTAGATATCAGGTTTGCTGCAGTTCAAAACTCCTTCTCCCTTTGGCATAACTATCAGGAGAGCAGAGCTAATTTGATGTAGCCTATATTCTTAAAATAAAATAAAAACACTTCAGTTTAGTCTTTATGTTTAAATTTAAGACAATAACAAAAATAAAGTCAGTGAACACAGGGGGAAAATATATCCTAGAATTTGAATTTACAGTTCACTGAAGTTTCTTTCAATTAGGAAAGCTTAACTACCCTTGATCTTACTAGCAGGTGTTGGCAGTCACAAATGGATGACAGCAATATGAAATAAAATACATTTTAAGTAAGTGGGATTTTAGCGTAAAGCAAACTTTTGCTTTTAAATGTAGTGCCTTTTGGAATTGCAAGTGACTTGGCAAGGTTTCAGGATTAACGAACATTCAGCTGTCAGATTCAGTGTGTCAATACAGCATGCAGTTCACTGAGATGATGCAATCATAGATTTCCCTCTTGAGTTTGGAATGACCCTTTAAGGACTTAAAAGAAGTTTCAGGCAGAGAATTAAATTCACAGGTGTGTCTATAAAATTAAACTGCCATTTTTTGATAGGCCCGTAACTTCTCTGAGACGCTGGGTTTCTAAAGAAAGATTACAGCCTGACCCAAACGAAGCAGCAGCTGTAAAAACTGTGAAAACAGCCACAAATACAAAAAAAAACAAAACAAAACAACAAACAAACAAAAAAAAACCACTTTGTTTTTGTTTTTATTAAAAAAGAAGAAAAAAAGAAAAATGTGTAATATTACATGAAGCTTGTATCTAGATATAAATAGCAGAATATACACACACACACACACACACACACACAAAGTAGCACTCTGAAATATATGTGCATGAAAAGATAACCTGGATATCTAAACACAAAAAACACTTACTGGACCGTATACATAATCTGAAGATTAATAGGTTAATGTCATTTTCTTAAATATCATTTAAAAGCAGGGCAGCAGTAGATGCTTGTTTATGGGACTGGACTGCTCACTACCCCACTAGCAGTGCATCCATAGACTGAAAGTCTATCACACCTTCTTGTCCTGGGACTCACCAAGCAACTTCCTGAGCTCCTGCAGCTCAAAGTTCATGCTGTTCAAGACATGAATAACACATAGCTCAGATACACTCTTCAACTAAGTTGAGAGCTTCCACTAAGCAACCTGTGGAGATTCTTACTCTGATCAACAGGCAACCAGAAGCGGTGAGATGTCATGCTGACATAGAGAGGCTCATGAGGGGGTTACCTCCTTACAGTACTTTCTATCCTTCAACATTAGCCCAGCAGCCAGCTCTGGGGAACTAGAGAGGCAGAAAGCAAACCTAGTGACAGCCTGCTCCCTCATTCAGGGGATGCTGACAACAGTTAATAGATGCATTTAAAAAGGAAAGTGTTAGACTGTAAGCTTGGACAGCTTGGTAAATCTGCTAAAGTCAGATTAAAACAATGACAGTATTTGTAACAACTGCTCTAGGTGGAAAACCATGGCAGTACTGAAACAACAGTACAGTCAATCAGTTTCTCAGTATAAGCCAATATAATGGAATTTCAAAGGATCCCAGGTACTAGAAAATCCAAAGAAAGATTAAATAACAACATAAGTGCATTCAGAAAAGGCTGAAATAACACATAGATCAAATTCCTTCCCCTCATAGCTCACCATCTCTCATTGCAGAAACAGCTGTGCAAGGTTAAAACACTACTTGCATGCCCACCATCAGCTATAACACCTCTACTGAAATCCACAATAACACAACAGAGTTGGTAAGATAAATTACAGAAGCTATTTTCCATCCCAACTCAACCAAGTTAGTTTCACTTACTAGAGAAAAGTATCCAAAGTGCTCTCCCAGACTCCCTCCATAAGCTCAGCCACAGGTTTAACTGCAGATGTTTGCCAAGGAATGGCAACAAACAGCTAATAACAGAAAGACCATTAGCAGGCCCAGCTGCTTAACAATTAACAATTGAGTTGCTGCAGTTGAAACACCTGTTGCCACCAGAAGATGATGGGCTCTCCTAGTGTTAAGGAGATGCAGCATGGTCAGGGTGGAATGCCTCTCCATGGAGGAGGCAGGCTACATACTACCTCTGTGTGAGGCATCTTTATGTAGCATGAAGGAGTCTGTAGAATGGGTTTTACCTCATTTGCTAAGACAGGTTAACAACAACAACAAAAAAGCACTATTTGCTGAAATTGCTGGACTGTTAAAAGCATGGTGTGTGTGAGAGATCTTCAAATGAAGACAGCATACGTATGTGTCTCCGTGTTCTTTGTATCACTACTGGGAGATTTATTAAGCCACAGTTTTGAACTGAGTTTGGCTGAGGGCTGTATTGGCCAGGCTCACCTTGGCCAGTCCTGCAGCCTAGTGAGTGCCCTCTTTCCTCCTCCACTGACCTGCTCCAGCACAGCCAAAGGCACATGTGGGTCTGTTTTCCACAGATGCCCATGGCTAATGGCCACACCAGTACTGCAGTATACCAAAGCAAGCACTGCTGTATCAGCTGTGGCTTTATTTATTTATTTATTTGTTTATTTATTTTAAAAGCAAGAAGGAATGGTTAGGCTTTGGCATGTGCTAATTTGTTTCTAATTGAAAAAAAAAAACCTGAAAAAGCCACGTGACGTAGGACCTTGGATCTGGGACTGAATCCAGTGCTGGCTTTAGAGGACAAGTCGTGAGGGATGTGTCATATTAGTAGCTTGAAGCTAATGGTCTGGCACAGGCTGGAAGCTGTGCTAGCTCATTGCCTGGGGCCAGGGAACTGCTCAGGTAACAGCCTCCAATGCCTTAGCCAGCAGACCTTGAAGGTTTCTTCATCCAGAAGTAATTAGCTAAGGTTGCCACAGTGCACCAGCTTCATTCATAGGTATGGCCACCCCCCTCCTACTTCAGCTGTTTAATGTCTACTTTGAATCTCAAAAATACTTGTGTCAGTGCCTTAGGTTAATGCCTATTGCAAATTTCTAAAGGATAGCGACTGTCTCTCTGCATTAGCACATGCAGAACAATAAGCACTGGAAGAAAACAGAGCAGGTGAGAGAAGAGTGTCTGACTGCCCTTTGGGCAAAAGGATACCAAAGAACTCATTCACAAGGAAAACATCATAAGAGTGACAAATGACAGCCTGTCCCACCAGTTTATGTCAGAATCAAATTCCACAGAAAGGCAGCAACAGTGTCAAACATGCATTCATTACATTAGCAAGCGTAAAGCTCTGATTCCCTAACCAACTCAAGCCAGCAGAGGATAGTGAAAATGTTATAACAGAAGAAGAGGAAAATGCAGAGAAACTGAAGGAGATTCTACTTGCTTTGCCCTGAATAAAAAGAGTAACTCGGGAAACTATTAACAGCAGTTTTTAACTTTGTTATGAGAGCATTCTACAGCAGGCAAGAAAACAATGCCATTTAATGAAGCTGGGGTCAGTGATGTGGCTAAGCCAGACTGAACTGTATAATGGCTGATAGACAAAAATGGTAGCAAGGTAGCAGGATAGACAAGGTAATATATGGCCTCTGACCTTATAGTCCACTAACTCACCCGGTCAGGTACTGTTTGTAGCTAAGCTAGCAGCTCTGTAGCCACAGCATCTAGCATCAATATCAAATATCTGAAACCAGCAAGAAACCATAATACCTCCAGGAAGGGGAATGGCTGTTTACGAGGGTGGATAGTGACAGGACAAGGGGGAATGGTTCTAAACAGAGACAGGGGAGATTTAGGTTGGATATTAGGAGGAAGTTTTTCACCCAGAGGGTGGTGACGCACTGGAACAGGTTGCCCAAGGAGGCTGTGGATGCCCCATCCCTGGAGGCATTCAAGGCCAGGCTGGATGTGGCTCTGGGCAGTCTGGTCTGGTGGTTGGTGACCCTGCACACAGAAGAGGGGTTGAAACTAGATTATCATTGTGGTCCTTTTCAACCCAGGCCATTCTATGATTCTTTGATCACAAGTCTAGAGAAATAGCACACTAGACATGGAAAAGAGACATTCATAAGCATAACTCTCCTTATTCTGGTCTTGATACTTAGGCAGTTTCTATCACTTAAAAGAGACCCAGTTGCCTAGATGAGACAATGTTTAAAAATAGAGAAAAGTGGGGAAAATTTACAAATGAAAGCACCATGGCTTACCGGACAAAAATGCACAGCCTTTCTCTCCCTGCACAGCTTGACTGGTTTGGATGTAACACTATTTATTTTCTTCATCAGTTTATAGTACTTTATTTTCTAAACGTAAGTTGGTTGCACTTCACTTGAAGATACAGTCCTAACTGTTTATTGCTAATTTTTTCATTAGTGTACTTGGTATAGCGTGACAGCTGTTCTTGATACAAACATTCAGTTCTTCATTTTCCCATTTCTCTGTTCTCAAAAGAGTTTGCAGAATTTGTCCATATTTTCCATTCCAAGTTTAATGAAAACAAACTGTTGCCATGTACAGAAAATGTTTGTTAGTTCTTTCAGGAGGGAGAACCTGTAATTCACCTGTTAACAGGAGGCAATTTGCTGCATTTATCATCTTACCTGCAAGAAGCATTTGAGAATAATGTGGGAAGCTTTTAAAGTTTAACTAGGGTGAAGAAGGCAAGAGAAAGTGGTACGGGTCACAAGCTGCCTCACATACTATTATGCCCACACTCTTAATGGCTCTATTTGAACAAATACAATATGCTAGGAGTGAAAAACAAATTGCTTTTTCCGAGGTGCTCAATACTGATACAGTCATCCCAAAAAATGAGCAAAAAATATCCTTTTTGAGACTTTCTGGCTCCACTTCTCTCTTTCCATTTCTTTCACAACTTCTGACTTGCCTACAAAGGGAAAAAAAACACTTGCATCAGAACTGTGATCTACTTCTGTTCCTTCTCTTAAGCTGCAGAAGCTGGCTGGGCATGTGAGAGAGGTGAAAACAAAGAATCAATTGTTTTGATTCAGCTGACAAAAGTAGGGTCCATTCCCAAAGTCCAGAAGAGGCACAGAGAACTTGAAACATTCAAAGGATAATGAGATTTCAGATTATGAATTTATCTGAGGGTCTATTTCTAGGAGGTAGAAAACTGCGTGTTACAAATAACAGAAGTTTGCTATTTTTTGTATATATGTTTACTATCACAGTGTTGATTTTCTTTTTCTATTTTTATTAGAATTTTTGAACTAGAAAGCATGAAACTGTCAGATACTAGTTTGCAATTATTATTTAGAAGCTAAATTTTTGGCTGTCAACTGATTTACTGACATTCCTTCATATACGTTACTAAAATTAACAAACCAAAACAAATGTTTCTTTACTACAGGAACTGAATTTCTGCCTAACATGAACAGCTTTCCCATTGCTTGAGATTTTGGAGATTGCTTCTGATTGCAAACTTAATGCTGACTTTGTGGCTGACATGGATTGCATCAAACGTCACATAGTCAATCAGCAGTGCTCTTATCTTTTAGTATTTCTTGCTTGTTTAAGCAGATAAATGAGAATAGACACAATTAAGTCAATACATCAGTGCTTTAGTTAAACAAACAATTAAAAGATAATCTTAGGTATTTGGGATCCCCAAATAACTGGCTTAGAAAGTAGTGTGGGGTCTATGCGGCCAAAATGGCTCAGGAGTTGCAAAGTACATGTCAAATCAATAAGACTCATAGATCAAATTTTTTGTTACTTTGGGCAATAAATGAAGGAACGCATGAATAGCTTTAGAAAAGGTGGAGCCAGTACTGCAAACTCAAGGTTATGGAAAATGTGAATCAGGAAATTAAGTCTGTTTATTTGTCTGCTTTTATAGAACACGCTCTAAATGAGGGGGAAAAAAGGCAAGGAAGGTAGAGCTGGAAACTCAGCATACTGGGAGATGCTGTGGGTGGTGTGCTTTCAAGTGCATTAAATGTTGTACAAAAACTGATTGAGACCAGATGTAGTCTTTGCTTTTGATATGGTGTTACTGATTTGTTTTTGTACACTGGGTTTCAATTAAATTCAGTCATGTGTTTGTTTTGTTGTTGTTTTTTTTAATTTAAAAATAAAATATAGCAGGTCTTCTATCCAAGTCACTTCTAGCAGATATAAAGAAGAGTGTTTTTGCACTAGCATGAGAAAGACATTGACATACATTGTTATTCATACTTTATTTTTTAAGGGTGAGGTTTCAAGGGAGTTCCAACATTACCTCTATAGACTCTCACCCTATTTTTTAAAAAACATTTCTTAAATTGGAGACTTTTTAACAAGATTATGAATTTCCCTTAGGCGTTATTTAAAGTACAAGTCTCAGAACAACTCACATGAAGTTCAGATTCTTGCTAATAAGTTGGTATTGAGCTGACATTATAAGCTGGCAATGTATCAACTGCTCATCATTAAATCACTTCCAAAATGAGCATTAATGAACTTTCTCACCTACTCCAACAACACAAGGTAGCTCGTACTTCTCCTAATTTCCAGTTTACTGCAAAGTTACTTGAATTCAGTCTACTCTGTTGTCTTCACTGAATTACTACATACCTGGCTGCAGTAAAAACAAGGAGGCTTTGCAAGCACATGTTGGATGTTCTCATACATATTAATATGGTCACACAATGTATTACAGCTACTCCAGTGAACTTCTGCATGGAAATGAACCGGCCTAATAAGCTGCTATTTCAAAGTGTTACTTCCTTGTAAGAATAAAATATGTCCCTTTAAAAAACAAATAAAAGGGTGTTTTCAATGTTAAATTTTTGTCTTCTGTTAACTATTTTCCACAACAAACTAGAAACAAAGTAAAATATGTAGTTCAAATAGCCTTAGTTTTGCCATTTACTTCCTGTTTCCCTAAAGTTTTTAAACGAGCCTTAAAATATCAAGGCTCAATTATCCATATTTTTCTGGAGGTGTATGGTGTCAAGTCACGCTTGCAAGACTGGGAACTGGAAAGAAGCATCTGTATAGAGAGCTCATCTTTTTACTCTGAAGAAGGGTTTACATAGATTAACACAGCTTACAGAATCATTACCCGAAAAAGGTTATCCAAGTCTCATGTCCACATGTTGAAATACGGCTCAAAAAAAGAGTTACATAGCTGATCTGAGTCACATTTTACAGTGAAAGATTCAGAGGTCAGTTTATTCAAATAGGAAGTTATAAAAAGATTTGATCATAACATCCAAAGAACAATAACAAAGCTGGTGGAGGGTCTGGAGCACAAGTCTTATGAGGAGCGGCTGGGGGAACTGAAATTGTTTACCCTGGAGAAGAGGAGGTTCAAGTGATATCTTATCACTCTCCACAGTAACCTAAAAGGAAGATGTAACAAGGTAGAGGTCAGCTTCTTCTCTCGGGTAATTTTAAGAGAAAAAGAAGGACTGGACTTAAGTTGTGCCAAGGGAGGTTCAGGTTTGATATTAGGAAAAAACATTCTCAGAAAGAGTGGTCAGTCATTGGAATAGGTTGCCCATGGAGGTGGTAGAGTCACTGCCTCTGGAGGTGTTAAAGAAAAGAATGGAAGTACCTCTGAGGGACATGGTTAGGAAGCATGGTGGTGATTGGTTGAACTAGATGGTCCTGGAGGCAGTTTCCAACCATAAAGATTCTATGACTCTATGATAACTGTGTCCATGGAGACAAGTAACTCAGACTAATACATTAAAATATCAATATACATGCTACAGCAGATCAAATTGTATGGTTGTGGCAAGTACCAGCTCAGTCTCTGCTTCTTACATGCTGCTGCCCAGGATCAGCTTACAATTGTACAGTTCAGGAGCCATTCAGCCATCCCTGCTCAAGTGGGAAGCTGTCTCTGGGGAGGGGGTAGTTAAGAAGCTGGGGCAACAGTTACTCCAAGAGCTCATCTAAGCCCAATGCTAAATGTATGTTAACATCTTTGGATAATGAGAAATGAAACACCAGAGACCTGAAATTAGAAATATTCAAATGCAACATGAAATTCATGCTTTTGAGAGAGAAGAAATAGCTATTTGAACAGCTTCCTGCGGGATACAGTACATTTCTCATTATTTGATGTGTTCAAAACATAACTAAATGTATATTAAAGCCCATGCTCAAACTGAAGCCAGGGACTTCATGCAGATATCACTGGGATGGATTCCATGGTTTATTTTATTTAGGAGGTCACCAGAGGCCTTTGTTACCTCTAATTACTGGTACCTGTGAAGATTGTGACAGAAGAGCCACGTGAAATTCATACCTAAACCATGCATTCACTACATTTAGACAAACAAGCCTCAAATCTGACTCCAGCAATGTTTGGTCAGAAGAAACAGAGGGCTAAGATGTCTTCTGTTTGCTGATGACAAAGAAGTTGTCACAGTCCTTTCCACAAAGTATTTCAGACTTCAGAAATCACTTCCCACTTCTTTTACTTACATTTGGCTAAAACTAACCTGAACCAATTTTTCTGTCTGTCATGCTGCAAGCACAATTCTTTCTTTGGGCTTCCAAAGAGAAAGGGTTAGGAACATGATATAGCTGAGATCCGTGCCTGCAATAAAAATATTTTTTCCACTTCATAATTCTGAAAAGTATTGCTGGGTTTGCTTTTGTTGTTGAAGCTGTTTTGAACATTTAAAACACGTCAAAGAAACCCTGAGCTTGATGAAAAGGCACTTTTAAAAGTTTGTGTGTTTTAAAGAAGACTGTTTCCCTTTAAAAAAATAATAATAAATTAACATGATATAACAGAGATTTAAAAGACACTGTATACTCTTTGAAGAAGAAACAGAGTCAACCAGATGGGTTCTAAAAAGAGCTAAATGCGCATGCAAGTAAACAGTCACAATGCTGCTATCCTGGACCCATCCACCTCAAAAAGTTCTCTGATGTGTTTGCACTGCTCATTCACCTAACCCCGCCACTTGAAGTATCTGACTCTTCTCTTTAGGCTCAAACTATGTTCTTTCTCATTACCCAAAGCTGTTGGTTTTGTGTTGTTTTGTTTTGTTGTTTTTTTTGAATAGACAGTGTCTGCATCCCTTGTAGAAGTATTCCAGAGAGAATGTGTGGTTAAGTTGACCAGCCAACATTAATAATGTAAGCAAACAAAATGTAGATAATTCTCTCAAAAGGCTATGGTCTAGTTTTTCATGAAAGAGTATAAGATTCATGAAGCATCCTCTGAGACCCCCTTGTGTGTTTTCCAAGACATTTTGTGTTCCACTATTCTGAAAATGTTTTCATTTGAGCACCAAAACTTTCTAGTAACCTTTGACAATCTTAGATTAAAGTCATTACAAGAGAAGCAGCCTTGCTAGCTTGAACCTGAAGACATCCTTTTATTTAGCCCTGAGACTAAAAGTATACCTAAATGGAAATCAGTACTCCATTTAATAAGTTCATCTACAGCCAAATTTTATTTTAATTTTCTTCTCATAGACTCTTAGCACCAGGGGGCTGCTAATGACATGCCTCGATACATGAAGCAGTGAGGCACTGCAACAGCCTTTTTGCATCTCTGTTCAGACCCTGTCTCACAGCATTTTATCACTGGGTATAAACAGACGTGGAAAACGCTTAGGCCTCAGGAGGAACCCAAACACATTTAACAGGGTTCTCTATGCACTGCTAAGCTTGCCCAGCTGCTAACACATGCTGTTATGGCTGTCTGAATGCTGATCTGGACATGGGCTGTAGCTGAGGAGGTGGGCAAGTGGCAGCACATTGATCCTCAGAGGCCAACGGATCCAGGCAGTATCAGTGTGATAGAAGGCAGAAGCAGAAAACAAAGATCGAAATGGGGACAAACACAGCTGCACTCACAGCTGCACTGCAGGGTACAGTGGCCTTTGTGGCACTCAAAGGCACTAGCAGCAAGGGGAAGGAGGGCTACAGTACTGTCAGCTCCCTTCCCTCTTCACACTTTCATCACATATAAAAAAAATACTATAACTCTTCTAGACTTTGTGACCAGAGCAGCTGTGCTCTTGCATCAACAAAGAGAGAGTTTGGGCTGTGTGGCAGCAATATCCTCCTAAACAAGATCGTTTGCCACTATTTAACCAACTTTATTCATTATTCCAGGAAAGAATCATAGAATCATAGATGTTCATTGCCAATTTTAGACATCTAGACACCCTATGTATACTTCAGAATGAAATCAGCAGACCTCAACAAAGGCTCAGGCCTTTGGGATGAAGTTCTCAAAAAATGACATTTTCCTGCAGCCTTGGAGCAATCACAGTTAAGAGCTGAGTGATCCCCTTCATGTGACAAGGTCAGGTCATTGAAAAGATGGTCCTTCTCTAACGGTAGACTGTGCTGAAGAAAGGAGCTGAAGTACTGCCTTAGATGGCCACTAATCATGAAACAACATAAAAACTGGAATGTTTAGAAGTAACTGATTCACACAAGAGGCAACTTCTCTGAGAGAAAAACATTACTTCTTTCTCACTTTGCTGGGACATTGTGTTGGATCAATTTTTATATTTATAGACTAAAGTATTAAGTATATCTTTCCTGTCAGCCTGCAGTGGGTCGTTTAAAATAAATTTAACATTTATGGCACCTCAAATTTTGTCTTTACTGCAGTACTTCTTGTTCTCACTATAGAAGATACTACAAATACCACAGTAAAGCTCAAATATCAGAGGGCACTAAAGCGCTGCTTTTTAATGGCAGTCACTAAACACAGAGCTCATAAAACTGCAGTTATCTTAGAACTAGTGGTACTCAAAAGTGAAAGACAATAAGATATTCACGTTCCAGTGGTAAATCCACTGAAGTCATTGGGATAAGAGCTGAAATTAATTTGCCCTTTTGAGAAAAAAATAAACATGTGGGTCCTGGGTTGGAGTTTAGAACAGGAATTTCTAATTAATCAAGAAAACCCAAAGAAGTAGTGGAGGAGCACTGTTCCCAAAGGGATCCCTGAAGATATCATTTGGGATGCTGCAAAAGCTGTTCTCAGTGAACGGTTCATTAGCGTTGCCTGTGGAGCTGGAGGAAGGAGGCGGAGAACTGCTAGCTGTTGCTAAGAGAATTGGTAGTCGTCACCCAACTGGCAGAAGTGAATTGGAAGCAGAGAAAAACTTGAGAATGGGATCTGAATGTCCTTTTAAGTGGCAACGAAGAGCAAAAAGCAGGCAAGAAATTTCTTCAGAAAGCTGCAAGACTTCAAAGAAAAAAAGTCCTAAGACAACAACTCTAACACAGTGGAGCTTGCCAGCATAAACCTCAGCTGACCTGATTTGCCCTTGCTTTTACTAAACATGTAAACCCAATGAACTTGTACCAATTGATTAATCCACTGTTGCTCTAGAGAACGTAGGAAGTGAATAGGAATGGAGCTGAATTGCTCATGTTCTTCCTAAGGCCTGGCCAAGTTTACCAAAGTACTATTTAAAAACTAGGTATAAATCACATTTCAAAGAGTGCCAGAGGAAGTTCAGTTCCCATCCCAATGATTTATAAACATGTCTTCCTGATTATCAATCTTATGTCAGCAATGGCAATGTCCTACCTGCTCTTTCATGTTATAAATGATTTCCTTTTTGGGAAAAGGGATCCACCTTCATCTAATACTTCTCACAATATTTTTTTGAACTAGAACGGACAAAGTAGCAACTAATGATCATAAGATCCTAGGATAATTCAAGTTGAAAGGGACCCCAAAATGGTTTCCAGTCCAAACTCTTGCTCAAAACAAAGTCATCTATGAGATGAGACTGCTCAGGGCTTTCTCCAGATGGGTCTTGTAAAACATCAAAGATGGAGGATGGAAGCTGCACAGGCTCCATCGCTTGGCTACATGCACTCTATACCTGTCATAGAATTACCCAGGTTGGAAAAGACCTTGAAGATCATCAAGTCCAACCGCAGCCTAACCAGTACCCCATCTCTAAAAAAAAATTTCAATTTCATTTCAATTAATGTCTGTTTTCTTTTATGTATTCTGCATGTAACACTGTGAGGAACCTAGCTCTGTCCTATTGATAGCTTCTCCATAGTCACCAGAAAATGAAAAGTAAAAAGTATTTTCCACTTATTCTAATAATTATATGTCAGTGTTTAAAGTTTAGATTGATTAAAGATTATGAAGTTTAAAAGATCATCACATTTTAGAAATTATCATGTGGATATAACTGATATAGATGTCTTCTTCAGCATGTGACATCAAGAACCAGATACAAAACACACTCCCACCCAACTCGTGATGTGTAATTAAAAACTTGATATAAAACTATAGTTTAAAATAGAAATACCTTTGATTTCACATGCAACACATCTCATTCACATTGGAGTAAGCTAGAAGTAGCTCAGTTTGAAACTTTCCATATTGTAGACTAGACTGGCACTGAACGCAAAAGAGAGCATTAAGAATACCTTCCCAAAAATAAATAAATAAATTAAACAACAAATCAAAGCTCTTTAATAACTTGCTCCTTCTTGAATGTTTCTTTTCTTATTATTATTTTATCTGGCATCCTCCACTCCTCCCTTACTCATGTTCCTCTAATCAGACTATATGGAACCACTTTTCTGCTGGCAAAGCAGTAAGGTAGCTGTAGTGCCAATATGCCTGAAGCTTGCCTCAGGCATATCTCTGCCAGTTTGAAACCTTTACCACCTTCCCGAGTTAGACTAGCTTAGCAGAAATAGTGATCCAAAAATCACGATTTATGGACTAGTGCCCTTGACAGAGAACTGTTTCAAAAGCCTGAAATCCCCAACTGTTCTCTTTGAGAGGAATATATGTATATATTTGCATATTTGAAATATATATACAGAAAGTCTTAAATGAAAATTCCTATATGCTTTAGTTGTTAATTCAATGTCTCCTATACAGAAATGGCTTCCATCTATTATTCTTTTCAAACTAGCTTTCTGAAAAATGTTTTTGAGTAATTTTTCCACTAAAGTCCACTTTTCTTTTCTTATAGAGTCTTTTATGGTCACCAAGAGGTATGCCCAACAAAGGCATGCTAAAACTGTCAAGCAGCATTTAATAATCAGACCCCTTTGAACACTGCAACACAGACCTGAGTTCAGGAACCACAAGAGGCTTTCAGCCATATAAATTTTCTACTGGAACAGCAAACAAACTGAAGAAAACCAAATGGATTCTGGTGGCACACTGACATGTTGTATCATTAGATTAATCTGGTGGCATTTTCTTTATCGTCAGCTTGGTTGATTATGGTTCTCAATACAAGAAAATAGGAAAGATTTTATTAAATGCCATTCTCATAACTGAGGGGCAGTTTCTGCTGGTCCTTATGTGTGAGGAAAGGAGGAACAAGGTAACTCCTGACTTGAGAGGACCAGGTAAAGACAAGATGTGATCTCCAGGAAAGAAGGTCACAAATAGCTCCATTCCAACTTCCCTGGGATAGATGGTGTCTCACACGGAACTCAAGAGCAAGTGGACCACAACTTCCCCCCTCAATCAATTCCCATCCCAGTACTTTATATTTTTTCAAGTTTTCCGGCTAAAAGCAGTTGTTCCCTCCACTTTCTCAAAGGATAGACAGGTTAGAGGAACTAACTCAAAACCGACAGATGGTACCTGATTTACAAGGTGCTGCAAAAGGAACATCAGTGTAGAACGGCTGCAAAAGAATCTCTTGGAGCCAGGAAGTATTTACTGCACTTTTTATGTGAGACTTATTCACTCTGATGGACATTTTTGTAGAAGAAGCACATTTAAGCCCAATCAATATGGAAAACACTTGAGAAATAAATAAGACATCTCAATAGCTCAAACCGCTGACTCACATGGACTTCTAGGTGTTGGTAGACAAGATCTTCCTCTAGAAGTTTACTGCATGACCAACCCAACTACCCAATCTCCTATTCTCCAAGAAGTTTTCACACTAACACCAGATGCAAGAGGACAAAACACATACCCTTACCTAAGCTGCATTAAGGTATATTTCTTGATTAAAGTAACTTAGGCCAATAATTTACATTAAAACTCTCATGTCTATGAGCAGGAGGGTTTTCATTTTAATTCCAATGAGCTAAATACTACTGCAATTACAGGCACCATTCTCAGCAGCCTCAATCACACTAGATGTGCTTGCCTGAGTTCCCTTTGAACTTGCCCTCTTAAAATTCTTCCTGCAAGAAAACATTATCTGGGACAAGGAATCATAGAATTACCCAGGTTGGAAAAGACCTCGAGGATCATCAAGTCCTACCGCAGCCTAACCATAGTACCCTAACTCTAGCAACAGGAAGGTCACGTTGTTCTTCATTTGCGCTTAGAGTCAGACTCACTTCAGTCAGATCACAAGTATCAGTCACTGAGGCGGTTTTAGCTTGACCAAATTGAGAAAAGCTGAAGTCTGTACACTGAAACTTCAGTTCTGTTGACACCTTAGCTACTGTGAAGACAGCCAGCTCAAGTAGGCAGCTTGTATCAGTCACCCTCATGACTCTGCCATTATGAAGGCATCCCTAGGAGACTGCTGAGGCTTTGTACAGTCATTAAACTTTCTTAATATCCATTCTGACTAGAAAATAGCTCCCGTTTGAAGGGTTCCTTCTGAGAAACATGTCCACACGCAATGTCAATAACTCAAATGTCTACCCAGGGACTGCACAGGAACTCTGTTCTCTGTCTTTTCCCAGTAAGAGGATCCTTGCAATTATGGAAAATAGAATTATAGGAGAATTAGAGGAACTGTCCTACAGAAGTGAGCACAGCATCATGTTGTATCCTTTGTGTGAGGCTCTTCTCTGGATAGCTTTATCTTCCCCTTTCTCCCCAGGACAGCAGCAAGCACAACATGTAAATATAAGACAGACTGAGAATAAAATTATGTTTGGTTCATCAGCCACCTGCCAGCCTTTTTTGGCCCTTTTGTGTCACTTCTTGACTGTCAATATTTATTCTTCTTCTTCTTTTTTTTTTTTTTTTTTTTTTTTTTTTTCTTTTTCTCCTCTAATAAGATTGTTTTACTTGCACTTTTCATCATCTATAAGCAATTCAAGAACCATTCAGTGTTCCTGGCACCCAGAACAAGAGAAAAGCCAGTAGCCTTGACATATAAGAATAGATATATAGTGTCTGAAGGAAATAAAAGATAGATCCACATATAAACCTAAGAAATAAATTTCCTATCATGGAGAATTTATTCCTACTTTCAATCGGGTTATGCTAAATTATACCAGCTCAGAGTGCCCAGTAAGTGCTAAAGTGATTAGCACATCCTCTGTTACACCTCCCAGTTTAGCCACTGTGGAACATAATTAATGTGCAGTTTACGCTTTTTTTACAAAACATTAATAAACACCATAAACAAAATCTAACTTAACACTGCCCAGCACCACCTCACTTGTGCACTTCCCAGGATTCAATATTTTTCTGCTAAGCACCACTATTTATTCACACTCTTTCCATGCATAAGACAACGATTACACCCAAGCTGCTAAGAAATAATTATTCACAATCAGAGGCATTGGATCCAAATCTTTAATAACACACTCTATTTCAGTCATGCCATCATTACCATTGGCTACCAAATCTGTTATTTAAAAATAAATAAATTCAGTATGTCAGAGAGTATCTTATATGTATTTATGATGTTGTTATTCTTTGTCAGCTGTCAGGCAACTGCAGACATTCTTCCCTTAACATTTGCTTCACTCCTTTATTAGTGAGAAATTGACTTAACTGGTACAGTCCCTATTACAGCTCCACAGGCTTTCTTATTTTTACTATTCATAATTCTCAAAAATTACAAAATAGCACATCCACTTTCTCATTTTTGCCTCAGATTTTCAGAATCACAGCAGTTACTTTCTGCTATTCGAAAGGAGTTTGCAAGTTTATTGGCTAATTTTGAGTACATCACAGAAAATCTATTAAGGCAACTTTCTACATCCTTTACTTTCAAACACTAATGATTCAACATAGCCAAAACCTCAAGAATCAAGTCTAAGAACTGTTACATTTAACAAAACATACAATTAGGTTTGATGTGAAATTTGTATTGGAGGAAGCATTAATTGTAATAATTTGTATATTTGTAATAGAGCAAAGTTAACTTTTTTTTCAGCACAGAAAAACATGGTTGCTGGCAGCTACCCATGAGAATTTATTTTTCCTAGGAAAACACATCTTCAAATACAATTGACAACTTCTGTATTAAATAATAATAATAATAATAATAATAATAATAATAATAATAAAAGCTTGCTTATGTATTATGTTTACTTGGCTATTCTACCCTTGGAATATTTTTGAATCCTCCATATTTGCCAGAATTAAGCTATTCCCATCACTAATATCCCTAATAACCGTCTTTCTTCAGAACAAATCAGTTTCCTACAAGATATGTTTGTTAAAGATCCTTCATCTCCACTTGAGTTTTTTCGCTGTTTGGCAGCATACTTACATTGTGCCTTCTTTTGCGAAAAGCACATATGAAATAATACTGTGAGTTCTCATGTTGACAGTCTCAAGCCTGAGGAAAAAAAAACAAAAAAAAAAACAACTTCTATGGAACCTTGCTCTTTCCATTCCAAATGTAATCAGAAACAAACAACATTCTGTCAAGTAAATTCAGCTTTTGTCTATACCTGTCCATGTGCCTTGTTTTCATGAGGCTTGTAAAGGAGCAATTGATCTGAAATTACTAACACATTGTAAGGAGTAGTCAATAGCCTACTGAAATCTCAGCTGCTGAGGCTCAACTCAGCTGTAATGCTCAACTCTGAAAAATCTAGCTCATTAGCTCTTAGCTATATCTGATGCTTAGCTATGTATTATCTGCAGGGCTAACAAGAATAAAAAGCAGTCAAGACTTATTTCTGTCATAAAGTTGAAGATCTGACTGAATGAACACTAGCAGCAGTCATGCTGAGGAAGAAGATACCATTATTACAAAGGCACTCTTGTGAGTAGAGCTACACTATAAAAATACATCTATCCATTTATCAACCTTCACATTTAAGAGTTCATTGAAATGGGTGAGCTTGCTTTTGGTTTACATTTTGTTAAGGAGACAAAAAGCGAATGTTTAAATAATATCTTCGCACACAAAACAGAAAAACATCACTGAAAAGAAGCCAGAAAGCAATACTTGTTCCAGATCTTCCAAACACAAAATAATATGATTTGTTGTAAAATTCAGCCTGTATATTAAGGAGCTTGAAACAGTAGAACTGGGAGTTTGTCTATTTTGACTATTATGCCTGCAACAAATCACAGTAATTGAGAAGATCATTTAGATGAACCAGATCTAAAAACAATGATCACTTTGAAATCATAGTAATATTTGATCTGCTGTGAATCTGAAAATGGCTTTGTGACCTACTGCTCACAGCAAGGAAAAGGCAACTCTTTTGGCAGAGAGCATACCTCCCTCGCAGCAGCTGGCGGGCAACAGGAACTGCTTCTCATTGTTCTGAACTGATGCCCCTTCCAGTCTTCCCTTCTGCAGAGGAAAAGCCAGGGGGAGGAAGTCCACAGGAGACAATTTTCAGTATGAACTGGTTCAAAGCTCAAGCAGTCTAGCACAGTAAATATTTTTTCTCCCACTTTCCTTAGTGGCAGAAATCAATACAGTTGACTAATAGCAAGTCTCTCTTTCTTCCAAATGTTCTGCCATAGGAATTTCAGGGAACTAACGCAACTATCATGCCTCTTTTTTGCATTTCTTCTATTTTCTTTATCTTTACAAGAACCAAACGCAGTTCGTGTCACTGTTCTTGTTTTTATAAGGGATTGGCAGCCTCCCATTTTCTGCCTGTAGTCCTTGGAAAAAATGTAATCTGCAGTCATTGTAAGACCATTAGTAAATGTTTGTGTATTAGAAGAGCAACTCCCAAAAGAAATGCAGATGTGCACATAGAAAAATATGAGGCTTGAAAAGCTACAGGCTCCAACAAAACTGCTCAAACTAAATGAAAAAGGGCACATTTCAAAACATCCAGGTATTGACTTTTGAATCCTTCTTCTCGTAAAAGTTGCAGAACAAATATAAAGTCCTGTTTTCTTTAGAAAAAGGGTATTTTTTTCCAAACAGGCAGAAGGCCCAGCTTTAGCTGCTTGCTTTCTGAAATCCCCGTCAACGTATGAAATGTAGGTGGCATACATTATCCTTTTTGCTAAAATGAAAATAAAAACTTCCGTGATTGGTGGCTGAAGCTAATGGGAATTGATAAATTACTTTCCATCCCAGTGGACATGAAATCTCCGAAGTTTTGGATTTCAATTGAATGAGAAATTACTTCTGCAACCAGTCAGCAGGATCGAATATAAGTGTGTTTTTTTAATCTTATCAGAGTGTGACAAAAATCAGAAAATTCATAGCTGTGTGACTGCAGTATGTGAATGCACAAGTTGCAGATACACTGTTTTGAGAATTGTTATTTATGAGTGCCACCTCCGCATTTGCAACGCTCGCTTAAAATATAGGGATTCTTGGGATGCTGGGAGACAGCTCCTCCACTCCCATTATGGCACAGTCTCAGAGGCCTGCAGGGACCATGCAGCAAGGGTGGCTCCTTCCATCACACAGGACTGGCTTTCACACACTCCAAGCACTCAGAAGCAACAGCTGGTTAAAATGCTGTTCTGAGCATGAAGCCACTGGGTCCTCTCTCCTTTTTCTGTTTCTTTCTTTGGCAGCTTCAGCAATAAACACGTCCAAGTTGTCTTTTAGAGAAATGTGTTGCGGATTTATTCATTCTGCCCTCGGAGAAGGGGAGTGGATCACCAGGTATACCACTGTGCTCTCGTTTGGGCCCCAGCTTTAGCAGACAAAAGCGAGTTATCATTAGCAAATAGAGAATTTCAGAACTGCACCAGGAAGGAGTAGAAGATAAACTGCCCTCAGAAGGCACGTGCCTTCCAAACAGCCAGGGCAGGCTACATGCAGGTGCTGTGTGCTGTTATACTCTATCTCCCCCAGATATAAATAGCAGTGTCAGCCAGGCGTGCCTTCAGCCAACCAATAGCTTGCACGCGTTCCTCCCAAGCCACAGCAATTTGTGCTTTCATCACCTCCAGCCTGCACTGTACAATACAATACTTGGGGAAGACACCGCAATGCCTGTGGTCCAAGCAACCCACAGCAAATCCAATGTGCTGAAACACAGGCCTCAGACATGCTCTGTAGTTTGCTCTCTCCACCTGCCTCTGTCTCTCTACCATTCCCCAGCTGCAAGATGGCAGTGTCTCCAGGTCCGACTGGCCAGGGAGCTCAGCACAGCCCTGTGTGCCTTGAGGAAGCCCATCAGCGTGGTT
This sequence comes from Excalfactoria chinensis, assembly GCF_039878825.1. Lineage (NCBI taxonomy): Eukaryota > Metazoa > Chordata > Aves > Galliformes > Phasianidae > Excalfactoria > Excalfactoria chinensis. The sequence goes on along the minus strand of NC_092827.1, from coordinate 63,724,013 downwards.
GGAAAGGTTTCTCCTGAAGCAGGGCTCACACTGGGAATGATCTAATTTAGGAATGTGGCAGAGAGTTCAGATGCTTATCCAGAGTTTAAAAGCATACAAACCTTTTATCCTGCAAGATTTGGCTAGGTCCTGTGGTCCTTATTCAGGCAAAATTACAGCTGTCTTTAACAGGAGCTTTGGCTGGGGGAAAAAAACAAAAAACACCAGCAAGATTTAACTTTTCCCTGGAATTCTCATGAGATTTCTGGTTGGTTTTGCTCAAAAAGCAATTTAAATGCACATTAACCATTCAGCCTCCAGTCACAATCTGGATCCTCAACCATCGTACTAAATGTCAGTGAAAAATAACTGAGGAAAACTAAATTAGAGAGAAAACAGAGAAAGATCTTGTGCACTGGACAAAAGCTAAAAAAAAAAAAAAAAAAAAAAATTTGATTCCAGGATTTGTAGGGCAGAACTAAAGCATGCTGTCTAATTATGCAGTAAGATATGCATATTTTAAATACGGATGTTATGTAAAAATGACAGTCACGTGCATCACCACACTCACAGAAAGTTCTCTCTTCAGCTGTGCCCTATACACACATTTGGTCTGAAATATGTATGGCCAGCAACAGCTGCTGGTGCTGTACATCTACATAGGCAAGACAGAGAGAGAGCGCTGCTGCAGTGCACACGTATTTATTTGTGGAAGCTCTGTATGAGAAAGCCGGTCATTTTCCTTCAGCAAGAAGCTCAATAGCCTTCTAATCGTGTATGGTAGGAATGTAACTGCCTACTTCCCACTATAGCTACAAGATACCATTTTATGTCTGGCTCATCTAGCTGTTTGGTCTGTTATGTCCCAGAGGATAATTAGTCCTGAACACAGGGAAACTATTTATCTTGCACCGGGGATATTCTGTCAAATACCTCCTCACACAAAAACTCATTTAAAAGGATAAAAAAACACTACCTGAGGAATTGAATACATCTGCGGGCTTCTAGTCACTTCCAGCAGGTGACACAACTGAAATCACAGAGCCTTACTCTGGTAAGTAGGTGGGAGCCAATTAGCTTCATTTTGAACTGGGAAAACTGCATCATGACAGCCTCCAAGGAGCAAGTCCTATTTGTTGTAAACAAATCTGATTTGCTCTGTTTTGCTTCCCCACAAATACTGCACAACAGTCACAGATAAAGTTGCTTTACAGGGTAAGCCCCCACCGTCACTGAAAACAGGCATTGTTTTTCTTCTCCCCAGGAGAGGAAGAATAAATGTGACAGTTTGCAGCCACCGCTGGTAGTGGTTGCAAACTAAACTCTCTCACCAGAAGTTCTCCCCAAGGCTTCTTTAAATATTCCATGACTAGCTATGTCCAAATGCATTTCCCAAAGGATCAAAGTACATTTTTCTTTCACTTGACAGAAGGCACTGAGTTGTTGCTATCAGTTTGCTCTTACAATCCTTTTGCATCACCCACTCACAGAAATAAACATACTTTGAGGTTTTTCCTGATGCAGTAACTGACCATGCCACCATGGCTTTATTTTGGCCAGAGACGCCTGTGGCATTTCTGCAAGAGGACAAGCATCTCGCTCAGACCCCATTAAAAGAGAGAGCTCAGCTCTTACAGCAGTATGACAAGTCTGATAAAAAGAAAGAAAATCAAATTACTAGGACTCGAAATATAAATTAGATGAACTGATCTAGAGGTAAGTCCTGCATATGTCCTCAGGCTTAAATAGCAATACACAAATAGGCTGATTTCCCTGTGAAATAAACTCTAAAATATTTTAAAAGTAAAGAAATGAGAGAACTAGCACATCTGTATCTTTATGGATCTTTTCCTGCATGCAGACTCAGCCATCATGCTCTGATACGTGCCGCATGTGAAATCTGAATAAAGGGAGGAATACTGGGGGAAGACAGTCTCCTCTGGGGTGTGCACAAGTGGCACATGCTCCTTACGAGGTAAGCCTGAAAGCTTTGCATAGTGTCATGTTTCAGCCCTTACTTAAGAAAAATATCCCTAAATAAGGACAGTATAATGGTATGGAGCCGAGACATGTTCTTACCAATCCATCAGGCTATGATACACTGTCTGAATAATAAATGCCATTCAGGCCTCATTACCATGTCCTTTATTAAAAGCTATATGGGGAAGGCAGAAATAAAAATTACAAGAAACAGTGCATCAAGCCAACTCCCCACATTAACACTGTAGTGTACATAGTGTGACATGCCAGCTGCATGGGAGTTTGCCCTAGCTTTACTAGGGGAGCCAGGATTCCAACCTTAAGTGGCAGGTCAAGTGCAGTACCTCATATCACAGCCCGCTAAGTTGCTAAGCAGGGAGCTGTAACCAGCTAGAGAACAGAGTGGTTTTAGTATTCATGTTGACCTAATATGGACAGATCTGCATTCATGCTGCCTAGGTTGAGAGCCTCCTGTTTTTTTCTATACTGAACTCCCATTAATCTCCACTGAAATTATTCCAAGATATAATTTCTTTTTTGGCAAAGACTGTTAATAAATTTCTTGTGCTCTTTTCAATCTCAGGCAATAACTTTTACTTCCCCCTGTCCCCTGTCAAGTCATGGTTTAAGGAGGTCACTGAAGAAATTCAGATAAAAAAAAGCGAGAGAGAGAGAGAAGAAAGAAATCTGGAAAGGTTTTTGTTTGCTTTGTTTGTTTTACCCTTACAAAACATTTATTCACCTTAGACAGTCAAAAGGTTGCCTGTCTCCTCCTATGAATGCACAGCAAGAAGCCCATACTTCTTTTGAAGGGACCATCACCCTGTCACTGTGAGCAAAGTCCTGGCTTTAATTCTGTCTCTAACAAGGAAAAACTCCACATGGTATCAGTTCTTAAGATGTGGACAGGACATACTCTCTGCAACACGTTGCTAATGACCTGCTTTCAAGAAAGCCTCACAAACAACAGAATTGGTGTGACTGAGGAAAAGGAGACAAACATAAGATAGGGCTGTGTAAGGGGCTAAAAACTTCTCCAGATAGATTTTTCCCTTGGAGAAATCATAATGCAAAACCAGGCTTTGAGGTACCTGAGCACACTGCAAGACTGAGGCTTAGAACCTCTGTACCTCAATTTCACCATTTTTCAGTATTGCAGTCAGCCCTTACTGCCTCAAAACATAATGACTGGACTTCATTAACTGAGGCCCATTAAGCACTTAATTGATGACAAGTATCACACAGTTGCCAAGTATATATACTTACATGTATATGAAGTTATTAGCAACCAAGACAGGGAGCTAGGAAGATTTGGAAGATGCAGACTGAACGTAGCATTTTGTGGTAGGCCAAAGTGATGTAGGAACTGTAATCTCATGTCTCAAGAGCACCAAGAACAGGAGTGCATTAAATGTCATATTTATCTAGATTTCACAGTGAACTTAATTATAGTGAGAGAAAAAGAGAATGATAAAGAAATAACAAAGTCTTGAGCAATTATGATATATTAAATCCCTTAATAATACTGAAACCTCCAATGCTAAAGTTTTTCTGCATTTTCTTTAATTCTCTTTATTCTCCTGGGGATCTGAGATCAGGAAAACAAAAGGATAAAGCATCTGTCTTCTGCAGCATGCCTTGGAACATGAGGACAAATATTGTCGGATTCATTTGACAGCTGTAAAAATAACAGATTCTCTTCAATCAATTCCTAGATAAGAAAAAGGTGTCAGCTACCCCTGGGTCACAGGCAAGAAAGAAGGGATATTTTCAGAAATTCCCCTAGGATTAATTTTGGCAAGTATCTCCTTCATAACTGAGGTAAGATTTTACATCTTCCAACGGAAACTGAGAACATGACAAAGCAAAAGAATAGACCTTCTTAAAACAAAACATGCAGATATAGGCATTAGCATCCTGCTGGTGAAATGCTCTGAAAGAAGAATGAGGATGTAGAAGCCTGGGATTGATTTTGAAGAAAAGTCCTGTTTGCAGGTTGTCAGAAAGTAGGAGAGTCTGAGATAGGGAAACAGAAGTGGAGACTGGCAAATTTTATTAAATTTGTTTAAAAATACTTCAGAGTGTTTGTCAAAGGTCCTATATCAACTAAAGCCATTCCATTGTGGGAAGTAAGTTGCATAGGTTATACTTATAGAAAAAACACAAACAACAAACACAACATAGTGTACTAAGAATCTAAAATACTTGCTTTCAAACATCTATATTATAGCCATACCACTACTAAAATCTTTATACTGACCTGTCCCAACTCACGTACACACCTTCTTAAAATCACAAAATTACAACAGTTTGCAGTACTTTATTACATTTTCTTCAGCTCATTTATCATTACCAGCAATGAGAACTTTGCGAAGATGAATAAATTGAAAGTTCTGTTGATTACACACAGATATATTAAAAAAAAATAAAAAAAAAAAAAAGAGAGAGAAAAAAGTGCCACATTTAATAATAGTCTTAAAAGAGCAAATAAATGTACTTCTGTATCCCTGAGTGTGTGTGCCTAAAGCAAATTACATTTAAGGAAAAGCTGCTGAATAGGAAAATGATGCTTTTCGTATTTCGTTCTGACTTAATTAAAGTTTAAATTTCCTCTCAGTTTTCACAAGGAGAATATATTTTTAATTACTGTATGTGACCTTTTTATATTTTAGCTTGAGTATGAAACATTCAGATCAATGAAAAGTAATTTAAAGCAGCCTGAACAAATACATGCTTGTCTGAAAGCAGAGGAATGTGAAACTTGTGCTCAATTTTAGCAGCTCTTGATCCCACTCTCTCACATGAATGGTTTGGAGGGCTTAGGAGGCCTTATGGGAGGATCTGAGCTTGCACAAGGAGCAGGGCTGTACCCTCTTAACTGACAGTACAGCATGTCATACACATGTTTTTTCCCATAGATTTTTTTCCCTGCTGTACTCTCTCTTCCCCTTTCTTAAATTTAATTAATGCTTTTTATGGTCTTGGGAAACTGAAGCCTAACATACATACATAGGAAGGGAGAGATCTGGGCACCCCAGGACTCTCTCCACTACAGGAATTTTCTGCAACTATCATGAGAGCTTTCCTTCTCCCTGTCCTAATCAGTACACAATGAAACTTTGAAAGGAAATAAATAAATAAATAAATAAATAAATAAATAAATAAATGTTCATCCACTTGGTAATCAGTGATGTGGTCCCAGGGCTTTTGCCAAGATAAATCGGGAAACATTTTCAGACACCCTTGAAGGCAGAGAGGTCTCACTTAGACTGGAAGACTGGGCAATCACCAGCTGTATGAAATTTAACCAGAGTGAGTGCCTGATTCTGCACTTGGGATTGAACAGCTCTGGATGTATAGAAAGACTGGAGGGTGAGAGGCTGGAGAGTAGCCCTGCAGAAAGGGATCTGAGGTTCAAGCTGAGAGCAAGTTGAATCTGAGCCAGCAGTGTGCCTTGACAACACAAATGGCCATCCATACTTTGGGGTACATCAGGCCCAGCTCCATTCTGCATGGCCTCACATTGAGCACTGCATGAAGCTTTCGGTGCCACAATATAAGGACATAAAACTATGAGAGAGGCAGTCTCTCCAACCACACTGCATACCAGTGACTAATTCTGCCCATAGTTTTCAGCAGCTGTGTCACTTAAATGATGAAACAAAAACAGAGGACAGCTGCTCTAATATATGTACTCATAAGGCACAGGAATAAAGAATTTTTAATTGTTCTTATGAGTATAGAAGATCTTTCCTCAGTGAGCATTCTTCTCTTCCCTCATTCTGCTTCCTCCTAGTTGTTTCCCTTCTGCAAAACCAGTTCAGAGTTCCTCGCACAGATGATTTTGTCAGGCAAGGTGCCAATCCAACAAAAAACATTTTATTTGTGTACTAGATTAGAAGAAGCACATGAGCAAAGTGAGTTTTAGTTGCAGTAGTTCCTTTTCCCTGGCAGGTACTCACACAAAGGTGAGGAAAGAAAATACTTACATTCATACTTCCTCTAAGGAAATGCTTGTCTTGTTACATGCATGAGAATAAGTGTCCTAAGATGCTCATCACCCTTTACTGCATTGGTGTGAGCTACTGTCAGATCACAGCAAACAGACACATGAAGCTGTGGTGTTCACTGAAATTTTTCATTGTTAGTTTAAAAACAGAATCACTAGGTTCCTATCACACATTCTCAAACTACTGATAGTACACAAACACCTGACTAATCTCTAACAAGATCTACTAGATTTACATGTATTTATTAGATAAAACTCGTTTCCCAAAGAATCTGAACCTGATCAAAGAACACATCACCTAAAATGTCCTTAATATTCTCCTCATAAAAACCCCACAGGGAAAGACTTTCCTTGCAGTCTGCCCCATAAACAGAAAGATTTTTTGGCTCCAAAGGAAAAGTCTGGTAGGACTTTTGTTTTCCATACCTAAGACCACTTTTGTTTTCCATACCTAAGAACAAGCTGCAATTCTAATGAATTAAAACTTTTTTTTTTTTGACAACTAATTATTTTTGACAAGTCAGTATACTTGGAAATATGGCAACTGACGAATACCAGGAGGGAAGAATGGGGTGAAATATTTAGAATGACACATTAATATTCCAAATTAGAAGAACCTGAAAAATCCAGTTTGATGGGACTATAGAAGTTAGGATTATTTTATCTTGAGTGAGTAAATCTTGGTACTGGGATTCAGGTGACTGATCGTAATCCTGTCACTACTTTAGAACAGTGTCTTGGGCAAGTCTCTTACCTAATTTTATTTTGCATTAGAGATGACAAATTCTGCTCCTTGAAGCAGAACTCTTAACAATGCCCCAAGGAAATATACTGTTTTTATTTACCTGTCTTATTTATTCAGTGTGGACTACAAAGCAACGGAAGACCAAAAGCATTTATCAAAGATGTCTTTTTAGGTCAGAGGTACTTCAGGAGGAACAAAACAAATTATTTCAGAGGAAGCCTATTCTAGGTGGCCTCACAAGGGTATTAGTCACACTGATGATTCAGAAAAGGTAACTGATTAAAGCTATTGGCAACCAAACAAAATATGAGTAAGTCCAGTTTCTGAGCATTTTAGGACATAGTATTGCTAATGGCTTTTATTTTAAATTAAAAGATACTACTCAATGAGAATGGAGACACAGGAAACAGCATCAAAAAGTTCTTTAGTAATTGCCAACCTAGCAGTAATATTATGCTATGTGCATGCTATCTGATATCGTTTTAATTATCTATCCTAATGGCAGAGGTAACTCTTCAGATACCAAGCTAGTACAAATATGATGGTGTAACTTGACAGACCTGAGCAATTGACAGACCTACAGATTACAACAGTCAATGAGATATTTTTAATTCAAGGTAATACAGCTGCTGTCTCAGCCAGTTCAGTCTCTAGAAAAAAAAAAATGTGAAACTTGTTACCTGTATTCTCCAGACAGTCTTGTCCAGGACAAAATACATCCTTCACCTCCATTTTGGCCTGTTACCTGTGTGACTGATCAATGCACCTCCTTGTCTCTAAACCAAAAGAGCAGCACACCTGTTACCAATGGATCTCATTTATACTCCTTTCAGGAAAGACAGGTTTACCTCCTTAGCTGAAGAAATTGTAACAAGTCCCTTGCAAGTAGTTGTTTCAATCACTTCATCAGATCTTTCTGATTTTTGTACAGCCTTCTTTGGAAAAGGAATGGAAGGGGTTGATGAGAGAGCGCTGGAATGAACAGCAAAATGATGATGGCAAGGCAGTACTAGTACAGAATTTGTCCACAATTTACTTTTAATCCTCAATATTAGGTTAAAGGCTCTATTCTTGTGGAGGAATGAGATCATGTCAGCTTGATGCTGTCCTGGCAATGGACAGTAATAACAAGTCTATGCATATTCTTTCAGATATGTCAAAAATGCCCAATATCATCCTACTAGAAGGCTCTGCTGACAACTGAGAGCTGTGGCAGAGGGAGAACTCACTATCATAGTGACTTAATGACTTCTCAGGGAGATCCAGACTAGAGCATAGCAAGAAATACTGAGCATGGCATTCCTTCTACCATGGAAGAATAGTATGGAGCAGTCAATCATGAGATACTAGCCAGACGTAAAACAAAACAAAGAAACCCAAACCACACTGATTGCCAGAGCCAGGCCATTTCCTTTCCCTGGTATTTTTTGGAAAATGAAAATTGATTACAGACTTGTCAGATTTCAGTTCTGTTATTTGCTTGTTGAGAGTTCTGGATAAATCTTTTTGATGCCTTAATTTTCTGAGCTTGTAAGTGTGTCAGACATAATACGCTAGGCAGACCTGAGCAGTGTAGAAAAGGAAATATATGTTTATGGTATGGCCGACAGCATTATTAAGATGGTGTAAATGCTGTTTCAATACATTTGTAAAGCCACTATGCACGAATTGAAAAATCTTCAAGTGTATTGAAGTTATGTCAGAGAGTGAAATGTGAAATATGCTAGTACCCATCAATGAACTCCATTTCACATGGTATACTGGATGCATGTCCCAGATTTGTGAGAACTTCATGCAGGGAAGTGTGGAAAAAGTGACTGACAACTGACTGGAGAATCCCTGAATGGTCCCAGAACAGCTGCTAGAGACATCACATATGGTGATCTTGACTATTGGATGAATCTGATAGCAGTGGATCTAACTGCTTTGATGGTATGAGAGGTGGAACAAGCCTGGCTGAAATGGGAGTTATAACTCCACAGATTTTATAAGCATATGGCAAAAGAAATATAGGTCCCAAACACAGGAAGTTGTAAGAAAAGCAATTCACTTTACATTAGCTGGAATCCTGACTTGTGGAAGAGAAGAAAGACATTTTTATCTGTAACACAGCTCAGCTGTAAGAAAGATAAAACAGGGAGAGGTCAGAGCCTCCAAAATCATTCAAGAGCTTTTAGTAACAAGGAGAATGCGGTCAGACAGACCTCTGCTATGTCTCTGTGCTGCATTGCCTTGTCCCCAAGGGGTCAAGCTGAACCAAAGGTCTCTGAGTTTAGATGTAAGACACCTTGGTATTTGGCCTCTGTTCACAAAAAGGTGTCATTCAGTAGCAGTAAGTGTGAAATGCTGCCCTTAGGCAAGAGTAGGTGGTTGGGGATGGCCGGCTAAGCATGCAGATGAAATTCCAGGTCCAACTCCAGGCACCATGCCTCCATAAAAACATGTCCCAAATTAAGGGAACTGGAAGGAGGGTAGAATGAATCATAAGAGGTCTAAAAATTATGGCATGTGATAAGAGAAAGTAGGGCAGTGGCTATTTAGTCAAGGGAAGAGGACCAAGGAATGACATGATAGCTCCCTTCCAAAAGCTGCTGCATAGAACAAGCAAATAAACAATCTTCATCTCCACTGAGGGTGAGATAAGAAATAATGAACTTAGGCTGCAACAAGAGAGACTTGGTTTAGGCGTCAGAAAAACCTTCTAGTGATAAGGGGAGCTGAGCACTGGAATAGGTTATATAGAGAGGCTGCAGACTCTGTCATCAGTGGACTTCTAAGGACAGGTTGAACAAACATATGACAAACAAATGCTGTCTCAGAATGGGTGAGCCAGTTGATACTAAGAGGCTCTTCCTAAACCTGCTGTTTGCTGATTTTCTGTCCTAAATATAAAGCTGTGGCTGAATTTTGGAGCAGCTTACCTAAGTATAGCATGGTTTAGATGTTTCCTAAATGAGTTTTCTTAAAGCAAAACAAAACATAACAAAAAAAAAATCTTCACATTGCCAGCTCTTGTAGCATTTTCTTCAGTCTCTCTGTACTTGACCTATTTCTAAAAGCTCTGGCTCCTGGAGTCAAACAGATTCATGGAAGCTTAGCTTAAATAAGCAAAAAAACGATCTAAATTTATGGAGCAGGATAAAATAAAATAAAACAGATTATAAGCACGAAAGAGAAGTACTTCCAGCAGTTATAAATCCACGAGAGAAGTAAAATACATTAGTTAGCTTAAAAACCAAAAGCAGTTGATTAAAAAAAAAAAAAAAAAAAAAAAAAGTGCTATGATTGCAACTGACTTTATTTTTCAGTGTTCATATTTAGTGTTTAATATGTTTAATGGTTGTCGCCTATGTTAAGGCTAGCCCTGAAGTCAGTACAAAAGGAAACTGTATTGCTGAATGACAGGTTCAGAAGGTTCAGAAACTAAAGATCCTTCCCAATGAGAAGCACAGAGGTAGGAATATAGCTGCCCTCTTTCCAGTCCAAACTTGGAGGCACCTAATAAAACAAGAAGGAGACAAAAAAGCAAAAGAGAAAAGTCAAATGAGTTCCACTGCAAAAAGTGCAGCTAAGAAAACAGAATCTCTTGCCCCAGGATACCGTGGATCTCACTTGTGTTCCTGGGGATGCTGTGAGTATGCCTGTGTGTGAGCCTCCAGAACAGGAACTATTCCAGCTACAAATGGTTAGTGCTTGAGAGAATGGGTGGGAGAAAGTACTGTCCTGTGTTTCCTCTTCATTCATGGTCTATTCCTAAGCAGCTGTTCTGCATAACTGTTGGAGATGGAATATCAGGCCAGCCCTGTCCTCAGGAAGTCACTCTCGTGTTCTTTTGCTCTTAAGTTGTGGTCCTGAAGAGCTGAGGTATACTGGCAGGGCTGCATGAGGCAATTTTATATCCATTCTGTGAATATCAGACTTCTATTTCCAAGGCTGTCAACCACACCCTGCCAATAAATTACCTAAATAAAAACTTCTAAAATAAATAAAACTCACGAATAAAACTGATAGTACAGAATTAGTCGAGTGCATGAATATAATGATACTTATCATAAAAATCTGTGCAGTGCGAATTCTCATTTGACCCTATCATCACTCTGCAATCTTTTTCATTATCATAAATCAAAAAGCATTGTTTGCTTTAAATCGCTTGCTGCTTAAAGATGAATCACCTTTGATTTCCTGGGTTTTGCTTACGGCAAAAAAAAAATAGAAAAGCTTTCAAAACTGCAACAGTAAAAATCCCTGGTCTCACTTTGCATAAAAAAATTCAGAGAGCTCTAAAATTTAATCTAGCAAGCAACATAAAAGTGAAACAGAACTGTGATTTAGGAAAAAAAAATATTTCTCCATCTGTAGAGCTATTAATCTACAGTTTAGTCCAGAGAGTGCATACACAGCAGACTGTGAAGAGGGACCCTGAGCTCTAATGGTTTGAAGCAGATAGGTCCTCAAATGTTTAATCTAACTCCAGGTGCGTAGCTAAGCTTCTCTGTAACATCTGTCCCTGTGGATAAGAACCACTAAGCATCCTGTGCTGGATTGTGCACAAGCTATGTCACTTAAAGCACATTCCTTGTGTTGATGACTGATGCACAAATTACCCGAGGCACCTCAAGAAGCCTGTCCACCCAGCTCTTCCTATTTGGAGAAGCAGTGCCCTCTTATTCCCTCCCTTCATCCCACAGACTTGACATTATACCCTCTGCACACAAGTGCAATTAGATTCTTGCTGCTCTTTCCAAAGTCAGGAAAAATAGGTCCATTTAAAAAGTCAGTTGAATAAACTGATGAGCCCAACAGGCTGGAACAGCAGAACAGATCACAACTTGGCCTAAGTCATCCCTGGGGGGTGGAACAAAGAAGAAATACATTGCGTGCAGTTGTATCTAGGTTTTCTCTGTGACGAAATCTCTCACAAGGAAAGAAACAAGCAAAAATAAAACAGGCTTCATTCTTTATGTCTCCCATTAGCTAGAAACCTCATGGCGATACCCATCAATTTAACTTTTGGATGTCTGGATACTAGCCAGGAAGTACTCAGCTTCCATATGCTCAGCAAAGAGAGCAACAGAAACAATGCAATGCTGTTGTCAGGCAAGGCAGGTAAATCACTGCATATTTCTTTACAAGTCAAATTTTCTGAAACTTGCTTCCCAACTTTAGGAAACTGAAATTAGCAGGGTTTCGTAACAAGCTGATCTAAATCTCTGAACCTGCATTTGCTCACGTGGCTGTATTATTATTTTTCTTACCTGCCTTTATGCCCATGAGGGGAAATGGAAATGGTTTCCTGCACGGAGACTAATTATTCTTTGTCTTTGTGAGGCAGCATAATTTGAAAGTATAAGAGGGGAGCTGAAGTCGGATGCAGTTATGTTGTAACCTCAGTTGTACTAGTAACAGTGTATGGGGAAGTTGGTTTGTCTCAGCCTCACTTTCCCTTCTCTCTGTAAAACAGAGATCTTACATGCATCTGTGGGGAAAGTGTGCAATTTATTAAACATATGAAGCAGTAAAAAAGCAATTCATCTTGCTAACTCTAGCTGTCTGTAAGTTAGTATCTGATCTAACTAGGCTCCCTCCACAGCCCAGGGATAGAGAAAGGTTGGATAAATCACCTTCTTTTCCTCCAGTGATTGCAGAAGGAGGCCAGACATCTGGCTTTTAAATTACTGTGTTTAGGCAAAATTAATTCCATCTTAAATGTCCAGAGTCATACTAAAAGCAAGGAATCTTCTGCTGTTGGCACATCCCAGCCTCCTCTATTAGAAAGCTGAAGGCTGTGCTCCTGGTGAGCAGGCTTTTGCATTTTTCTTTCCAGAAACTGCGTACATTCAAGCAGCAGTCTTCTCCTTTACTTAGTCCTTGATTACTTATTTGAGACATTTGGAAAACATCACTCTCCGGCTTTTATCTACCACAGCTGCTAGGTTGCCAGCCTGCTCACTTCTGGCAGCACATCAGCCCCTATGAAGTACACAGGTAGGATTTCTTTGCATGTGAGCACCTCTTGTAACAAATGCAAAGTAAGATTATTGTGGTAACATGCCCACATGCTTTAACCAGCATTCCTGTCACAGAACAGATAATCAATATACAATACAGATCCAAATCCTCATAATTTTTAACCAAAAGCTAGGTTTGCCTTTTGGAACAGTGTGCCAGGCTGTACAAGCCTACCTTCTCCCCTTAGATCAGAAGATGCCCAAATCCTGCACAACTATGGAGATTTGAGGGAGCACCCCCAAATCTCACATACATTGAACAGACATCAGAGAAGAAGGTTTTTGTGGTCACTATTGCCTGACACGGAATTCACATGCAAGTCACAAGGGTTTGAAGTACAAGGTTTTGAAGTCTGACCCATGCAGTCACAGGATTGTATTCTTTGCTTCTCCCTTGGGTAATATCTTTCCCTTAAAGCTGAAAGCTCTCTGTCTATGCATCTCTTCATTGTATGGATTAATAGCTGGTTACTTCAAAAACCAACTGCTGGTGAATCTGGGGTGCCTTTTGCCCTCCAAGTCCTTTGGCTAAGCTAAAATTTTCTAAAGCAATATGTTACTTCTGTTAATTATAATAAGCAAGCGTTTTTATGGCAATTTCCATAATCAAAGTTCCCCACTCAAGCTTGGATCAGCTGACTTTGCAGGGAAGAAACCAAGGCAAAAGAATTATGCAAAATGCTCAAAGCCACAGAGTGAGTCATACTCAAGGCATCAAAAAAATAAGAAAAAAAAACAAAAAAAAAAAAAAAAAAAAAAACCACCACCTTTTAGTTCTCTGATCTGTGCTTACACCCAAAGGCAATCCCTGTCTTTCACAGCTAAGGATCAATTCTGATACCAGTTACACAAAGACAGTTCCACTGACTCCTTCAGAGTTAGCCCTGATTTACTGCACCATCTGTGAGATCAGCATGTGGCACAAGACACTCTTATGACTGGAAAATACTAACAAAGAAAATATATTTACATATTTCCTACAGCTCTCCATTGCTAATCCTTACTGGCCAGCTTTTCTTCAAATTTTGACTGAATCAAGAATTTTTCAAATCTAAATCTAATAGGGCTGGGTTTGTTGCATTATAATGGACATGCAGTTCCTTGGCATGCAGCTTGACCTTGTCAAGGAACTTGTCCTATGATTTCTCTTTTTTACTTCATTGTATTCTCTATCTCTTGGTAATACAGACATCATCCAGGTTTTGCCATTTTTCCCTCTTCTAAGCAGTGATAACCACCTTGCTTTGAGGAAAAAAATAAAAAGGAGAAGAAGAAGAAAAAAGAATTGAAAACAAAACCTCTGTCTACTCATTGATTATAGAAAAGTCCCAATTTTTACCTGGAGAATTGCATTAAAGCACTGATGCCTTGCTGAATCATTGAGCCTCCTGAATTTATTGAGAGTGAAATAATACATTTACCAGCACAATTAAAAAGAAGTGTCCCGTTACTCTTGTAAATTTCAAGTCTTTCTGCACCTTCATCTTGTCTTTCTTAAGGTATAGTTGCAAAGTAATTAAGAGAAGGACTACCTGGTCTGGATTAACAAATGTGAAATGAAAACACTGAGATGAAATCCCTTCAATGACTTGATGAAATATCTGGTTGCACAGGGGACACAGCTCGCTAAGGTTCAATCTAGACAAATTCCACATAACCCCAGTTGCCAAAACTTATGGCCTGTTGCTGCTTCTTCTCCACTTTGGGAAGGTAACCCATTGAGACGTCCCCATCTCTGATCTTCATGTTGCACATTCTAATGTATATTGACAAAAAGTACAAAACAAACAAAAAAAATGTACTTCCTTTGTTGTATCCTTCTCCCTCCCCTGCTTTTCAGAGGACAAAAGTAGTAAAATATTAGTGATTTCATGCTTTCCTTTGAGGAGCTGAGGTAACTTCGCAATAGAGAACAGTCCCTGAGCCTCAGTTCACCAGTGCAGGAGGACCAGACTTGTTCACTCCTGGAAGGGCTGAGCACTGACAGCCATAATGTTGGGGCTGCTGGTGCTCCCAATGGAGTCAGCACAGGTGTTGTCACTGCAACTGAAACATCTGAGTCTGAGACCCAAAGCATCTGTGCTGCCTTTCTGGCTACTGGCACTGGTATCTGAGTTTAATTAAAAATACATAGTTATGGGTATTTGTAGGTGTAACACATGTAATTTGTTCTCATGAGCACATATCATACAGAACACTTGAAAAATACTAATTCTCATTTCAGATCTTACTATGAAAAATCTGGATAAAGATTTCTGTGCTAGGGAATTGGTAGTAAAATTACTGGTTACTAAAGAGTGCAGTGCATTATGCTGCATAAAGTCACTCATTTTCCAGAGATTCTTCAGTTATGAGTTATGTTTTGTACTGCATCTCCTCCTGCCTTGAATGTGACTTCTGTGGGACCAGGCTGGAAACCAGTATTCTTATCTCAGTTTGTTTGAGCAACTTGTAAATTCTTGATGGTATCTGGATTTTTCACTAAGTATGAAATTACTGTGGAAGGTAGAGCTGGTATATAACAAAAGATTAAACAGTGTAGGGCTTGCTCCTCAGCATGAAAAAGGAGATGTGTGATTGAAGAAAATCATGAAGGTTGTCAAGAATGATTATTAGAAGTGCTTTTTAAAAACTCAGCGGGGAGTATTACTCACTGTTCTTTGCAATGCAAAAGGTGGGGGTTGTCACAGAAATCATCAGGCTGCAGGGTAAAACAGGCTGCAAGTAAAGAGAAGTAAAAGAAAACGTCCTTCTGTATATTTATTTATTTATTTATTTACAGAACACAAAGTTAAACTGTGGAACTCGTTGCTAATGGATCTTGCATAGATTTACAGGTGCAGATTCAGGTGCTAATTGTAAAAATTTCACAGGAGAGAGTCACAAATCAAGGCTAAACATGAAGGTGTGGATCTAACCTTAAACTTTCATCTAAACCATGTTTTAAGGGCTAACTGCATCAGGCTACTGAAGTGGTTCTAATTCTAGCAGCGATATCACCAAGCCACTTAAGACTATTGTGTCACCTTTGGCTTCTGCCTTTGGAACAGCATCTATTAGCAATAGCTTCATAAACAACGAGTGGCCACCCTTGGCCAGGATCACCATATACTCCTCTGCTTTGTCAGCTCTCAGATATCAGAGGTGCCAAGAGAGCAATTTTCATCAGCAATATCCCATATTGTATGAATAAGGTACAACTACCTTGGCGCATCCCAGACTGCAAGCCCCACTGCAAGGAAAAAAAGAAAAAGAAAGCTCCAGGATCTGAGAGCTTTGAGATCCCTTATGCAACCCATGCATCACTGCTGTGCAGGTACTAGGAAGAATGGGGGCACCATTACTTCCATCCACCACCAGTACAACTGCAGCACGATAACAAACCATATCATAGAATCACAGAAGCACGTCCTTTTCCTTGCTGTTTTGCCAACTGTTTTGCATTCTGAGAGATTACAAACCTACATATAATGCTTAGCAGTGTTCCTGAATACTTCTCTATATCAGCGACTGTAAAACCAGGGTGTCTATGTGTTATTTCACAAAAGAGAAAATGCAGCTGTGCAAGACACAACAGTAAAATTCAAACTGAGATTACTTCATGGACAATGCCTTTTTTATACCAGATGCTGCATGAAAGAAGGTGGATTTTTTTTCAGGACAAAGAATGTCTTGAGAGCAGCCCTGAGGAGAAGGATTTGGGAGTGTTGGTTGATGATAACTCAACGTGAGCTGGCAGTGTGTACTTGCAGCCCAGAACGCCAAACGTATCCTGTGCTGCATCAAGAGAACCATGATCAACAGGTCAAGGGAGGTGATTCTGCCCCTCTACGCTGCTCTCATGAGACCTCGCCTGGAGTACTGTGTCCAATTCTGGGGCCCCCTACACAAGAAGGACATGGAACTGTTGGAGTGGGTCTAGAGGAGGGCCACAAAGATGATCAGAGGGCTGGAGCACCTCCTCTATGAGGACAGGCTGAGAGAGATGGAGCTCTTCAGCCTGGATCTCTCTGGGGAGACCTTATAGCGGCCTTCCAGTACATTAATTGGGCCTACAGGAAAGCTGGGGAGGCACTTTTTAAAAGGGCAGGTAGCAGCAGAATGAGGGAATTCAGCCATCCCATCAGGTTTGTATCAGAGCTGGCATGTATCTGAACTCCTGCCTGGCCCAGACTATGTCATTATGTCCTTCAATGCACAAAGTTCAGTGCATTTTCCACTTTTCAATAAGAGGTGCAAGGGCTGGAAAAACTGGCAGTAGAGCACGCATTCTCCCTTCATCCTAGCAGTTCCCCTTGTGACTGCATTTACTGTCTCACACAGACTCAGGATGTTAACTAAACTGACAAGGACTAGACAGCAGAGAGAGGAAGGAAAGAAAACATCTGCATTTCCAATCCAGTGACTGCAAATAAAGTTCCTTGACTTTTAGAAGTCTCTCAAGCACAGCACACACACAGTTTAGAGAAGCCAGGGGCTCCTGATGAAAGTGCTTTGCTGTTATTTTCAGTGCCACAGCCAGGCTGGGATTATGTTTTGGTCTTCTGAGAAAAGGGAGCTGGTTGTCATGTGTACTTCTGCTCTTTTTTAAAACTCTCAGAGCAACTTTGCAACACAAAATCACTGAGCATTTACAAAGATAGCTTTACAAAGGAGACCACTTACTGCCTCAAACACAGTTTCCATCACTTCCTGCACAATTCATCCGTGCTACGCAATGTCCTAAGCAGCACACATCCTATCTTTCCCAGTACAAACCAACAGATACATTTTTATTTTTTTCAACTGTAAAGCCAGTTTTTTTCATTTAACACAATGAAAAATCACATATAGCAGGAGCCTGCTGTTAGCATGACTTATGGTAATGAATCAGTTGGCAAGGAGACTGATGAAAAGATTGATTCATTACATGAAAAGGGTAACTGGGTCCTTTCCTTTGCCTCCCTAATTTGCCAACATACCTGCCCTTACTAGCACCTTTTGAAAGTTGTTGCCACAGCACTACTCTTCCTTCTCAGGCTTCAGAAGTGGGTTGAACACATCATCTCCTTGCAGACTGCTGAGGAGCTGCATTACAACCGAGACCGGAGGTTGGTCGGAAGTCCCTTGAAATCCAAGTACTTGTGCTCAGGAGGAATTCACTCCACATTTCTTCCTTCTCGCTGCAGGCTGAATGTACAAATCTGTCTTATTTTCACTTGACTCACACTGTGAAGACACACACTGTGACACAGGGGGATACTGGAAAAGAAAAAACTCTTAGACCACTGGGCCTCAAAATGTGCCAAAACACACCAGGCATGAGAATCTGCCAGTTTCTCCATGGGAGGAGGCTGATCTCCCCACAAAGGACCAAGCAAGCTGTGCTCCAAGGACCTGCTCCCACCCACTCATCCAAGCCCACATAGGGGAGAACATCCATGGGACCTGCCATCCCCTGTGCTGCCATCCAGCTCTCTTCCCTCTTGGGGGCTCAGAATCTGAGCCAAGGTGTTCATTCTTTAAAAAAAACTGACTGACATTCAATATGCCAAAGCTGGGCTGTGCTTTGGAGCTCAGGGATGGACACCAAGCATGTTGAAGCTGGTCAAAGGCGTGCACTGCCTGGGACAGTTGCTCCATAACTGAGGCTGCATATTTTGTAACTAAAGTTAGGGGATGAACCACCAGGGAGTACTTCAGGGGAGGTAACAGGCAGGAGAACAGCTGGTACAGCTCCTCTAGGGAAAGCCATGACTGAAAGGAGAAGGAAGGCCCTGACCTGGATATAGTCCTGGATAGCCTGTTCTGGGTGGCCTGAGCAGAGGGTATACCAAGTGGCCTCCAGAGGTCCCTTAACCTCCACCAGACTGTGACCTGGCTTGATGTGTCCAGAGTGGCACCCCCCTGCCCAAAGCCATGCACTTGTAGCCTTAGGTAATTTCTTTGCACTGTTGCCTCAGTACTTAAAGCAACACTGATAATACTTCCAGAACTGCACCTGAAATAATCTTTGGGACAGAAGTACAATTTTGATTAAGTAGGAAAGCCTTTATAGGTTAATTAAATAACAATTGCTAAACCATAGCCAACCAGTCATTATCTGTGTTTTGATATTGACTTATTACATAACTGTTAAACTTGGTATTTAGCAGATGATAGCTTCCTTATTTGAAGGACTAAACATCTATTTGAGATACTTCATTTTTAAATGTCACCATTTCGGTTTACTAGACTTCTTGCTGTGCTTAACACAAACAGTGGGTATTTAAAGTAATAACAAATCAGCTGTCATCTGGGAGCACTCAGCAGAAGGTAGTGCCTGCCCCGTGACAGACGTTGCCCTGATGCTGGGAGGGTCCTGGGGAGGGTCATGACCCCTCCAGGCCACCCCCACCTAGCTCTGGACCTGGAGGCTGATGGGGAGAAATAGCAGCACACCTTCTGAAAAGTGGCTTCTCATCGCTAGAAACACCAGCCTAGTTCTCCTAAATAATCTTCTACCATTTCCTGGCAGCATTTTATGGAGGGTGACATAGAGCTTGCCCCTGACCAACTGGTGCCAAGCTGTGGCAGGTGCAGGGCCACTACCTCACTGCTGTACCCAAAGCTCCTGTGGGCCATGGGATGAAATACTTGCATGCAGCAAACCAAAGACCATCCCCAACTGCTTTTCAAGCAGGCATCTTACTTCAGAGTCTACATGGATGGAGATAGCTTTGCCACCACTCAGTTTCTGCTGTCATAATTCTCTTGCTAACAGATGAGATATGGTGAAATGACATCCTGCCCAAAGAGTCTGAATGTCTGTGCCCACCTGGGGCACAGTCTTGGTACCAAGGCACTACACCTATAGAGCCTTATCGCCAAACTATGTCTCCCTCCACTCAATTTTTTTTTGTAAAAGTGCTGTTCTATCTTTCAGAAAGAGGGATCTCCAGCTCTTGCAGCAGTCATCACATTGGCAAGCAATGGCTGGGGCTTTCAGCCATCACTGGCAACAAAGAGGTTAAGCATCAGAGAGCCTAGATGGCTGGCTTTTGAGGGGTGGGTTTAGGAAGCAGGGCTAACAATATAAGAAGAGGAAGTGCTGGCCATCCGTTTGTTTGTTTATTGTTTCAGCAGTTTGTGCTGTATGTCTCGTGTGCTATCTCCATCCCTCAGTCTCCCAGCCAGTTCATTATGCACGGGAAGAGGAGCTTCCTGCCAGCGACCTCCTGGGTCCCCTCCCATTGTTCACAGGGCTGATGTAAAGTACTGGGGCGGTAGAAAGGGCTGTAAGCCTGCAAGAAATACTCCAGAGACCTTCTTCAGTTAATAAAACAGATGGTCTTATTGGCATACGCAAATTTCAGCACTAGCATTGCATTTAATAGGGTTCAGCCAAAGAAAATCCCAAGAAAAATAAAGTGAGGAGTTTAGGTTATCAGAGCCAGGGGGATAAATACAAAAGAGACAAGAAGATGAGTTGTACCTCTGGCATACCCAACAGCTCTGCCGTGTCTCCGCAGCCTTCAGGGACCAGGGTTGCTCAACACCTCCTTCTCTGCTAGGACCCCTTAGTCAGATGCAGAGGTAGAGATGTTCCTTGCCTCCAACAGCTAAGTTCAGATAGATAGCCTAGATCTCACCCCAGTTCCTGTGCCCAGAAAGGTCTTTAAGTTTCCCAAATTAGTGCACCTGGATCATCCTTGAAGGCCCAGCACTCTCTGTTCACCTGGTAGAGGGGCTAACAGGCAAGAGACTCTAAGCCCCAAAGACCATCAGAACCTTGTTTTCTGAAGCCCCAGTGCCCTATGCACCCCCAAAGTTTCTTCCCCGTGTTTCTGCAGTGATCAGGCTACGACACCTTGCAGAAGGAGTGTGCTTCTCAGATGCTGTAAGATCACTTTGGTATTTATTTTTTTGAAAGAACACTTTGTACAATCCCTGAGCTGGGCCTGAAGCAACACTAACAATAACAAATAGCAGTGAGCTGGAGCTGCAGAGCTGAGATCCAGATGTGTGCCTGAACTTCCCTAAAACTTAAGGGTCTTTAAGTCACAGAATCACAGAATCACAGAATGACCCGGGTTGGAAGGGACCCCAAGGATCATGTAGTTCCAACCCCCCTGCCTAGCAGGGCCACCAAACATACGTCTTTACTAGATCAGGTTGCCCAGAGCCCCGTCCAACCTGGTCTTGAACACCTCCAAGGACGGGGCATCCACAACCTCCCTGGGCAGCCTGTTCCAGGACCTAACCACTCTCCTAGTAAAGAACTTCCCCCTAACATCCAACCTAAATCTTCCCTCTTTTAACTTAAAACCATTTCCCCTAGTCCTGCTATTATCAGCCCTTTCGAAGAGTTTGCTCCCCTCCTAGGAGTAAGTTCCCTTCAGGTATTGAAAGGCTGCAATGAGGTCACCCCGCAACCTTCTCTTCTCCAGGCTGAACAAACCCAACTCCCTCAGCCTGTCCTCATAGGGGAGGTGCTCCAGCCCCCTGATCATCTTCGTGGCCCTCCTCTGGACCCTTTCCAAAATCTCTGTATCTTTTTTGTACTGAGGGCTCCACACCTGGACACAGTACTCCAGATGGGGCCTCACAAGAGCAGAGTAGAGAGGGACAATCACCTCCCTATCCCTGCTGACCACCCCTCTCCTGATGGAGCCCAGGATCCCATTTGCCTTCCGGGCTGCCAGAGCGCACTGCTGGCTCATGTTGAGTTTCTCATCTATTAGGACCCCTAGGTCTTTCTCTGCCGAGCTGCTCTCAAGGACAACTCCTCCCAGCCTGTACAAGTACAAGACTGTACAAGACTGCCAAGTCTGGCATGGGTTAATCTCCATTAAAAAAACCTGAAGATGAAGGGGAAGAAAAGGGACAAATGCAAGCAGAACACACTTAACAAGACACATGGGAGAATGTCATTACCTCTGTGTGCTTGGTAACTGCAGTCTCTTGAAGGTGTGTCCCCAGCTTCTGCACAGCCAGGATCTGTCATTAGCCAGGAATAAAAGGAGTTCTGATCACTGACACTGGTGAAAGTAAAGCAATCTGTTTTGAAAAAAACAGCTTTAAAGCACACATCGCCACTTTTGATTATAAAAATCCTAGAGAAATGTGGGCTTTGCTTTAAGTCATATACTTCTTTTCACTTTCTCACTGTATGTTTACTTCTAAGCAGGTACTTTTCTAGTACACACCTTAGGAACTTCTACTTTCATTGCTTCTAGAGGTCAAAATTCTCTCATCTGAGACTTTGGAGGAAAAAAAAACCTCTCAGTTCCTGGGCTTTCTCTCTGGAGGGAGTCGTCATTTCCAGGGAAGGGCTGGTGCCTCCCCTCTGGGACAGGAAGCGGCCACAGGAGCACTGTCATCACTGAAAGTTTTCTTTCATGCGGAAATATTATTTACACATGCCACGTCCAAAAGACAACAGCAGCAAGGAGGACTGGCAATCAACTCTGCTTTAAATAACCATTTTCTAAGGCAGGGAGGAGCATTTTTGTGGCTGTTTCCGTAACAAAGTGTTCCACTAGCTTCTGGCCTAGCTATGCAGCATCGTGCTCGTGCATTCCTAACAGCAGCCTTCCCTTCCCTTCCCTGCCCGCCTTTTGTCAACAAATATGTAAGAAAAGAATTTCACCATGTCAGGAATTTTATGCTTTTGAAACAGAGCCCGCACACTTGACACGACCCAGCCCCGGGACGGAGCTGAGCTGCTGCCCAGATGGGAGGTCAGTCATGATTTTTTACAGATGTTTGTGAAACAAATCATGGTGCTTAAAAAGAAAAAAAAGAAAAAAAGAAAAAAAAAAAAAAAAAGAAGTCTCCTGACAGTTCAGAGCCATGATAAATAATTTAGAGAGTGATTAGAGAAATCATGTGAAAGAGCTTTAAGGCTGGATCTTTCAGCTCCCTGATGGGGATATATTTAAATTAAACAGTCAGTAAATAACAAACTAAAGACCATCATGCCACTGGGTAGTGAAAGCTGTTAAGGAGCTGGATTGAAATGATGAGTGGATAGTGAGTGCTTTCAGTCATTTCCCTCATCTGTCTTTGGGTGATGAGAAAAAAAAAGAAAAAAGAAATAAAGAGAAACAGTAAAGAACGAGTACAGTTCTGACATTGTTCATCATCTCTTTCCTGGTGCAGAAGTCACCAGAGATGAAGAAAGAGAAGGAAAGCAGAAATTATTCGTTTCCTTCCCTCCCTCCCCCTGGAGAAAGAAGGAATAAGACAGTCACATAGGCAGGATGCAAGTCTCTGTCACAGGGAATGTAGAATGGTCCTGGTCTGTCAGAGTAAAAACCTGCAAGAGCAGAGGGATGCCCTCCATAAATTATGCATTTTGCCTGGTCTCTGTTAGCTTGCATTATTTAATATTTTAAACAATTACAAAAAGCCCTGACAACAACTCTTTCAAATGTACTGTGGCAACTGAACTACTTAAAGAGCTGTTCCTCCTCCAAAGTTTCTTCGGGGCACAAATTAATTTCTGACCCAATTTTCAAATACTTCCCTTCCAAGAAAAGACTGGAGGGAGAAGGGGCCAATCACCTGCCAAAGGACTAAGGGAAGGGGTGAACTAACCTAGGTAGAACAAAGGCAACCTGGACTTTATGGATGGGAAAGCTAATCCACAAACATTCTGGACTTAATATTACTTGGCAAAATTCCTAAGATTGTATATAATTGCCCATATAGCTTTTATAACATCCAGGCAGACTACTGGAAGAGCAGTAGATTCCTCACCCTCCTTCAGGAGGACAGACCTCTTCATGAAGGACACATTTCTCCTCTGCACCGTGAAACAAGCCCACTGCTCACATCAGCAGGGATGGAGCATTATTAAGGATGCTAGATTAGGTTCAATGCATAAGAACTTTCTTGCTGTCACTGCAAAGGCAAATGCACACCAGTAAGAGTAGTCCATGCTCAATAATCAGGAAAAACTCTCTCTGTCCATCTGTATTAAAGCTACTGAGTGATGGCTGACTACAAGGGACACCAGCTGCATCCTGGTGACTACAGCTATATTTGGCAATGGGGCACCAGAGCAGTGTTTACGGAATCTGAGGCAGGATATAGACTGTAAACATTGTTTCCCTGAGATCTTGCTGTGCATTGCTCAAAATTATTTTCAAAGACAACTCATTAACCCTCCACCCACTCTTCTCTGAGGTTGGATATGATGTTTAACAGAAAAATAACAGTCTTCTCTGACTAGAGGCTGGGGCCTAGGCTCATTCTTTCCTTTTCTTCAAGATATTTCCTTAACAATACAAATATTCTAGGGAATGTCCTGAGCCAAACTATGCATTTATAATGTCAATTATCTGCATACATATGCTGCATAGGACAGAGCCTGGTTAATTAAGAAATTTTCTCAGACTGCCTATTCCACCAGGTAAGCTACTAACAGATAAAGAAAAACAGTGTTCATCCATCCCCTGCTAACTCACATGCTCCTTAACTTCGGTTGCTTGTGGTTGCTTTAGGGGCTAGAAGGGGAACATATATCAATGTCAAGCCTAAGTTACTTGCAGGCAGAAGGATAAGCTTTCTCCCCTTTGGTATCAAGTGGTAACACCAGCAATAGCAGAAGCAGTAAAGCTTTGTTCCCATGAACGAAGTCCTCAGCTGAGCTCTGTGTGGGGTTTCTAGCAGAGAATTAGCTTGCAGCCCAGCCTCCTCCTCACTGGAAACAGAATGAAGAGCTCTCATAGGCAATTTACTCAGAGCTTGTGAATTTGCTGTTCACATGGGGACAACTTGGAAGAGCCTGGCATAGCTCCCCACGCGCAGCAATTACCTGAACCTTGCATCCTCACTCAGTCAACCTCCTTCTTCTTGCTGAGGCTAATTTGAAGACTAAAGGGTTCAAACCACAGACACTGGCAGGAACTATAGAAGCCAGAAAACCTTAGCACCTTTTCGTGTTTCATTAGCATCTGTCCTCCCAGTGGCTCTTCAATTCAGGAAACTATGATCATTTTGTGGACAAGGATACCAAGGCATAGCTTTTCAAAGAGGCTTGTCAAAAGTCAGACACAGCCCCAGATGTACCTGCTGCAGGTGTGCTCCTGCCCCAGGACACCAGGTGTGGTTGACCAGCCAGGTTAAAGTCTCCGTCACAGCCATGGGGCTATGGCATGGTGAGGTTACATGGGGGACCCAGTGCATAGGGCAGTGATGGGAAGCCTCCCTCCTCTGCCCAGACGAGCTGCATGGTGTGTGCAAATGCCGAAACAATTGTTTCTGCAGTGCCAGAGTTAGTTACGTCTGAAAGGGTACCACCGCACAGTGCGACATGTCATTAGGCTGCCGGCTGGGCACTGGAAGATGGATGTGTTGTTCACTTTGGTACGGGCAGTTAACAGCACAGCTATTTGGTTACATGAATTTACAAGCTTAGCTGCCAAGTAAGGGAGACCACAGGTTAACAGCGAGGGGTGAAGGTGCTTGTAAAGGTGCAGGCTGAGCCCTGAACCAAGACAATTACAGCTCACTGGGAGTTCCTGAAGCCCATTAGTGCCAGAGCAAGGAGCTGTCAAGATCCACAGATGAGCAGTTAAGTTTGCAAGCTCAGAAGTGGGAAGTGAATTTGCTTTACTCTCACATATTCTGTACCTTTTCTCTTTCCTTCAGTGAACAGCCCTCTGCCTCTGCACACTAGCCCCAAGCCACCCCATTGGGGATAAGCCAGTCCTCCCCTGAAAAACTGTGCTCCTCCCCACCCCTGCAGCTCTCAGCCTCACAGGCATCATTCCTGTGGGTGCCAGCACTGCCAAGGAGCCCTTTCGTCAGAGAGCGCTGCTGTACTCCAACTAGACTGAGTAGGTTCTGCAGCAGGCATGCAGAACCACTGCACGCTCAGGAAAGCAACAGCTAATGGTTTTCCCTAATGGGCATCTTATTTTCTTACACTGTCTTCTCCTTGAAATAAATAAAAGTACTTCAAGGTGTCAGACAAACAGTCACACTTTAATTTCTCCCTTTGGCAAGCCCAGCCACTAATTCAGTCTTGTTATGGTTTTCCCACCAGGGACAAAATATATACTGAGCTTTGAAAACACATTGTGTAGCAGCAATTGTTGCTCTAAGCCAATGGCTGTTTTGCTTTGTTCAGCACTGTATGCTTGTGTCTACTGTGAGATATTGTTTTGTTAAGACCTGTTATTGATTAACAGGGAGAGGAATTGAATTCCAGATGGGAGCTGCTGAAACACTCTAAAATGCTGCATAAAAAATGCAAATATTTAAAATCACCTTAAAGAAAGGTATCTCTACTAAACCAGACACATTTATCTCTCCAGCTGTACCATCTGCAGCATCTCACCTAAGGGCATTCTTACAGTTCAACTTAAGGATAAAGGTCTTGTCCTCCTGCACAGATTTGGAGCTGATAAGTCTGTTGTTGTGCAATTTGTGGCGCTGATTCACCCCTGACACTTAAGCGCTGCAGCCAAGGGTAACATTAAGTTCCTGGGAACTCCACATAGAGCAGCTTTGGACATTTGTCCCATATCCCACAGTTGCCTCAGAAATACCACAGTCCTCTGTGTGGATACAGTAACAGGTAAATAGGCATAAAGTCGACCTAGGTCTCTACAACTTCTACCCTACAAAAAAAGAGACTGATTGTCATCTATAGGTTGAGTGCCATCTATAGCAAAGAATTTTTGTTGCTGTAAATGCAGAGTTCCATGAGAGCCAGCATAAAGCTAGTGTCCAAGCCATGGGCAACTGTCCCGGTGCATCTTGATCCCTCTTAGTGGCACCAGCTGGACTCCAAGCTAAAGCACTGAAAGGCTCATGGTGATTTTGCAGTCTTCTGCTCCAAGCAGTTGCACATGTGTTATTTTAGCCCTATTGTGTTGAAAGCCCACAGGAATGAAGAGATGCTGTGACACCGATTGTCATCTGACTGAATGAAATTTACTGGTGTCACTTAATAAGAGGGTAATGCAAGACCATGCTAAGAAGTTAGCCAGAGAGATTTTCATAGGAAACATAGGAATCTTATGACCAACCCATAGAAATACTAAAGATCAGAGCCTGTATCTGGCTCTCTGTAGAATTTAATAGAAAACAAGGGTTTTTATATCAGCTCACATGCAGTCTGATTCTGACAGTTTTCAATCACAAAAAGCCTTCTTGTGCCACTGTGCTGGACGCTACATATCAGAAGGCACAACTGCAAAGGCAGTCCGGAGATGCCAGCTCCCTCTTCCAGCCTGCTACTGGAAGAATGGCCATATCCAAATGCAGCTGAGAGTCACAGGGAACCACAGCTCACACCTCCACTACTGATTCTCATCCAGATTACCTTATTGCTAATCAGCTTTTCCATCAGGAGTGTCAGCTTTTTTTCTTTTATTTTTACCACGTCAGTATTAGTGACAGTAGGAGTATATCTGAAACAACACATCTTAGACTCCAGAGTTCTTTATATTCACTAAGCCTAGCACTAAAATTCCTATTAGAAGAACGTGGTGCTGAAATACTGCCCCAAAGCAGGTGGTCCAGAGGGTGTGCAACCATGGGTGAGATCCTGGCAGTGCTCTGGCCACGAGCAACACTTTCCCAAGTGGACTGTGCTTGGCCGTGGTGCTCTCCCAGAACCACGTCCTTTGAGACATGAGCTCTGTTCCCTGAGCTGCACTATTGCACATAGGGTCTTAGATTTCTGTGTCAATTAGAAATGCATCTGGCAAAAATAGAATAGCGATTATGAAATACAGGCCCACTTGTTTTAAATGTTATTGGAGCGGTTCCTGGAAAAAGGAGCTGTGTTTGGAGGAGACAGTTCTGCATACCAGCTGGAGGAGCACCAGCAGCGATGCCCCCCATGGTGATGTGCAGCAGTGTTTGTGGAAATGAAGGTACAGGGTGGATCAAGAGCTCACACAGATGATGACAGTCTCCACCCAGCATACATCCCTGGCCTAGGCCCAGGCTGCCACGTCACTGTGCTCTGGACTGGGATCAAAGGGTTCAGCATGAGCTCAGGAGGTCACACAGAGAGAGTAGCAACCTCCAGCTTCCAGCCTGCTCTTTGTTCAGTTCATCCTGAGTTTCCCAGTTCCGTTTGAGATCCCATCTAACTCTCACTAGTACAGCCACTACCAGTGGTTTCAGGGAGAAGAGCAATCAACCTTGACTTCACATTAACTTCCTCTGAATTACATTAAAGCCCTTTCCAGAAGAGCATTTTAAAGCTTTTTGTTCAAGAGAGGGTATAGACAGGAGCAAAGAAAAGTGAAGAAGAGACTGCATACATGGGGGAGGGAATTAGATTTAAAAGAGTCTTTTGGACTTATTTCAATTAACCTAGGTACCAGAAACCCCTGGAGAAAGGCTTCTCTTAGAGCCACTGAAGTAGAACAGAACATTTCAGGGTCTCACTTTCACATTAAAATAGCAGCAGCAGAGCAAAAGCACTTTTGCTTCCAGCCCATGTATCTTCACAAACACACAGCATGAACTTGATGCCATGCAGCTCTCAAAAGTAGCTCAACTCTGGCCAGCTTTTTAGTGGAGCTGCCCATGACCCAGTATAGATAATGCGCATAGGCAGGGCACCATTTTGAGCCCTCAGGCACAGGGCTCAGGAAGGGAAAGGATCCAAGCAATCCCAGTGCTCGTAGAATAGGACGTGTGTTGGCCTTCACCTTGCTGGCTGCTGATAAATGCCTTGAAGCACCAAGTATGAAATAGCACTTGAGTGAGAGGACCAGTGTGCTCTAGCAGAGTTTTCCACAAGGTGGTTTCTTAACATAGCATGCCCCCTTATTGTGCTGTAGATGCAGTGTGTTTGCTTTCAGGATTTCCTATCAGTGAAGAAAAAATAGAAAAAAAAAATAGAAAACTACAATAGGAAAGTTCTTACCTAAAGGTCTCCCTGACAGGAACAAGGGAATCCAACATAGTAAATCAACTATAAATTTCTCAGACTTTCATCAATCCTTATAATGCCAAGAAGATCCCTAACAGCCACCAGATTCAGAGAAACTCACTGACTGGTTTGTTTGAGAGGATTCTTGTCATTTCTGTCTCAGACAGTTTAATCATTTTATAAGGAGAAACAAGTGTTTGTGTACATTGGCCTGAGTATATGCAGCAATATTAATTCCCAAGAGAAACATGAAGCAGAGCAGTCAGAAGAGCAAGGCTGGTGAGACTGCACAAAATTTCACAGAGGAGACTGTAGAGGTAATTCCATGAACATGCCTAGGCCCATCTGTATTTGTTGTAAGCTAGCAGACCAGTTTCCTCAAGCAGAGGCCCCTAATTGACAAGCGTATGGTCCTAAAGCCTGGAAACAGATTGATGGCTGACACTGAATAAAAGCCTATTTCCTTTTGGCTCATAAGGGCTTGGCACTGTTGCTGATACCACAAATGTCTGAGCCCAGTATCAGTGCGTACGTAGCAGAGTGAATATTTGCTGGAAGCAGAGCCTAAATTATTCATGGAAGGCTTTACGATCTTAAATCCTTTAATTCCTTCATGTCACCAGTACAAAAGAAAACACCAGTGTTCTCTACTTATAGATTTTGTAAAGCAAAATTGACCAGCAAAGCTTGACAGGTGAAACAAACAAACAAAAAAAAGTTAATTGTTAAATGTCAGTTACTGTATCTCCCCTGCTGAAATTAACAGAGCCATTGCTAGAAACAGAAGCTGAGACCAAGCTCTCAAAAAAGCATTGGACACATTTATTTGTAGGTCATTTGTAATCATCCATCCCAGCAATATTTGCATCTTCCTCCAAATACTTGTTGCTTAAAGGATTCAAGGCTAGATGGGCCACAGGTTGGATCTAGTTACTTGGCAATTCCTAACAATGTATGTTTGTCTTTTAGCTGTTCCTTCCAGAAGCAGGAATCTTAGATAAATACTTGCTGCCACTAGAAAGAGCAAAGGAGATTTGAGTTCTTCAAACTGCCGCTAGGACACCAAGCTCAGTATCAAAATACTGAACAATAATTAGTCAAGCACAGGACCTGCTGCCTGCGTGCTTTCATCAGGAGCTCTCAGAAATCATTAGCTGTTAGAATTAGGTTTCTCATGGACAGGAAAACTCACGAATGGGCTTCTGGAGCTATACTTTATCTTCTCAAAGGGTGCTGTGGGAGCTTTCAGCTGGACAGTATTGGCACACATAGGAGAGAAATCTTAGTTTGGACAGAAACACTTTCCACCTGGAAATCCTTAAATCATCTTTCTTTAGGAGGCAAAGGGCTAAGGGAGGAATAAGGAATACAGCCATTTTTAAGAGCAATGGTCACATCTTTCATCTGGGACTGAATCTTACTGCTGATTTTTACACATTATTTCTCATTCCTCTATTTGGAATAGTATCTCTCAGACCCCAGAGGGGAACTGACCACCTGATATGGCAGGCTATGAAAATACACTATATGAGATGCTGCCCAGTACATAGGGCAAACCAAGACAGACAGTTCTCTCTACTGACAAGAAGTCTTGTGTGCTACTTGTAACAATGGGGATAAATATATATATATATATATATATTCAGACAAAAAGATTTATTTTATTCCCAAGCTGACAGAACTGCTTTCAAGCCTAGTGCCTGGTACAATCTCATCATGAGTGCTTGTGATGCCTTTTCCCATACAGCAGAATGGACCAGGCCAGACAGTCTGGCAGTCTCACAGAGGTGCAACAAGCAGCAACCTTGTTTCTCTCTGTCTATAGGCACACAGGCTCTACAATCCTTCACAGAAACATGCCAAAGCAAACACCAAATCATCTGCAACATTTCAGAGAAATAGCCAGAGCTCACAGATACTTTCCATACTGCCCCCAGAACAATTCTCTGTTTTCATTAGCACAAAGGTGGAAATACACATAGTGGAGAGAAAAGAGATTAGCTTCAGAAAGAAACATGAACAGAAGAGGGTTTTGCTTTGGACAGGATTTCTCTGATCCCAGCAGAATCAGTGCCAAGGCTGAGCACTAGGGTGCCAGACTGAGTTCACTTCACACAAGGCATCACGTTTTGTTTCCAGATGAGGTTAAGTGCCAGTTGCAACTCTTCAAAATCCTGCCCTCTCTGGCACAGACAGATTTGCTTGAAAGTGGCTGATATATTCTCACCCTCCTGGCTCAGATGCAATCCCTAGTTATAAAATAGCGACAAGGTTGAACGAGTCAGATAGAGAATGTCAACCAGGCTAGCCAGTCTAAATGAGTTGATGTATCTGAAGAACTGTAAGGTCCCACTCAGAATGGCTCAGGAGAGACCAATCATCTTGTAGGCTTACAATGAATCTCTGTGCATAGGAACACCGTGAGACAAAATCAGTTAACAAATGGCCAGATTGCAACCCAAAAATGTCAATATGGCATTAATGGCATGCTTCAGAGTTCAGTTCAGTTTCCTTGTTATTTCCACGTGGTTTGTGAAAACCAGCTACAAAAACTCAAGCCTGAAAAGCACATCTTTGAAGCCCAGCATCAGCTGTGTAAGTACTCCCTGGTTTGTTTGGTTCTTTTCCCTACTAGTTGCACCAAGATAAATTTTCATGGAACCATGAAAGGAATCAGTTTAAAACCAGGCAAAAACTAAAACCATCAAAACAAATGAAAATAAGGTTACTTTTAAGCTGAACTTGATTTGCCATGCAGCTACCTTTGCTGGCATCACTGATGGAACAGTGCAGGAATTCAGGACTATCACTGCTGTAAAAGAAATGCCCCTCAGATTGCAATCTAAGGGAAGTGAGGCTCACTTTTCAGTAGACTATGGTACATTTTCTGATGGGAAATATCAGTCCACTGGTTCAGCTAGTTCTGACAATCTAATCCATTTTGCTCACTGAAGTTAGTGATATTGAAGCTAGGTCAAGGACCTGAAAATCTGGTTGCTGCTAAGTTCCCCCACACTGATCTCTTCTCCAAGTTGAACAAACCAAGGTTCTTCAGTCTCCTCTCCCAGGGTAAGATGTCCCAGTTCCAACTATCTGTGGAGGACCTCAAGATTTCCCAAATGGTATTTTGTTTTCTGGTCTAAATTCTCACTTATAAACCTGCATTCACAAGGCACTCTAAGTGAAAGCCCAGATAAATCTCCTGGATGACTTGTGACTCTCACATGAAAGCACTGTAACAAAAATTTAACTGTTGTTGCAATAAGAACCTTAAGCAACGAAGATAACTGTACCAGACACTGCCTCCAGATCAGCTTCCCAGGGTCACTGATGGGATTGCACATGAAGGTCATGGGAAGCTTCAAGTTTAAAAAGACATTCCAAACTAAAGAAACAAAGGCAGGGATGCCTTGAATTTGTTTGCTAAACTGAAGGAATCTGACCTGCTCTTACGAGACAAAATTTGCATGAATTTGGAGGTTCCATAATACAGCATGGATCACACTGAAGGCAGGGATGAAAGTAAGACAGACTGGAAAAAAAAAGAAGGTGGCAGGACACCTTCCCTTACACCTTCATTTTCCCAAACTTAGTTCAAAGCAACTCAAAGAGTTCACAGAGACTAACAATTGACAATCAGGGCTGACTAGTAAACCTCAGTCTAAAGGAGAGTTTCATTTCAAACCCTTCCTTTCAAAAAGGAAATTAAATAGAGCAGAGCAAATTTAATTTTAAATTAATATATGTAAAGAAGTGTATTTTGTACCCTGTTAATGCCACTCAGCATTATCTATGCCAAATACCCTAACTCATTTATCCTTATGCAGTCTCCATTTACTTTCAGTGTTTCTCCCCAGGTAAAAAATAAAGATTAGATGAGTCACTTAAGTTTTTATTTTTACTTTCTCATTTTGAGTTATAAGTCAGCTATGGCCCACAGAAGTTCATACTTCTCTGTATTCAGCAGAGAAAGACTGAAGAAGACACTGAAGTGACTGATACTAGCCACACACAGAAGAGTTAACCTTTGCAAGTGCCGTCCTCTCCAGTCTTAAGTGCTGTAACTTCCGTGCTGCAAGTATGGCAGGAGGAAGTTTTCTCTGCTTAATAAATGTGTCTATTAATTTACTTTCATATTACATTTCCTGAGGGGGAAAAAGGAAAATAAATAAATAAATAAATAAATAAAAACAACCACTAGACTAGGCTTTCCATTCTCTTATTTTAAATGCAGTGCAAGATACATTCTAGACCTAGGATTCATGCAGCTTTTTAATTTTTAGAAATCCTTTTTATGTCTTCAGAATTACATGACACACATGACACACATTGCTTATAAGCCATATCGTAAGTACAGATCATTGAACACCTGAAAAGGGAAGAAATAAGAGATTCAGAGAAGTCCACATCTTAAGGCAGCATGTGAAATTCTGGTCATTCCAGGAAGCATGCAGTAAAATGAGGAGAGGGACAGACACAGAGGTGACCAGGGTGGTCAGAGGAACGGGTTGGCTTAAGAAAAGGCCCAACTAAATAAGCCCTGGAAAAAGAGACAACAAAGTAAGATCAGGCAAAGATCTCTATGAAGCAGGAAAAGTGTACAATTATTTGTTGCTTTTCTTAACATCAGAGCAAGAAGGTGCTAAAAGAAATCACCATGAGAAAGCTTAAAACAAGAAGTACTACTCTAAAAGGCATGTGACAGAGGCCCCGTGCAACGTACTACCACAAGATCTTTTAAAGCTCAAGATGGACCAAAGGTTCAAGAAGTGATTAAACAAAATAATGGAAGAAATGTGCCTTAAGAGCTGTTAGTTGTAGAAGGGCACGGATATATTCCACCACTGAGAACACCCTGAAAGTGCAGATTGAAATAATCAGAAAAGGCTATAATTTGGCTGGTGCTATTGTATGTTTGTCCCATTTCTTGTTTTCCTTCACTAAGTCTTTGCTGTCAGCCAATTAGACACGGGAAAGAGAAGGCACAGGAGAGCTAAAAGGCCTTGCTCCTGTGTTCTCCCTTCAGAATCAGACCACTTGAGCTGGCACACTGTCATTTAGCCAAGCTCCAGTGGTGACAGTGTCAAGCCAGATGAGAAGAAGCACCATAACATCATGATATGTTTCTGAGAAAAATGATCCCTCTTTCTTATGCTATAGCTTGTCGTATAATAGCAATAATCACAATTGCTTTGTAATATACTCAGAGCTGCTTTGGAGATTGATTAAGTGCTTCAGCTTCCCTTTAGCTTTAATCAAACCCAGCAGCTGTTTATCACTCAGAATACTTAGATCAATAGAGCTTACACCTTACACACACCTTTAAAATAGTGTGCCCTGTACTAGCTCCCTTGAAACTGCAAGTAGCAATTATAATAAGTGATCACACACTGTAGACATTGTAGAGCTAAAAGTAGATGTTATAAATTGATAAAATCACCACAGCCAGTAGGATGGCACCTTCCTAGTTGCAAATTTTTCCCAAGATCTTAATTTAAAAAAAGGACAGGAAGGGCTAAGGCCAAACATGCTCAGCCCTAGCATCAGATTGAACACACAGACTACTAGACAGAGAGAAGCAGCTGCTCCATCAGTTGCAGACCTCTTCTCCAAAAGCCCAGTAGCAGAGGAAAATCCACAGACAAAGCTACATGAAAGCTCAAACACTAATCAGAATACCTCAGTTTTGGTTAGAAAGATGTAAGAACAGAAGGCAGTTTATATAGTTCCCTTTAACCAGTTTCAGATCACCCAAGAAAGGTAGAGGTCACAATTCACAGAATCACAGAATGACCTGGATTGGAAGGGACCCCAAGGATCATGAAGTTCCAACCCCCCTGCCTGGCAGGGCCACCAAACTTCTACATTTACTAGATCACGTTGCCCAGGGCCCCATCCAACTTGGCCTTGAACACCTCCAAGGATGGGGCATCCACAACCTCCCTGGGCAGCCTGTTCCAGGACCTCACCACTCTCCTAGTAAAGAACTTCCGCCTGACATCCAACCTAAATCTACCCTCTCTCAACTTAAATCCATTTCCCCTTGTCCTGCTATTATCAGCCCTTTCAAAGAGTTTACTCCCCTCCTGGATATAGGTTCCCTTCAGGTACTGAAAGGCTGCAATGAGGTCACCCTGCAGCCTTCTTTTCTCCAGGCTGAACAAGCCCAGCTCCCTCAGCCTGTCTTCATAGGGGAGGTGCTCCAGTCCCCTGATCATTTTCATCACTCTCCTCTGGACCCTTTCCAACAGCTCCACATCTTTCTTGTATTGAGGGCTCCATACCTGGACACGGTACTCCAGATGGGGCCTCACAAGAGCAGAGTAACAAAGAGGGACTACCTTACCCCTTTCCAAGGATCAGTACTCACTAGAAGCTCCCAGAGGAGGTGATCTGCAAGAAGAGATACTTCTCCTTTTAAGTACCAGCCCTTCAATGAGGTTTGGGTGAATTGCTTGCACTCGTGCTACCAGAGCTGGCTATACCCCTTCATTAGGTGCTCAGTCACTGGATTGGGCAGTGACATAGCAATTCCCATACAAATGAATAATGACTACAAATATCTATTTTACTCATTCTGTGAGATAAGCTCCTGTCTTGTAACTGAGTTGGAGCCAGCAGTTTCACATGATCTTACAACAATGTAACTTAGAGCATATTCTAATTACATAAAAATTAGC
This sequence comes from Excalfactoria chinensis, assembly GCF_039878825.1. Lineage (NCBI taxonomy): Eukaryota > Metazoa > Chordata > Aves > Galliformes > Phasianidae > Excalfactoria > Excalfactoria chinensis. Next base: position 63,688,744 of record NC_092827.1, on the reverse strand, counting down.
AAATCCTACTGAAGATAGTGTAAATGCTTCTACTGACATACGTGAATCCAGGACATCCCTCTCATGTCAGTCATGGTAAATTGAGTGGAAGTTGAACTCCAGGCATAAAATCATCGTATCCAGATGAAACATATTGGAACAGTCCGTTTCACTGTGCTGCCAGACAAGACAAGATAAACTCTTCGCTGGTACCTTGAAAAGACAAATATCTGAATAGGAAAAGAAAGAGAGAGTTAAATCATTGCTTCTAAAATGATATGTTATGGAAAATTATTGCATCACTTTTACTAGCAGTTCACAGCTACTCAGTAATTTTGCAAAATTGCAGCAGCTCTGACTCTCTGAGGTCTTCTAGAGCAGCAGTTTGTTATTTGTTCATAAGTGGACAAAAAGCTGTGCTCAAGAGCACCTCCATATGAGAAATGGTGTTTATGTGGAAGGTGACAAGATTCGGTTCATTCTATACACAGTTGGGACATGAGTTTGAAGGATGGGACATTAAGACTGTGTTTTTCCAATCACATGCACACAAAAATGCAGGCCCTTTCCCCAGCAAGAAAGGTTGTGTAAAGTAGTATTAATGTCATGTTAAGTCAAGAAAGATATAGCATACAGCAACCACTGAGGTTTAGGAGCACTTTAGGTGGACCAGCCTTCACTCACTCACCTGCTCCTTGCACTGAAAAGGGAAAATGAGAAAACTGGCACGTCACTTTATAGAGGCTCTGCAAAAATGCAACAAACTACGTTTCCTTTCTTGGACACTGAGGCATGTTAAGGAAAAGATTCTTAAAGGTAGGGAAAACACTATAAGTGCTCAGAAGGCCTCAGCCTTTCAGTAGACTGGGGGAAGGAGAAAGGAAATAACATGAGATCCAGGCACACAAAAGGAGGAACAGTGGATAATCCAGAGCTTTTTCACTTTACTCTGTTTTGCTGCTTTTTTCATACCTGCCTAGGACTTTAGCTCTTAAAAAAGAGGTAGATGAGGGAAGACAGGCTCTTCAAGTTATTTTTATGAGCCTAGCTAACATTTCACACATTTCAATTCCTGCCAGTGTGTGTTCCTTCTCACACTGCTATCTGCTTGAAAGCGTCTTGCAGGGGGAGGGGGGGATAGCAGCCAAAACAGTTTTGAATGCTCTTTGTTTATTATATGCAGATCAAGCAATTCTTATTAACTCAGTTTCAGTTCTTCCTTCATAGGTAGCAGTGCTGTGATATTATTTGCAGGCAGCCAAGGTAATTACCATCCAGCAGGGTCCAATTGTTTTCAATTAAAAGCTTGACTGAAGTCTTTAGTTTTTAATACCATTGTGACCATCTGCTTTCACTGAAGTTCATCAGCAAAGGCACAGGCCTCATTCTAATGCTGCTTAATTATATAGAGGAACTTTTTTTTTTTTTTTTTTGGTCAGAGATTCATTTTTCCCTGCTAAAGAAATGGGCAGCAAAGGGGCTACGTGTCTTTGCTAATAGCCTGCAGCAAGATGGAGCAGCCGGGAAGATCATTACCTTCCTGGGAGATCCAGCTGTTACTGCACTGACAAGAAGATCCAGGGGACCAAAAGCAGAAAGCAGTTAACCTTTGCTGCCCTGCTCTTCATTCAGTCAGTTTCCTCCCTCTGTCTTCTAGCAAATCTGAAAGGACCAGAAGGAAGAGGTGATCATCTTAAAACATGCAGTGCAACCCCAGCTGATCACGCTTTCAGGCTGTGTTGCCAGCTGGGGTTGCACACAGGCTCTCCCACATGGACGTGCATGCACTCCTTCCTCCTTGCACATGTGGCATATGTTTTGCAGTCCTGTATCATCTCAGATGTGAGGATCTCCAAATCCCCTACAGACGTTCATTAAGCCCTACACAATCCCAAGGAGAAGTAAATATAATTTTCCAGATGGGGAAATCAGGACAGTAAGAGGTTAAGTGACTAGCCTGAGGCCAAACAATAAATAAGTGGCAGAATCAGTGTGAGGATCTGCCAAGTCCCAAGTTTAACACAAGTCTCCTGAGCGCTCATCACCAGAAAAGGAAAAATGACACCCTCACATCCTCAAAACACTTAATGCAGCCCTGTTTTATATGTGCCAGAGCTAATATGTGCAGCTCTTAACATTGCCAACTGTACTGTGAAGAGAACAGCATTTTGCAGATTGAATGCAGGAACTGCTGTCTCCAGGTGGGAAGCACACTGATCTTGCTCCATGCTATCCACCCAGGCAGGCACATGGCTTCCTTACAGGTGCCTGCTGCTGTTTATGTTGCACATGGCTACACCAAGGATCAGCCCCCCGAGATACAAGTACTTTGCCAAGTGCCAGTTAAAATAGGAAGTATTTGCAGTACTACACTGCAAGACAGCAGTAAGAGCTAAACTGGTGAACAACAACACTTTAGTGGCAGTCTCTGAGTCACTCAACAGTGGAGCCAGAATCCTTTCCAACTTCTTGGCCAGCCACACAGGCATACCCCTCTCTCTGGTAAATCCCACAGCCATTCATCCAAAACTTAAATCTCTGCTCCTCACTAAACCCTCAGAGAGATGGAACTTGGCTTCTGCTCTCACTGCTGGAGGAGTCTCTCTCCTTGGGGCACATCTTCACACTCAGCACAGATAAAACTCCTTCCCATACATCATCTGGCCTGCTCTGAGCTAGTATATCAGGCAGGACTAAATCCACGTCAGGGTTTCTATACAGCCAAGTCCCAGTTTGCTATGCAGTACCAAGATATCTACAGCTAACTATACAGCAAAGGCATTAAAATGAGAATCTGAGGCTTGAGAGATAATTACTCTAGAAAATGGTCTAAATGTCTTCAGTATTTTGAAAGGCTTGAGGTGTTCCTGTTAACTACCCTCAGTTATTGCGAATGTAAAGCAATTTGTTTCCATACGGATTTTCTTTAAAGCTACATGCAGTATGTGTCCTAAATACATAATTACACACCAGAGTATAATGGCTCATTCAGGTTTATTTCATAACCAATAGGCATTTTAAAAGCAATTTCTGGAAGAATATGCAGCAAACATACAGCACAGGTTCCAGAAGGTGGTTTTCTTGTATTTTTCGTCATAAGAAGCTCTCTAAATTCTATTCCTGCCCAAGAAACAGACAAGAAAAAAGTGAGAATAAATAAACCCCTTTTTCAAAGAATTACCTTGAAGGAAACATAATGACCCTATTACAAAAACAGTCAAGCAAACACATTTTTGGCATGAACATCACGTGAAACGGATGGCCTAGGAAATTGCTAGTATGATTTTGCAGTCTTTCTGATTGAAACTAATCAGTGTCCATAGCAAGTCAGCTTAGCTATTCCAAAGAGTTCTTTGGTAACCTATACAAAAATCACTTGGCAGTGTCCATTTGGGCAGCTCTTATGGAGTCACATGTGCACTTCAAGAATTACAAAGGAATTTCTGTTCTTTTCCAAAATAATCCTTATAATCTCTCAAGAAGCTGGTATCTGGTGAAAAGTCCTGCAGCGACATCAGTGCACACAGATGAAAGCTTTAAACAGCACTAGTAGTGCAGGGAGTAATGTAAGTTGATCATAGAATCACGGAATATGCTGAGATAGTAGGGAGCCACAAGGATCATCAAATCCAACTCTTGGCTCCATATGAGATATCCCCCCTGCCTCCAGAAAAAATAAAAATACAAATTATTAAAAAAAATAAAAATCAAACCACATGTATGAGATCATTGTGCAAAAACCTCTTTGAGGTTCAAGACAACCAGTGCCTTTCCTCCCCTCTCCTCAGCAAACTCCTGCCCCTGCAAGGAGCACTAAGTTCATACTGCTTAATTGAAAGCATTTAAAACTGAGATGGTGAAATCAGGTACCAACAACATCAAGAAACAGGCACTTCCAAAGGGCACCAAAGATCTAAATCTCCCATCAGATGTGCTTCCCTTCCTCCATAAACTACAGAGACAATTTAGCACAAACAAGCTCTTAACTCTGGCACCTCAGTTAATCACTTAAAGAAAAATAAAAGGTAATTAGTTCTGCATCTTTGAAACTGCCTGTTTAGCTATATTTAAGCAGAAGAGATACAAGATGTTAAAAAAAAAAAATAAATCCTGTTTTAAAGATGAGAGGTAGATAGACGACTCACAGAATCGTAAGGGCTGGAAGGGACCTCCAGAGATCATCGAGTCCAACCCCCTTAACTTGTCTTTTTCCGTATGGCCATTGTGCTTGTGAATAGGTGAGGCAAAGCATGGCATCTGGGGGACTTTGTTCTAAGATTTTAGAGGCAACAATATTTCCATGGCCTTGATCATAAGCCTGCACCCCAAGAAGCAAAGCCAATGGTGCAGTCTGTGGGAATCCAGTTAGGCAAAAGTGTAGGAAGCTGTAGGTCAAGATAAGTGTCATGGTTCTATTACACCCTCCATGACAATAAATAAATTAACCTACACTGCCACACAGGGAGGTTTTGCCTGTGTTGGTGGAGGGACTGAAACAAGCATGCTGAAGGCAACCTAGATTTAGCAAAAGGAGGAATTCTGAACTGCATTATGGACAAATGAGAGTCTATGCTACCAAATTTCACACACCAAGCATACAGCTCATCAGCTCATGCCAGTTACTCTCTAATTATGAGAATGCAGCCCACACACCCATACTGGGTAAAAATGTGGTCTCATACTTTCATTGCAACCTCATGGGCCCTCACAGACAAGGCCTTCATTTAGATGTCCATGAAGTACAACAATACATTTCTCAGTTTATTCCTAGATTTACAAATAAGTCTGAGGGCAGCTGACAAGGAAAGAGACAATGGATGAAAAGTAAAAATCTCTTTCTGTTTCCCTTATTATATCTAAATCTAACTTTAAATTAAAGTCAAAAATCCAGATGTCATTTTTCTGTCTCTTAATCCTTTTGATAAATTCCATAAGAATACAAGAAAAATTCTAAATTATTTAAAATATTACACATGGCTATGAGATTTGTCCAGAAGGTCTGCAGCACCTCCTTGATGGAGCTCCAGAGTAAGGAAAGCTAGATTTATTTGCCTCCTTCCAAATTTCACCTCGACTGAATTCAGATGGGATCTCAATGTGTATCTCAACATTTTAGGTAAAAAAGCTGCCTTATCAATGTTCAGATTTTACCACATATTTTCAGACCTGAGCAAAAGCTTTCTAAGCATAACTGCATTATAAGAAGTCCGTAGTATCTTACAAACAATTCTGAGTAAATCTAATAACTTCACAGTTGAAGTCTGAGCTGGATGAGATGAATTAGTGGGATAGATCAGTTGGAAAGGACACTTCAGCCTCTCCTCCTCATGCAGTACCACAGATGTGTTCACCAGTAAGTACTAAAGGGAAGGAAAATTGCTCTTTTAGGTCTTTCTGGATGATCCTTATGTGCTGCCCTCCCCCCAGGTCAGGCTTCTACATGCTCTTCTTTTTTGCTGCACATACAGTGCAGCAAAATGCCTCAGAATCAGCTGAGGGTGCAGAGGAAGAAAACTAGTATCTCACCCTTAGAATATTTTCATCATAAAAAAACAAAACAAAACAAAACAAAAACCACTTCTTCCTTTCCTCTGTATCCCTTCTTAAAGCACCCAGAAGCTTTAAAGACTGAGTATCAAGAATCTACGAGAAAAACAATATTATCAGAGGATCAATTTGAAAAACCCTGTTTCAGTGAGCTTTGTGCCTTTTCCTGAATAACACCTCATGTACTGTCTTATAATTACAAAAAAAATATAACCTGGTATAGCACACACTACGTCAACTTTGATTATGCCAGCAAAGAAAGACATGGGATACAGAGAGAGAATAAAGGAAGAATGATGGCTGTCTACTGGCTTATCAATTTACATCTCTCTACAGTAAATCTAAGTCCTTTGTGCTGTCAGTCACGCACTTCTTTGGCAGTGATTGCTGAAATATGAAAATCACAGCTTTGAGATCCATTTGTACATTCACATATTTCCATAGTCTGTATGGGTTTATTGCTTCAGCGGCTGCAGTGTCTCCCGTGAGCATGGGACCTGGCATTTGAGGATCAATATTTTCTCCTACTCTGTAGCTTACGTGCATACCGACGCTCTCTGAATCACCACCTCTTCACTTCAGATTATCAAGGAAAATGTAAAAAACCCTCTGGAAACAGTAAAGGTAACAAATGGTTGTGTGTGACATCTTATATTTCAGGCCTATAAATCCGCATACCATTTTGTGATTGTGGCTAAAATTAACACACCTTCTCATCAAATATTTACTGTGACATAAATAGCCATCCAGCCAACATCACGCTTTTAGACACATTAACAGCAACTGCACATTTGCAGCAGAAATGATATGCTGGAAATTAATAAAGACAAGAAGACGTGAACAAAACCCACTTCGCTACTGCAGTCACCTCTGTAACAATTGTTCAGCAGCAAAGAGCAGCTTCCTGAAAATTTCAGAAGCGTGACATTTGGAAAATAAAACCATATTTGTTACCAGCTCAGCACATAGTTATGCACATATACACTGCGGTGAGGCTGCCTATGAGCTGAGCAGTAATTTAGGGCTTCCCTGTCCCCTTCCCAATCTCTCTCTTACCAGGACCCACAGCCAGGAGTTGGTCAATGAGGATTCTTGCTATTGTAAAATACAAACAGTGATGAAATTGCATTTTTGCAATTTTTTCCACACCCAGTGAAGGCAAACATTCCAAAATGGAAAAATTCCTCCCAGGGCTGCAGGTAACAATCAAAGAGAAAAAGAAGAATATAAAACCTTCCTCACCCTAAGACCTGCCCTCAGCTATTCTCCTCACACAGAATAAAAACTGACGTCTGCAGCAAGGCACAGCCTTCATCTAGATACCTGAATACAATTTGCCAATTTGCCTCTTCTGAATTAAGAACTGTTAACACAAGGGAAACAAAAGCCACCAGAAAATATGACAGGATAATAAATTATTGCTAATTTCCTGAACCTATGTAAGTTGATCAGAATCCTTTAGAAAATTATCCAAACAGTGTTTGTCTTAAAATTCTCTGCATTAAAAAGAAAAAAACAAAACAAAACAAAACAAACAAACAAACAAAAAAAAACAAAAACAAAAAAAACAAAAACAAAAAAACCACTGTCATATTCATAGGCACAGCTTTTGAGCAGCATTCCATAAAGCAAATACAATTCTTCCAGATCAGCAAATCTGTACAATATGGTAGTGTTTGATTCCCACACTGAATAAAATACAGCCTGTTCTATCCAATCTACTTCTTAAGCTTGGAGTTATTTTCTTGCTATAAATATTCCTAATAGCTTTGAACCAGTTTCATCGTGAAGTAACAAGAAGAGCATGATGTCACTACTGTCTTTAAAATAAACACATTCACTATGTTTTGACCCTTTCTTCTTTATATGTTGAGACTGAAGTCCCTTAATGCTTTGTACTCCACATGGTTTCTACTACTAAAGGCTACATCCTTTTTGCCTTCTCTTAAAATGATACAATTCCTGAGCCTGGGACAAAAGGATATTATAAGCAAAGAAATGACAATGGAGATACCACAAGACCATCATACTCATAATTTTCATTTAATTATAACCCGAAAAAGCATTTGAGTACTGGAGTTTGATTTGAACCAGAAACGTTAATTATCTCAGCAAAATTTATTAGACTTGGGACAATACCAGCAAAACTAACTATTTAATAGCGTTTATTTGTAGCAATAAATAATAATGATTCTAAACACTATTTGTCATCGTTCCAGCTTCTTAGACCTGTTGCCACCACCTGAAACTAACCACCCATATAGCAAGGCCATCAGCTTTTGCGCTACCTGGAGGAACATGACTGGGATTAACGCCAGGCCCCTCAGCCGCTGGCCTGTTACTTACTGTCTGACTGAGGTTGTTCAGGAAGCAGTAAAAGAGCAAAAAAGCCCACAGTGAGACACAGTTACGTCTTCGCATTTCCCATCCCGTTCTGCTTGCTATTTGAACCTATCTGGATTTTCATTTCAAGCTGCTGCCTGCTAAAATGGCCTTAGTGAGTCCAAGATGGAGACCAAACCACAGCACAGTGAATGCTGTCTTGAGTTTTAACTACCAGGTCTAGACAGCTTTGCCAAAATCCTGACGATGTATCTGTACCCATAACATCAGAGAATCCATTAAAATGTTATTCAGCCTTTCACCTACTCACTGTTCTTTCACCTTTGAGACACGTTTTTGCATGAGAAGTACTTGGATGACAGCCCCAGCAGCAGCCTATCACACTAGAATAATAAAGGATTAATTACCACCATCATCAGTACTCTATTATTATTTGTAGCATCAAGTGCTTTCTCTTTTCTTGCAAGCTACAAATGCCTGGGAACACAGAAAAGAAGACACTGTACATTAATTCAACAAGTCTTCCAGCCTGCACCTGCGTTTAATTAGTTACTCCCCAACCAGACCTGCAGAGCCAGAAGCTGCAACTGAGAGCACCACTGACTGCGAGCCTGGCTGGGCCACTGGTGTAATTAATTGCATTCTTACCGCAGCTCCATTCTGTGCTCAAACAGAAGTTAATCATTTACTGGAAAGCCTGAGCTGATGCTTCTCTGCCATCCCAGCCAGGGTGCGGAACAGCTCAGTGATGGCAGCCCTTCTCTTCTTGCCTCTTGAAGTGATATGCTGGCCATCTTAGGTGCTGACTGAAGAAGGGGATGAGAAGGCTTAAGGGAAACTAAGGAAGAGAAAATCTGAACAAGAGAACTATTGAAAACAACCAACCAACACACAGCAGCTGTCCTGACAACAAAAGCTTGCTTGGGCAGAGGTTTGGCAAGATGTCAGCTAGTAACTTGGCTGTGCTGGTATTTCACTAGTCCTCAACATTACAGTGAGCTTCAAGCTATTCTTATGTATTAATGTCTGCAACCTTAAAGCATTCTTTTAAAAGAGGAAAGTAACATTATTGCTGTTTAATACACGGCAAACAGTGACTAAGAGTCTTGCAGAAATCAGCAGAAAAGTACAGTCTGCAGCACCTTGATGGGATGGCTGTTATCAGTCTAACCCTCTTTATTGGGACTATGGACCACAACTTGCCAGAGGGCTATGAGAAGACAAAGAAGAAACGGGTTTGGGCACGGAGCTGGTGCATCCAACAGGAGCTATATCTGTCCCAGTCCTGAGCTCTCCCACTCCCAGGTGGCGTCAGTGGGGCAGGGGCAGGCACAGGCAGGATCAGGATGGCTAGGCTCCACAAGCCTGGGAATGAGGAGGAGTTTCCTTTCCCTGAATGCTGGGATAACCCTCTGGGGTGATGTGAACTTTCTTCCATATGAACAAGTTGCAATCGGGCTGTTTGTTTGCAAAAGGGGGAGAAGGACTCCACCACCAGCAACTTTCAAAGCTTTTGAAATAAGCCATTTAGAAATTACAGGCTTTCTTTTTAAATCTTTTTAGTTCAGTTTTTAGAGCAGCTTGGTACATCTCTTTTTAAAATTAATGGCATATACTTGATCAAAAATGCTAAAATGCTGGTTCCAGCAAATTACACAGATAATTAAGCCTAATTTCAATAATGCTTTGCAACACTACTAATAAATCTTAGGGCTCTTGCATTCCTTGAACATATACATAAGCTACTTCAAGAACACCAAATTCTACCCTCACAGTTCCTTCTCTATTGAGCTTTGGCAACCCTGAGCTAAATTCTGCTGTCAGCTATGTCCCTGTAAGTCTGGAGCAATTCCTTGCTCTCAGTGGCATAACTCAAGATTACAGCTGTGTAAATGAGCACAGAATGCAGCTTGAAATGTTGTAAATCTGACCTTCAGCTTGCTTCCATGAAAGGGGAAAAGCCAGGAACTTGTTTTCACATCCAGTAAGCCTCTTGAAAAACTACCCTGCATAAATATTATTATTTCCATCATAGATATAACAGTACTAAGATGGAGTTAAAATTTTCCAGTATCTAAGTCTACCAGGAAAACCTGGGCTACCACAAGCAACATTTGCTTTATAACCAGGGATATGCACTTTGGCCCCTTGCCATATTGGCACACCAGGCTTTCAGCTTTCTCTTAGTTAATAGGACTCAAGACACTGCAGCATTGCCCTGCCAGCAAAATGTGAGTGTTGATCACGAGGCCTCCATAGGTCTCCTTAGGTGTGCTGGATTTATTATTTTGAGGGCCTCAGGGGTTTATTCTTCCCAGACCACAATTTGGAAAGCTTGAGGCCCCTATGGACTCCCTGTGCTCTCACTGCTACTCCCACTGAGTTGGTGGCTCGCTCCCCCCTGGGAAGCTGGCCCACAGCTTTTGGGTTCAAGAGACCAAAATGAGCACCCAATCAATGGCCGTGTTTTCACACCATGTGGGCACACTCCTCAGTTTCAGATTCAAACACATCTGCCTGCACTTGCAAAATATCCATGTAGAAACAAAATGGGGAAGGGAAACCGGCCTACCAGTTGTAGAAGGAAATGAGGTTGGTCAAGCACAACCTGCCCTTGCACGAACCCATGGTGGCTGGGCCTTTTCCCCTGGACACCACTCACATGCATGCTGATTTTCATCATCAGACTATGCAATCTCTTGGCCCTATCTTTACATGCCTATGCAACATTCAGAGATCTATACCCAGTTGTTAAGAATTATAAATAGCTGGTCTATGCATTCAGGACTTTTATCTGCCCAAAGAATAAAAGGATTGCACTGTTCAACAGCACACAGATGGACAAAGATGTGCATATCTGTTGCAGCAAGGATATTTATCAATAGGAGAAAAGCTTGCAGATGACATGCCAGCATTTTATTTGCTTTTAGACTGCATTATCAATCTCTGGCATTACCCAAAATTAAAAGGCACTGCATTTATGCAAAATACTTTTACACAGGCAGCATCTCTTGTCTTCATTTCTAACTTTCTTAAAGCATAATTTGATGTATTACCATAAGTGAGTGAAAGAGCCATGAATTCTCATCGAAATGCAAAAGGAGACCAGATCCAAGTGCAAAGGCCTGCAATTCACCTGCCATTGGGGGCCTGCTTTTTAAAAATGGACCAAGCTTTCATTGTGCTGATTGCTATTTTAAGCACTTTAAATATTTTAAAATAACATTTCCATTTTTCTTTCTATATTAAGGGGTGAACGTGCTTTCCATTTTAATTTCCAAACTGAAAAAGCAATAGAGCAGTGTTTGAAGAAGCCATTTCACATGTCAGCACATACATGTACCTGGATGAGGAGGGAAAATATTCTTTACTAGTACCATCATCAGAGCAAGAGGTCACTAGGAAGGCGCAATGGCAAAGGATCTGTATCAGTACTAAGAAACAGGTGGAGTTTCTCTTTACTTAACAGTGAAAATGGTTTCCATAATCTCTCCTTCACAACTGGAAATTCTGTGTTATCTGCAAATCTTTTTACAAAGGGAGCTATTTCTGCAGAATCAGAAGATTATTATGCACAGCTATTAAAAAAAAAAAAAAAAAAGATTATTAATAAAAGTAACTGGATTCAATTTATTGTTTTAAACTTTTTTGTTGTTGCTTTTTGCCTTCTTTTCAGTAGCTTATCACCTCTTCAGAGTTTGTCTTCAGCTAAATGTCACTGCAAGCTGATGTGCTGGGTGAAGAATAATAAATTTCATCCAAGAGCTTTTGAGGCATAGACCATTTAATATAGTGACTGTCGGTAAGCTGGGCCCCCTTTGTGCTCCCACTAATGTCAATGAATATTTTTTGCCAGTGAGTTCAGAAGTGGATACCATCCCTGGCTGTGACAGATTGCTCCTAATCTAAATTTGTCACACACTGTCACTGTCTGTACCTCATTCTCAGGGTGCCCATCTTCGGGCATCCAAAGATTAATTTGCAGGTGGTGCAGGGAAGATGATCTCTGTTCTGAGTGCAGCCACTCCTGCCATTTGGATGCAGCCGCTGACCCTCACGCACAGCCTTCGGGAAGGACTCATCCCACCTTCCATTCTAAATGTGGGCACATAAATGCAGGTGTAAAGAGGAGACTTTATCTGGTTATTGCTTTGTGTCTGCAGCAGAGCAGTACTCCAGTGAAGAAGAAAACATAAAAGAGAAACAAGAACAGGGAATTTATGCCCAAGACACAGCAAAAAAAAGAGAAAAACAAAATTATTTTGTGTTACTGCTAGCAGAAAACTAGGTGTAAAGTCACTCTCACTTCAGTTCTGCAGGTGGTCAGAATTTGTATGCATCAAAAGAAAAATCTCTTTTCAATAAAAACTAGCCATGTTCTCTTGTATACAGCTTACTTCTCAGGTGAAAAAGATTAACATCATGAATTACTAAGTGTTGTCAACAAAAACAAGGACCTCACGTCTCCCATAGGGATCTGCCCTGTTAGTTGATCCTCTTTTTTATTTTCCTCTCTACCACCCAGCTTTTCAGGAAGCAAAAAGAACAAGAGCACTTCAGAGCACCCAGTCAGCTGTGAATATGCACAGGATGAAGACGGTCTGCTGGGAATACCACAGGGAGAAAGTGACTGATCCTCCACAGAGAACAAAAACCTAAAGTTCCCTACTGAACAGTGAAAGTGAAAAATAAAGAGATAAAACAAACCTAAGCCAACCATGAAGGATGTTGTTTCAGCCAGGGAACACCATTCATCCATAGACTAATCATAGAATCATAGAATTGCTCAGGTTGGAAAAGACCTTAGAGATCATCGAGTACAACCACAACCTAACCATACTACCCTAAATAACAACTCTCCACTAAATCATGTCCCTGAGCACCACATACAAACGGTTTTTTTTAAACACACCCATTTGGATGTGATGCTCAGGGATAATATTTCACTTCACAGTCCTGATAATGTTCTAATACAGATTTTATGAGATATAATATATATAATTGATTAGGTACATTGCATATATTTTAGCCCTAAAAGAATGGACAGCTGCCCATGCCAACTTTCCCACATCATATTTTCCCATGTTTATGATGTCCTCTCTGTTGCTGAGAGATAGACCTATACAAACAAAAACAACAAAAAGAAAAAAGAAAAGAAAGAAAGAAAATCAATCCCTGCCTGACTGCACATGGAAACACTGACCCTGAGTAACCACCACATGCAAGCAATGTGGAAAGCTTGCATTTCACTCCTTTAACCTATTCAGCTCTTGTAAGGTGAAAAGCAGCTCAGTTTTTTTGCATCAGCACTTCAGTTTTTCAACAGACTTTCTTCCTGCTGGGGTCTTGCATCACCGTAGGAGTTGGCTGAAAATAAGGAGAGCCCCAGTATGGAGCAGGTCAGTAAAACAGGGAATCCACACTCACGTGTGTGTTTATGAATATGAACAGCAGGTGAAACCATAGTCCAAATGACATCCATGGCGGTTTTACTATCAACATCAATGGGGACAAAATTTTATCTGATGGGATAAATTCATTACATTCCTATAAAGGATCAGGGCCCAAATTGTTCTATATTCACCAAAAAATGAATAATAATGAGTCAGAAGTAAAGCCTGCTAACTAAATTATGTATGCAAATAAATATATTATGTTGGGCTGCAGCAGTGCAAGTGGAAACTATTAACTACCTTCCAGGAGAAAAGAAATAGTTTTTAAATGAACCTTTAACTTAATCTGTCCCTTTAGAATATTAGCTTAAGAGAAAAACTTATTACTCATTAGGAAATATACCCATAATGGAGGCTTCCCAGGTAGCTCTCATGCAGAAACTCAAATTAGATGTGGACATACACTCTATGGTTCCATAAATGTCAACATTTATTTCTGGTAAATATTGCCCCTTATTTTGTCTCCGTAAGTGGTATCCCCTCAGACCAATAAATCTATGCTGGAGTCCATACCTTATTATTACTCTCATTGGATTAGCAATGATTACAAGTGACCGCTACATAGACGTACTGGATGGAGTCCAGCTGCTCCCTGGTAGAGATTTTCCCTGCTCTCAAGAGGTATGGTTTTTCCTGGAGAATCACATATGTGCAGGTCAAAGTGACCACTGAGCATTTCTTAGCGTCACATAGCTAGAAGAACCAACTTAACATCCTACACGGTCTTCCTACATACATCTATCCAGTTTACATAAAAGCGATCATATACAATATTCACAAAGATCAGAGGTCGGGATAATTTAATGTGTTTTTCTCCACTGTGCCCCTAGGAGGCATGGAAGAATCATCATGCCCATTTCTCAGGTGAGAAACAGCCTGCATGCGTCATTCAGGTTTTATGCAGGCTTTTGGTTAGCTACAAGCATGGGAAACAGCTACCAACAAAGTGAGGCCAGAAAAGACTCTGCTAAAAAGGAAATAACTTAATTCACCCCTGGCTAGCCCTAAGCATACAGGGTCCTGCACTGCAGACAACAGCAGTGTGAAGAAGCAAATGGTAATGTGAAGCAATTCACTGGATTTCCAAAGAAGACAGGACTGAGGAAGGTTTGTAGCCAAGACGAATAGAGACGAATAGAGATTGTACATCTGCCCAAAGACTAATTTTTTTATTATTATTATTATTATTATATTTATTATTTTTATTTTATTTTGTGAGAGAAAGAAGCCTCAGAAACCCTGAGCTATTCTCCTTCATAGAATGAGAATGTACAAGCTGCCCATTCTTTCCCCAGGAGTGAGTTGCATCAGGTATGAAGAAGTTACCTTGGTTCAAAGTCTTGTTGAACAAAAAAATGAGGATCAAAGAAGAGCAAAAGGCAAAGGTGAAAACGGGAACAACTCAGCAGAAACACAGAGAAAGGCCTTTTGCTAAAGGCAAAAAAAAAAAAAAAAAAAGGAACAAAACCCACTGGATGTGAACTCTAGTGCCCCTGAATGAAAGCCCATCCCTACCTCAGGAGCCTGAGAAACCAAACTATGAAAAAGTAGCTGTGACAACACATAATGGTCAGATTCACAGTGAACTTTTCTTTCACTGACCATGAGCAAGGAACAATCAAGGGAATCCAAGGAAAATGGAACAAGCGTGGCAGGAGAAAAATAAAAAAAAATGTTCTATGGCAAAGTAGCAACCTGGAAACAAAAGATAGACTTGGGAAGCCACTGGAGTAACTGAGTCCAAGTAGTGATTTCAGTGAAATGACTGGGAACCTTGCCTCATTAGAAGTAAAGATATGCTCAGTTCTCCTGAAGCTGTTGTCAAATCATCTAACAATGCTGCACTTGTACTTGTACTGTTTCAAATTTGTGCTGAAGACAGTTAATTCACATGGATGAAGAAGGCCAGATGGATGGTTTGACCTTGTAACTTGGCCTGGAAGGTATTCTTAGTCTTAGCAAGAAAAGCACAGTTCATTTTGCATAGCAAAGCCTTAGAAGAGGACATGAGAAACCCAGGGATGCACTAGTGACCTTCTTAGGTTTTCTGTTCCCTAAAGCTCCCTCAAGCTTAAAATTAAGTCATTTATCCACTTTCAAAAAGGATGCCAAAAGCCCCATGGGAGTACTAAAATCTGACCTAGTACTTCTCCCAACAAGTTGCTGCACAGACTAAGAAGTCAGCAACAGTGGAACAAGCTTCAGGCCAAACCTTCCCAGGACTGGTGGTGGTTAAGGCCCAACCTTGCAGAACATGCCACCTTCCCCCTACCTCAGTAAGTAGCTTTTATCTCAACTCACAAGTTCTCTTTTGCTTCCAGCATTCTCCCACATCCCACTGGGAGGGGAACGAGTGAATGGCTGTATGCTGTTTAGCTGCCTGCCACATTAAACCACAACGCCAGCCCAAGACCCTTTCACCTTCAGTGAAGCTCAAATGATGCAAGAAGAACCTGCCCCTAGAGGCTGCTAAACCTGCTAACTGCTTCCCACATGGTGCAGTATCTCCTGCATCGTGGCTCTGCAGTGACAGCAGCTGGCTTGTCTCCTGGAAGGTGGGAGGTAGCTGTCACCTAGATGGCTGTTACTGAAGCTGCTATCCTGAGAGGTGCTGCTGGCACAGATATGGAAGATATCAATAAGCAGTGATCCCCCTCACCTTTCAATCTCTGTGCTGGATTTTTCTATTGAATAACCTGCTCCTGTCGATGAATTCAAGCATGAACTGAGTCACCAAGTAGCTTCACTGCAGTTAGACATACCCACATGCTCCCTTGAAATCCTTTTTAAGCCCACGTAAACCCCTCATGCATTAATTTTGCAGGTTTTCTTTTCCTTATAAGCAATATTTTAAATGCTAGCGACTGCCCCCAGATTGGCAGACCACCTGGCTTACTGCAAGGATTCAATGTAAATCCCCAAGTGCTTGCTGGTCCTAGATTCCAGAAGGACAGCTGAGCTTTCCAAAATGTGAAAAAGAAATAGCTGCAAGGCATCTAGGTTCTGCAATTAAAAAGCATCCTAAGAAGTCAGAGAAGACTCTTAAGGAGTGCAGCATAGAGCTGTGACACCACAGCTCTCACAAGGGATTGTCCAATCCTTCCTTGCTCCCCACTGCTCTACTACCAAGGCCTGCCCTATCCAAGAGGGGCTCAGTCCCTCCCGCCTACTAGAGCCCACCTCCTCCTGGGACTGTGTGTGCCAGTGTGTGAGCAGCAGACCTGATGCCTGGGGTGACTCCCAGAGGACTGACACTTGGTGGTTTAAGAGGAAAACCACCAGAGTGGTAACTCAGCTGACCTCACATCCATCCCAAGCAAGAGCCCACTGACCTACTGACAAGTGACTCACTAGAAAATGTGGGAACCTTCTCTTCTGTCTTCCCAGTTCATCATGAATAATACTAAAAGGCAGAAGAGCTTGAAGCCAGTTCCCCCCTCCACTCCCTCACACTTACCTCCACAGAGAGGAAGCAGAATCTCAGAAACACTCAGGGTTCTGACACTCAGGTTGTCCAGACTGACTGGGAGATGAAGGTCATGATGCAGGGGGCATGAAATCTGGTCTTGTGAGAACTCATTTTGTAAGTGCAGAGTCTCAAGACATGGTTTGAACCTGGCAGCTCTCCGCCAAGCTGCCTACTGTTTCCTTGGCACAACAATGAGCTGGAACAAGTCCCAGCTGGGGTCGAGGATCAGCTCTCAACACATGGCTCTGAAAACAAAGTGACAGAGCCTGGAAGCCACAAAAGGCCTCCTCCAGAAGTCACTAACAGCAACAACAAAAAACCCAACACCACACACAACTCATTGAAAATACAGTCTAAATCTAAAGTACATTTCTTAGTTTTCTGTACACAGTATACTGTGCAGTCTACCTTCTGTAAGTGCATTTTAACATCATCTCTGTTGATCCTGCTTCGTGCCCACTCTGGCTTGTATTTAACTTTCCACTGCAGCCCATACTTATTTCTTGGCACAATAAAACAAATAGATTTCTTGCGTTGTTTCCTTTTTATTTGTGCAAATCATTAACATTAAACACATGATGTTGCAATGACAATGGAATTGATGGCTTAATGGGATGAATTTTAATTTAAGTAATATTTCCATTAATCTAAAAGCTCTCCCTTAAAAGTCTGTAAAATGAATTTATTGGAAAACTTCCAGAATAATTCTAGCAAAAATTCTCCTCTGAATGATATGTCAGAGTTTTAAGGCGCTCTTTGGCAGGTTTGCTTCTTGGCTTTGAATGTTACTGACATAAGAATACATTTCTCACAAGTCTTCTGAGTAATGAAGAAAAAGGATTGGGGGGGGGGGGGAGGGGGAAGGGCAGGGGGAACTGCTGCAGAATCCGTGGTAGGTATAAAATGCCACAGCCCCAGATCTGTCCACTTGGCTGGAGAAGTGCATCCCAGATTTGTTACTTGTTTATTTTAGGTTACGGAAAATATAGAGGATTAAAGAGGCAGAGGGAAGCAGATGCCATACAGACAGAAGCAGATAAAAGCCAATCTCCATACAAGAGCACAGAGGCACTGCACCCAGCACAAGAATGTGTTTTGAGGTGAAGCTGAGCCGTGGCAGCTGGGATAGGGAGGTGCAGCTGCCTCAGACCAGACAGCATTCCCACCCTTGGAAAACAGCGAAATCCACCATGCAAACCAAATAAAAGCTGAGCCACGCTGAGTTTCCGCACGTCCCCCATGTTCATTCTTACTGCCTGCAGAACAGATGGGCAGCAGGAAATGGAAAGGGAAGAGGGACAGAGCTGTCACCAAGCCCAGCCCCAGAGAGGGACTGCTCTGATGTTTGACCCTCTCTGTCTACACAAAAGGCACACGTCCTCAAGGGCAAGCAGAGCAATTGAGGACATACCAAACAGACCTGTTAGGCTCCCCTTCTCCCACACCATCCCAAAACCAGCCAGCCTGAAGGCATGTCCAAGGCTTTGATGCCAGAAAAGAGATGGAGCAATCTGGCACCACATGAGCATGGTCATGCACTCCACCCTGATATGGATACTCTAAGGAGCTTGGGTGCAGCTGAGCACCTCATCTGCACAGGTAGATGTTCCCCAGATCCTCACTCAGAGGTCCAACAGGAGCCCTGAGTGCTGGAGGGGACCTTGCGGCATCCAGAGTGGGACTGGCTTGGAGCGTTTCCCTCCTTCATCTCACTGGTGTTCCAAGACACAGAACCTCAGTCTCTCCCTATCCATCACCAAAACATCCTTAGCTGTACCAAGCAGCCCCAGACCGTGCCTCAGCCAGCAGCCTGCTCATATTCATCTGGAGTATTTTGTCAATAAGAGCTCAAAAATGAATCATACAAAACAGCAACACCCCAGCACAGCAGAAGCAGCTCACATTTTGAACATGCTTCCAGCCTGTGAGAGCTGGTCTCCACCCATGGGTGGTACCTCAGACAGGCTGGTTTCTTGAGCATGGGAGGTGGACCTGCTCCAGCATCTGGTTTCTGGCAGCCAAGAGGCTTTCCAGCCCTCTCCCTGTGTCTGCATGACTACCTGGCTCAGCAATAGAAATACAACATCCTCAGCAGCTCAGTATAGCACCAAAGAAAACCTACTTACCTTCTTGGCCAGCAGGAGATTTTTTCAGCAAGGTTGCACCAGCCCCACAATTTCACTGTGCTCACACATGTTCCTTTCCAGCTTCAGCCCTTTCAAGGTTTGTCTTTCTCCACAGTCAGGGATAGCCATGAATAACAGACTTCATGTGTGGCCTGAGCCTGCTCAGCATATCCCACTGCTCATTGCTCAGCTATTCTTCCTGTCTGAGATGCCTCCCACCCATAGCTCCTTCTCCTCCCAGTTCCTCTTTCTATTGACTAACTTTGTAATATATCAAACAGAAGAGGGTAACTAATACATTAATTCCCTTATGGACAATTTAAAAAAAAAAAAAAAAAAAAAAAAAAAAGCACCACTTTTCTTCATGTAAGAAAATCCACTTGCTTTCTAATAGACCCAGCATCCTTATGCTGAACATCTCTCTCTGTGGTCTTGTGCAAGAGATGCATCACTGAAATGCAACCATGTTAAGTACTCAATAGGGAGCACATTAAAGGAAGCTACTCCTACTGATAGCCTTCCTGTCAGTGATCAAAAGGCCTCTGGAGGCAGATGAAGACTTACTTTCACTTGTCCCATGGTTCTCTGCTATGAAGCTTCCTCTTCTGTCTGCCCACACCTAGTCCCAGCAATGGCCTGTTAGTTTGGGCTCAGGGCTCGTGGGCTGCCAGAAGAGTGAGGAGCCAAGTCACATCCTTGCAGGTGGCCAGTCTCTTCAGCCCAAACTAATGAAACACTCAGCAGCTCATTTTGCCCACCTGCAACACAGAAAGCAGTTATTTTCATCTACTTTTGGAAAGACATTATTCTCAATATAAGTAAGAATTGTACGGTATATTATTAAGTTCAAAATACTAGATAAGAGAGTATATGCTTTGCACAACCACCCACAGCTCCAGGAGAGCCATCTAGGATTTGCATCCCCCAGGGCTGAACTAAAAAAAGCAGCGTCAAGATGGCATCTGGAGGAGCCCATTCATCTCCCTCCCAGCAGGGCATTAAACAGATACACTAACAGCAGTTGACAGTGGGAGAGTTAATGGGTATGTGCATTAACCTACATATGAGTGTTTAAGACAGAAGAGTTATGCAGAAATCAAATGGGTTAATTTTCCAGTCCTTCTGTTCCAGAGATCATAAAAACAACTCTGAGGGCTCAGGTTGTGCCTTAGGATGGCAGTAAAGCAGTCCCATGATCACATCTTTTTGCTTCAAACATATCACCACAAACCTGCATTTGTGCACATTGTGCATAGGCATTTATGTGTCTGTGTATGCACTGCTCAAACTGTTTCCTATTTTTTCTGAAATTTCTCTTCCTACTTCCAGAAACATGACTAAGTGTATGACAAAAGGTGGATGTATTGTTATTTTTCCTTGGTGTTATTCAAATTTACCTGTACCCCTATTGGGGTTCACTGGCTTAGGCAAGAGTGAGCAGGCAGTTAACCATGCCTTGGCACAAGCCCAGCACCAGCCACATAATAGATTTGTGCCATAGCACCTGAAGATTATGGTGGAATTTTATCTCCTCAGCACAAGCAGTAGACAGTCCTGTTGGGCTTAGCAGCAGATGCAGAGCCCCAAAGTAAATATTTCATGATAAACAAGAAACCTGTGTAAACACTGAGTACAGATATATAATTGATGATGGATGCACTTGGGACTGGATCAAGATCTAGAGCGCTTGGCTTCAGACAAAGCATCCAGGAGTTATTTCTCCCTCCAGATCTGGCCTCTGACAATATCCTCCAGGGCCTCATTATTCACCTTAGCCATACCTGAGAGCATGGGCTGCTCCCGAATGCTTGAGCTGTGAGGTCTGGGACAAGGAGAGAAAATGGTAGCAGCCAGGCTTAGTGAGCTGAAAATCTCTCCCATAAAAGTTTGCTAGACCTTCTAAGGAGCTTTGCACTGTTTTTTTTTTTCGTGTTGCAGAGATCATTTTTTAAAACAGAGAGATAACTTTTGGTTCATTTCTTTCATTTTGGAAAAGGGCAGTTCCTAAGTCCTTATCGTTAGAAAATAAGAGCAGTGTTACATGTTCAACAATTTATGTGAGAATCCTGCCATTTGTTATGGGAATAGCAAGTACAGCAGCAAGTCTGTTATCATCCCTCCCTGCCTCTGCGTGCAGCGCAAGTGAGGTAACAGTAAGGGTAAGAGCATTGCAGCCTGCAAAGTCAGTGACCAATACCCAGAACTTAGACCCTCTCTGAAGCTTCCCACACCAAAGCGAGGCTGTGATTTCTTCAGTGTCCAGGCAAGGACCCGCTGATTTTTCTACAGTTTGCTCAAATTCTCAACAACAACAGCATGTTCTGTGTATGAGCTGCCACCTGAGGAAGAAGTGACTTAAAGCCTCCATGGTGCTCTTCTTGTGCCCCATTAAGCATCAGTGGTGGGGAGTGGGTGGCGGAACGGTCACAGATAAGTTGCTCACACTGGAGGGAGTTTCTGGACACTTGCCCATATTAGAACCCGCCAGCTTTAAGTGCCTTCTTACTTAAAAAATAAAATCAGATGAAATCAAAGAGCAACAGCATTACATTCTGATCCTGCTTCCAGGCCCACGCTTCTCCTGACCTCCATCCCCACATCCCACTGGCGGTTCCTCTCCTCACTCCATTCCTCTCAGTGAGACAACATACCTGTACTGCCACAAGCCTGCTGCCACCAACAGACTGTTGCTCATCATCAAGCTCTCCCACCTGCACAGTCAGCCTAGGCCTACCACACCAGCAGCCATGAAGTGATGGGTTTAGAAGAGAAGGCGCTTGGCACTAAAGCTGTGCCACAGAGTGACCATCCCACCATGGAGACCCATATGGGATGCATTCATCAGGGCCTGGTTTGGAGGCATTTTCCACAGGAAGGCATCACAGTATCACAGAATTGAAAGGGACCTCTGGAGATCATCAAGTCTAACCCCTCTGCCAAAGCAGGCTCCCTGCAGCAGGTTGAACTTCCTTAAGGGGTCTGCCATAGCTGCTCAGCCTAACTACAACTGTATCCCCCTCAGCACTCCCAGAACCTGTGGAGCATTCCTTTGCCTTCAGAGGAAAGCAGATTCACGGGCTCTGCTGACATGATTCATTCCACTGGAAATTTGAGAGCGAGCTGCTTGTAAAAGTCCATGTAAAACAACAAAAGAAAAATGGCAGAGGGACAGGGCCATTAGATATTGACAGTTACAGATGTCTTTATCTGCCTAAAACAGAAGAGCCGTATGAGATACTCAAGCCACCTGCAGCAGCAACAGAGAATGAAAAAAAGAAAAAATAAAATGTAAAAAGGCACAGCTGAAGGATAAATCGACCCCTGGGCTTGGAGAAAACTGTGTCTAAGCCTGAGCCCAGCTGAGTCCTACAGGTCTGTGCAGGCACCTGGGGGGGGAAAGTGGGGCCCTGGTGAGGGTCAGCCAGACTCCAGCTCTAAGCCTGCCATCCAGCATGGCAACTTCTGAAGAAATTAAGATGTGATAAAAAAAGTACCAAAGCTGTGAGAACTTTGCTCCCTTCTGTTGGAGACTCAGATGTTTTGGACGGTGATCAGTGGGGGGGAAAAAAGCAGCATTTTCCATCTGTACTTTCTGAGCAGACACGCTGGTTTGAGCAGCTGCTGCAGCCAGGGCATCCCACTGGCATCTTCTGCCCACAAATCCACGGCTGGAGCATGATGACTCCTGCCACAGAGGCTTGGAAAATGCATCACTTTACAGAATAAAAGGTTTTGTATCAGTGAGAGAAGAATCTAAGCAATGCTCCCAGGAAACAACGTTTTTAGTACCAAAACTCTGGTGCTGAAGCACCAACTGAAGCTGTGCCAAAGGGCACAGCCAAATGTGCTAAAGCTGTAAGACACTGAGGAGCTGATGACTGTACCTTCAGAACATTTTTGGCACCCCAACATGCAGCATGTTTCAAGTCCAGACTCCTGGAGGGCCCAAAAGTCCTGGCTCTTGGGGCTGACGGAAACATATCTCAAACTGAAGCTCTCAAAGCTTTCTGGAACAAAAGAGCCAGTGCAGAGAAGGAAAATAATCACCTCATGTGAGCAAGCAACAAATGAAGACTTTGAACCAGAGATTAAAATGTAGATATGAGCACCTGGGGAATGGAGGTACCATGAGATATGGGAGCTCTGAAGAGGACACATGGTGAACCTAATTTCCCAGATGGGTCCAGCAGAGCCACAGCCCAGCACTGTGGGCGGTGCTGACTACCTTGCAGGTAAAGAACAGACTAACATGAAGCAGTGCTGAGCTCCCAGTAGGTTCACAAAGAAAATACAGTTCATATTTCAGTCCTCATGAAGTACCTAACATCCGCACTTTAAATAGCTCTTCTAAATATGGTGGCCCAGATAACCCTTTTTGAAGGCTTTATCTCAGAAGCTGTGGCTTAGCTGCATGGCGCAGCTTAGAGCAGGAGGGATTCACTGGTCCTTTGCTGTCAAAGCAATTGCGAGCCTTTTGCTATGCTTCCTAATGTAAATCTGTGAGGACCGTATTGCTCACTAGAGGTCACAAACCACTGCCAAGAGTCATGTCAGCTCATTCTAACTACAGGCTAGGGCAAAGAGCATTCCTTCCCCACTAAGTACAAGAAGATCACACTGACCTGCTGTCATCTCAAGCCCTGAACATGAGCAAGTCTCTGGAACAGCCCCCTCAGGAGTCACATCTCCAAGTTCACATGAAGGTGCATACCCTGAACCCATCCTTGTGTTCTGCTTCTCCTATGCAAGGTAAGCACAGCCTCCTTTCCTGTTACATCTCTCACCCTTTACTCCTCTGACACCATAGGAATCACTGGGACACTGCCTAAGGCAGCAGGCAGCTGTGCCCTCTTTTCTCCCCAGTGCTAATCACAGCAAGGATGGGGAGTCCCTCCATGGCACACTGTCCCACCTCTCAGCCCACCCAGATCTCCCCTCCTTTTCTCATGGTGCCCACAGATGGCAGATCTCTTACCACAGGGACACAAATACATCAATTAGTTCAGTTCCCTGACAGCAAAGACTGGGAAACTCAGAAGGTTCAGCTTTCCTGTAGACAAGATTCCAGCTATCCTTTAGCTAACACTATCCTTCTGCCCAACAGAATTTAACATACTTAATTCTAAACTCTGGAAAGGTAGATGGGCATCTGTTGGCAGGGACCCGCCAGAAGCATCATAAAGGTGCCTCTTTTATAATTCACTATAATTCTCTAGTTTCTGTAACCAACTCCTGTAATGGGATGCATGGGAACATCAGCAGAATTTTGTATCACCTATGGCTATAGAGAACAAAAGATTTAAAATTAAACCTGAGTGAATTCTGAGAAGTCAGAAACACAGAACTGATAAAATGCATGATAGAGAAGAACGCTACCGTATTTTTTGGTTTTTTCATGAGCACTATTTCAGCTAGTCTTCTAATTTAAGGAATTAGGAGATTTGAGTCAAGGTTTTGCGATGTTTGGGTTTGACAGAAGAAGATATCCCATGCATGTTCGTACCTTGTGCCTCTGAAACAATATATGTATCAGTGCTCTTGTGGATAAAGCACCTGCACAGCTGGACAAGAGATGTACAGTGAAGCTGTGGTGTGCACTGTGTTTTATAGAGTAGGAAGTTGTTCCACTGAGGGGCAAACCTGAACAAGCAGGTTCACCTCCTTCTGTCCTTGTAATTTCCTGGGAACCTGTTGCATCTGACAGATTTTATGGATAAAAGCAAAGAAACTGCTACAGTATCCAGCACGTTTATGCTTCCAATGCACAGCAGGGCTGTAAGTATGTGCAATTTATTTCTGCAAGATTCACCTCCATCTCTCTGTTTTAGTCAGAATTATCCTTTTGCAGAACTCAGATGCAAATTTCCACACTGAGTGGAAAAATAAACAATGTGAACAGGTGATGATACAAGACACTCTCTGGGAACTTCAGTTACTAAAATCTCTACTGTTCCTCTATTTCCAAACAATCATGGGATACATAGATGGGGAGACCTGTGAAAGAAAAACACACACACACGCACACACTGTACAGTGATATACAGTGACAATAACGCGAAGATAGTACAAGAGAGATGATGATAAGTATCCAAAAGGTTATATAAAGGAAAGACTCACCCAATAGAGATCTTCAGTCTGCTGGAAAACACTGAAGCAATCTCCACCAAGGAGCTATCTCAAAGAGTTGCTGCTTCAGTGGTGGTCAGGTCTAGAGGAGGTGGAGTCAGGCTCCACCCCTTTCCGGGAGCACAGCTGAATTACCTTCACCTGTGCTGCCACAGCTGACCTGAAACTTGCTTCAGCTGATTAATCAGAGGTTCAGGCTGTGATTACCAATTCTGCCCCCCCCCCCGAAATCATGTACATGCATTAGAAAGCAAGACTGTAAAATGAAAACTCCCCCCTTGATTTTCCTGAAACAAAGTAACAAGCATGTATTTGAAATCATGAGCACATAAAGCAGGATTTGTGTTTATTATCATAGTAAGCAGGATGCTGTGCATACTACTGTAAGGTTCACAACTACTCAGCTCTACAGGGGTTTATGTTAGAAACACTGCAAAAAATAAACATGAAGCTCTACAAATCCAGGGTGGTTTGTTGTGTCTTAGTCTTATTATCCAAGTTAATGATGCTGCTATGTCACAGCTGTACTCCATGCCAGCTGGCTCTCCAGTGGTGCTGCTTGGCACCTGTGGAGCCAAGTTAGGCTTCATGGGTCTGTCCCATGGTGAAGGGTAGATGCCTCTCCTCACTGGGAAGCTCAGACTGGAGGAAAGAACCAGACCTGGGCCATACTGGGGTTATGGGTGCCTTAGCTGCAGCTCTGATGACTGGGGAGGTAGAAGGGGATGGGTGAAGAAGGTTAAGCATGAGAAGCATCCAGAAGGGCAGCTTCTGTCTCTCATCTGTTCCCAGAAGGAGCATCCTCCCCCTGTGTCCCTTGACAGCTCTACCTTTCTTGGCTTTTCAGGGCTGCAGGATGGACAAAGCAAATGATGAAGATGTCATCCATTTTCCCAACTCCATCCTGGCTCCCGTGCCCGATGGCAGGGCAGGAAAGCAAAAAGGAACTCGCAGTCACAGTTCAGGACCTGGGTGCAGCAGACAACAGCTCAGGACTCAACTCAAAGGACGTGGTTTGCCATTACTGTCAGTTCATGTCCATATTGCACCAGTCCACAGGTTCAACAAAATCACAGCAGCAAACGGCTACAGTCACACTGCAGTGAATAAGACTATGGATGTCCAGGTGAAGGCTTTGGAGCATCACATACACATATCTCCTCCTATAGGGGTTGCAGCTAAGAAAAGCTGTTCTGAATGAGATTCAGAGAGGCTCAATCCTCTCATTCCCTGAAGAGATCCCAAAAGCAGAAAGCAAGACCAGGATTGCATTGGTATATTAGCTGATGGGTACAAAATCTTCTGACATGTCGTTTGCTCAGCCCTGATTGGAAAATATCTTTAATTAAAACACCACATCAGAATCCTGAACCAATTTCATCCCAGCTCTGCTAAGTGCTTTGTACAAAACATTAACTCTAAAATCTCATTACACATTAGCAATCCCTGTGACAAACATAAATGATAATTTAGCTCTAATGCATTCTGGAGCAAGCCATTTTTAAGGGAGTCGAATGATATCAGCTTGCTAGGAGAAGGAGAAGAGTTGAATTTATCTGTCTCTTTATTTTTTAAACAAATGGCCCTAGCTGGTTCAGCAATGGGCTATACAAATCATTGCAGTGTGTAGCTCTGACAGTATACAGCAGCTGTTTAGCCAGAACCTGGCACTCCTGCCTGGGCTGGATTTTGCAATCCCACCAGCAGTGCTAAGTTCACAGGCCTTCATAAGCATTCAGGGAAAGGAAAATGCAATGGGGAAGGTCAGATGGGAAAGGTGGGGTGTTGATTTGACAGGACAGTGGTGGGGAGGAGCAGTATCTGGAGTCCCCTGGTAATCTGAGTTAGCTCCAAACCACAGGTAGAGGGGACAAAGAATGGGACTGACTTTCTCCAGTCATTTCAGCTGGTTTCATAGGCAGCAAGAGTGGCAAAAGGATGAGATGTACAGTGATTTTGCCATCTCCAGAACTATGGAAATTCTGCACTGCTCACTGCACAGCCCAACCAGGACCTCAGAGGACAGTAGATAATATTTATATTAAGCACAAGAAGTATCTTAACAGCATGCCTAGGCTGGCAGAGCTAATGTTATTTGCTTTGTTTATTGTCAGAATGATGTTAAATATCTCTTTTTCAGTTAACGGTGACACCCTCAATTTCTCTCCTCTCTTGCAAGTGACCTTTCTAAACTCCACAGGCTGCCTGAATCCTAGCTACAGCTGGATCAACTTTTCTGTGTGTGCAAGTAGGCGTATGGGCATTTAACTTTGTTAAATGGGAAAATGATGGCTATGAGATTAGGAAGTACACATATGAAGAATATTTTACATGGATTTTAAAACTGGGCAAAATCCAGACAGACTATCTTCTCCCACATTTCCTCCACTGTCACTTGATTAAAGTAGCCTTTGTCTTGAAACTTGAGGCTGGAACCAGGCTTTGTGTTGGCTGATGTGAAGTCTTCAGTGAAAGGAAGATTTTTCCCTCCTGTGCTGTTTTCTGGCTGCACTGGGAATCAGCCAGAGTATTTCAGATCAGATTTTGATTGGTGGAGGTGGGAGGAGAGGCATTGCCTGCATTCATTTGACCTGACTGCTGAGGCAAAACCTGAAATATATCCCTGTAGCTTTATGCACATGACAACATTTCTGGGGGAGAGAGGTCCAAGACAGAGTTTTGCACCTGAAGATATAAAGGTGTAAAACAAAACAAAACAAAAAAGACTCTGCAAATGCCCATCTCTTTCCCATATAAATACTTGAGAATATGTATGTTTGTTTGAGGAAAGAACTTAAAGCTTGGTGGAAGATGGGTACAGTTTTCAATGTGTTCTTTTACTGGCAGCTGTGCTTTAGCTCCACCTCATAGAAGGGATGAGGTATTAACCACCAGCTTCAGTGGGTATAAAGACATGTTAGTTTGAACTGGTTTTGTTACAAGAGAGAAAATGAGATTTAAACAAAGGGCTTCATTTTTCCTTCCAAACAAAGAGATCCACTATGTAATGCATAGTTTTACTTACATTCTCGTAGGAAAACATCTAAAAACTATCACGCAGACCAGGCAATACGTCTCTGCTTGGGATTCAGGAAATTAAGAAGAATCCCATGAGAGACTGCTCTGAAAAGGCATCGAACCTTTCTGTAGGGAAGACATTGGCATTCAGGTGGCATGCAGGCAACTGGTTACCTCAAGCCCAACAGTTCCTCAGTTTTAACTGCTTGAGAGTAGCAACTTGGGATGGCATCTCTCTCTCTCTCTCTTAGTCTGCAGTGAAGACCAATATCCCAAAATCATTTCGCTTCTTTAAAAGATGTGTCTTTCAAGGGCCTCTTCAAGGGCTGCCCAGACCACTTGGCGGACCCAATGGGCCTCAAAAAAGACTTATCTGACACATTTTCTGGTTATCTGTTCTTACCTCTTCAACTGTTATGTCTTGCAAAATTCAGAGGGGAAGGTGGCTGACATTTTACCTTCTGTAGTTAATCTTATTTTCTCCTGGCTTTGCTCAGCTTGATTCCTCTTTTCTAAAAAGAAAAAAAAAAAAAAAAAAAAAACAACACAAAGGAAGAGCTTCAATAAGGTCTTGGACTTTGTCAGTTTATTATGTCGATTTTTCCTCCTTGCTTTGCTGCTTATTGCTGCAAGTGCCTCCTCTATCTTATATTCAGATCAGATCACTTGGAGCCTTTCTGGTGAGCCCATAGATCTTCATTTCTTCACTTACACTAAAGCTTTTCTGAATTACTGTCTTTATTCTGGAGGATTTTACTTCCAAGCCATGCTGTCATACTGATGGATTTCAGTATGATTTCTGTTCCTCCCCCCTTACCAGACTTTCCTCAGATACTGCTTATGCTGTATTCTCAAAAAAAAAATCTTATTTAGTAAAACTTTCAGTAACACGTAGCACGATTTGAAAGTAGCTTTGCTGCCATACCAGCACCAATATTATGCAGCTGCGATGTTTCTACCCTCTGGGTTAGACCAGCGCATTGCATTTTGAACTCTGTTCAGTCAAAAAACACTGCACATTGCCCATACGCTCCGAAGAGTGGTAGTATTTTGGGCTGATATGGTGCTTTCCTCCTCTACAAATAGTGCTGTGCTTACATTTGTGTTTGGCAGCGCAGATCAGCATTATCAAGTTATGTCTCATTAGCAGTGCGAAGTACTGGACAATGTCATTTTGTTATTTTACGGCCTTCTGCCTCACTGCTACAAGTTCATTTCCTGACTTGGGCCTATATAACTCCACTCCTAACATAGTCCTTCTGATATATACCTAACAGAGAGTCATTAAGGTCTTGGGCACACTTGACCTGCTTCACAGTTCTGCTCACATCACTTTACAGGTGTGTACCACTTCTGCCTGGCCCTAACAGCCCTTGTGCAATGATAACAATTCAGCCAAGTTAGTTTAAAAAAATGAAACAATATATATATATTCAACTTGCCCTGCTGTGTGGTTCAGTGCATCCCTGCAGAAAGCCAGTATGTTTTGTGCCAAAGTATATGTTCAATAACTGCTCTCCATCCACATCAAGAGGAGTTCCCTTTTATGCACCACTCCAGCAGAAAAAGTCAGATTCTCTCTCCGTGGAATATGCTGCAACACTCCAAGTGCAGTTCAACATGTTTTCAGCTTGTTTCAGGAAAACACAGCTACCTGTTGGACAGAAGAACTGCAGTTACAGTCAGGAAGAATGCTAGAGCATGGCAGAAGGCAAAGTAGCTCCTGGCAGGCAATGCTGTGCAAAGTGTCAGCGGGAGGGGCAGAGGGAAATAAATCAAGATGTGCAGCCTGAGGAATGGGAGGTAATGGAGGACACAGTGAAGGATGAGAGAGAAGCATGGAGAGCTCAAACACTCTTGATCAGATACACCTGGGTGTGAATTGGTTGGGTGGGAGGGTCAAATAAGCCGACATTTATGAGAGATGAGGTGTCAACCACAAGGGTTGCACAATTTCTGACCTGCAGTTCTTTGTGCTGCTGACTGTGGATCACCTGCAGCCTTCCTGCAACAGCAAGACAACTCCCGGGCCCTCCAGCCTTCACCCAGCCAGGACTTGTCAGTGGGTGACTGGCATCTGTGGAATGCTCTGGAGGTGCCCACACCAATGCCTGCTTCTCCACATTGCCCATGTGGAAAATATCCACCTTGAGATGTCTGTCCTTGGTTTTTCTGTCTCCTGCTCTGCTTGCTGAGATGTTGTACTCTAATGGTTTTGGAGTGATTTCACTGTGGGACACCCACAGTGTTCTTACATGGATCAGTGCCTCCCTTTAGGAGGGGCCTGCTGGAGCCTTCTTCTAACCCTGCAGCCCTGGATGGCCTTCCTGCATAGCCTCCTGCTGCTGGTTCTGCTAGGGAGAGGAAATTGCCTTTCCCATCACATGTGTTGTACCCATACAGCATGGAGTGTCTTCTCCACCTTGTGCAGATGGTTGTGCCGTCCTTTTCACTAACCTGTCATCACCCTGACCCAGGGCTGCCTCTATGCCTGCCACCTGTGCCTGCTGACCTCAGATTTCTCCCTTCAGGAGAGCAGCCAGTGTGGGCCCTGTTCCTACAATGTCTTGCTTCTGCAATGCCCTACACAGCAGTCAGGGCACTGCCACAACCTCCCAGACAAATGCAGTTTGACTGCATCAGCTGAGAAGATGACAAACGCAAGAAGCAGGGTGCGTAGCATCGCCTTGTGGGAACAGGAGCAGCATACTTTCACATAGGTTTTACGTGGAATAAAGGCTTCTCTGATGTTTTGTGTCCATCAAAGGCTCTGAAATTCACAGGGATCTCAAGGAAGGCAGAAGTTCATCTGAAATGAGAAAGATTATATTTTCCACCTCACTGTACTTCCAGCTTCCCAAGAACTTTCCTTTGAAGGCCTCACTGCTCCCAGATATTCCTCAAGTTATTTCCCATACAGGATTGTCACTGCAGAGAACAAGTAGACAGCAGAGGTTTGGAAAGCAAAGTATGGGGCTGGTGGTGAGCATTGGCTTCCACCAAACAACAAGGGTACTATGGTTAGGCAGCAGTTGGACTTGATGATCTTCAAGGTCTTTTCCAACCTGGGTAATTCTATGATTCTATGATTCCATAACAAAACATCTCAATAAGTAGTAGCAGTCAGAGGCAAGTATGTTAAGTGTCTGATTTTGGAGAGGAGTTTCCAAGGGGCGAGTCTGACAGAGCAGCGTGTTACTGCCTTTTTGCTGACTGGGGGAAGAATGCGGATTGGTGCTAAGGGAGAAATTTCACTTTTTCCATCCTTTTTCTCAAGTCTGGATATGGATTATTCCCACCTGGGAAAGCAAGTGTCAGCACAGCTCCCACAGTGATGAGAGGGGTATCATGGTGAGGCATCTAGCTTTGCAGCCCTTGGGAAGGGGACTCCATGAATCGCTCCGCTCTGACGCCTGGCCACCGGGGAATAGATAAGCATGGAGCAGCCTGTAGAAAGTATGAGATGAAACTGTTCTTTTCCCTCTGATAAGCGGGGAGCTGGTGTTGAACCTATTACTCAGATTATGGTGGATCTGAATTTGTTTTCCCTTGAGCAGCAGCAACAGAGACAGATCGGTTGGATTAGGTTTCACTTTTTTATGTAAAATGACTTAACTGGGTAGATAAAACTTAATATATTTGTGAAGCCTCATGTGTTTCCCTGAGACTTGATCACAATAATGTCTTATGAATGCCTTGCAGATTGTTTAATGAGTTATTTTTCTCCCTCTCAGACTGTTAATAATAAATTATAAATATAAGGAATATACAAACTGCTGGAAATATTTACACTAATATGATCTCAGCTGCAAAATTCACATTCTTTTGCCTCTTGCTACTTCTGAGCAAATGCTTTATCACTTTCATTTGCTTGTTCATTCAGGATTTGGGGGTGGAGGAGTCTCCCCACTTCTCACGTGATAGGAAGTCCACAGGGCTCTGAAGGCTGTGGGTATCAGGGTAGGTCAGCCTAATAATTTATGAGGTGTCAGTGGAAACCAGCTAGTTCTGTGTGGACAGTTTTTACCTTCCAGACTTCTGTTCATTAAAGCAGAGACAGAAAAGGCAGAGAAGTTTCTGTGACAGATGAGGAGGGATAGTCTTGTTTCAAGGCTGTGGTATAGAACTAGGACTTGGCTGTCTACCACATCTACCTGCCACGGGCTTTACATGAGGTCTAGTGTGAGTCACATCCATCTCAGATTTTTCTGTCTCAAGGATTTGTGGCCAACCAAGCAAATTACACGAGGAACCTGGGCAGGTAACAGAGAAGGGAGCAGAGTGATTCTTCCCATTTGTCTTAGACATTTTTCCTAATCTGGGGTGAGCCGCCTTTAAAGCTGCCCATATCTTCCAGCTGACAAGGGAGGAAAGCCAGACTAATTACTCGGACCAAGTGCTTGTGCATTCATACACGTTCTACAAGCAAGACTTGTGTGTACCAGTATCCACCAGTGCCTTATATTTCTGGGGTTCTGATGTGCCAGGCCATGGCAACTTGCAATAAAATCTGTGTCCTGGGGTCTCCTCTGCCTAAACCTTGGCAATGAGGCACACCAGGGCTTCACTGCACAAGTGAAGAAAGTATGAGATGGGCAGGTCAGCACTTTGGGCACTGCTCATTAGGCTGACTCACAGCTGGGCTACAAAGCCAGGTAAATGAGGATTACTCACTGCTCCCTCGGTCCAGCTGATCAGAGCTCAGCTCTCTCCAAAGGCAAGCCACAATTTCGCAAGCTAAAGGAGAGCAGCACCTGCAGCTGGGCTTAGATGGCTGTTTGGACACATAGAAGTTAACCTACCCGGCTGGACACCGCAGTGCAGGACTCTGACATACCACACACTGCAGGAGGGCCAGGAGCGACATACTGGCTTTTCTGTTCCAGACACAGATATCTTTGTGCCTTTGAAATACAGGGTGTGGATTCCTCACAGGTTGACACCCAGCTGTCAGAAATGGCACACACTGACTGACATCTGAATGGCAGAGGCTGAGAAAAGATTCTTCCGTCCCACCCAAATGTTACAAGGCGGGCACCCTTTCCCTGCTTCCACATAGAATGTTTTAGCCTCCGCTTACCTCCCCAAGTCCCTGTCTACATGAAACTGCCATTTTAAAAAGCACTGCTTTGGGCTGTTGCTCCAGAAATCGGAAACCTCTATAGGTCAGTACTCAATAACCTTGTACTAAACTGTGTGGTCACTATTGTCCTTGTGCTACACTAAGCTGCTGGCACTCACTACAAATTCTGTTTTAAAAATACGTACTCGTGACTGTGCTTTCACCATGCTGACTTACTGAAATAGCTCCTGTATGGCAAACACTCCTCCATGATCGCTCCTCTCTCTCAACGCATTTCTTGTGCAGCAGCTGCTCCTTTGGTTGTCAGACCCTCACAGCATATCACCCACCTCTCCTACGTCTGGCAGGGAGCTCGGAAACATTTGCGTATTTCCACACAATGGTAAAATTGGTTATTTTTAGGGAATAAGCAGAGAAAGGAGATTTCTGCCAAAAATGTGTGACACAGTTCTTAAAAAGAAATCATTTGTCAGGAGTTAATTCAGCCTCTTGTTATTTTCACAGAATCACAGAATGGCCCAGCTTGGAAAGGACCTCAAGGATCATGATTCTCCAGCCCCCTGCCACAGGCAAGGCCACCAACCTCCACATTTAATACTAGATTAGGCTGCCCAGGGGCTTAGGAAGAAGGATAAGATATCCCTAGAAGTAATATTGCTTCAGCAACTGGCTGGAGGAACTCTGGGCCTGCTTGCAGCAAATCACAACAAAACTGGTGGTTGGAACTGTAGCTTATTTATAAGGGTGGCTTAAACAACATCAGAGGGAGAGGGAGAGGACAAGAAGGCATATCTGATTAGAAATTGTATTTAATCTACAAAGAAACAGATGATGGACCCTAAATGCTGTTTTTCAAGTCCTAAGAATAACACCAAACACAGTGGATCTGTGTTCAGGCCACCAAAAGAGAAACGCTGTGAAGTAAGCAGGTGGGGTCGATTTCAATGTGAGGAGGAAGCCTCCCTCTCAAGCTATCCACTTTCTTTTCAAAAAGGCTCTTGCAGCAGGCAGGGATCAAGTAATTACTGTGCCCCTGTTCACAAGATATCTCAGAATAGTAACAGACCACACACCCAGGAGATGATTAAAGGAAGTCAGGGGTCAGGAACACAGAAAGGCTTGTGATACTGAAGAGGAGATTTGCATGGCCATTAATATTTCATGACTTAGCAGCCATGCGGTTCAGAACAACTATCTGCACGATAAAAGAGAATTGTCTGCCGCCAGGTTGCATATTTCAGGACATACCTGAGTCATAAAGGTATTATTTATGCACCTTTACCCGTGAACAGAAAGCAGCTGCCTCTTGATTCTTGCACCTTTCCAAGGCAACCTGGAAGCCCTGGCTGAGCAGGGTTGGCGTGAGGCTCTGCCTTGTGCTATGCCTCTCTGCAGGGTGAGCTTCAGCTCAAAGCCAAAGCATATGTAAGATATTTCTGACTGCAGGCATACTGGATCTGGAAAAAAAAATAAATAAATAAAAGAGATGCTGCACTGTTGGTAAGTCTCTTCAGCCATTATTCCAACTCATGAAACTAAAGTGCTATTTATATGCAAGCGCATAGGTAGCAGTTCAGGAGCAGACCTTGTGTTTGCTGCCCATTATAGAAACATCAAATCTGCTAATTAAATCCGTAAAAAAAAAAAAAGAAACAGTAAATGACTACCTTTTCCCCAGTGAAAAGAGCAAGATGTGTTGGGTATTGAACAGAAGCATTTCATCCTAGGATTTTAGCAATTCTTGTCCGTGGGATTTAATTCTAAGTGAGCTGAGACAGCAGTGGCAGCAAGGCAGGTCCTTTCCTCCCACAAAATCAAACAAAGCTTGGAATTTTCCCTGTCTGCACATGCTTGGATGTGGCTGGAATACACAAGGGGAACATGTGGTAGGGCTGACTCACCGGCACAACCAGACTCTCCTGTTGCTGCCAGCCACTGATGCAACTTCTTCCCTACCTTTGAGAATGGGGTTCTCCCTTTCCAGAGCTGCTGTCAGTGAGGAGATTTGATGCAGATGGAACGCTGAGAGCACAAGAGACCTTGCCTGGGGTCCAATGGGATCTCTCGAAAGAAGAAATCATGTCAGCATTGCTTATCAGAGCTCTGCTGTTCTGAATCTCATAGTAGGGTGGTGAGTGGGAGTGTAGAAAAATGTGAGAGAAAATGAAGAGTTGTAGGAAGGACCAAAAAAAGAAAAGAAAAGCACCAAAAATGTGCCCAGCATTCTACTGATAAGTCCTTTTCCAGAGAACATGAAGCCAAAATGACTCCAACTGTGCCTGCCCCGATGGCCCAGACTGCACACATTGCAGATGAGGACCTCAGCGACATCACCTGAAGAATTCTTGGACCAT
The DNA here is from genome assembly GCF_039878825.1 of Excalfactoria chinensis. Taxonomy (NCBI): domain Eukaryota; kingdom Metazoa; phylum Chordata; class Aves; order Galliformes; family Phasianidae; genus Excalfactoria; species Excalfactoria chinensis. The sequence goes on along the minus strand of NC_092827.1, from coordinate 63,653,246 downwards.
GGTGCAAAGTCCAGCTCACAGGGATTTGTGGCAGCAAACTGTAAGGGGAGGAGGGATGACAAGGGAGAAACTGCTCTGAGGCAGAGTTATTTACTACTTCACTCCCTTCTAAAAAGTCACAAGTTTAACTATTTCAGTCCTTGGTTTCTCATTCATTTTCCTTGCCAGAGAGGAAACAATTTATTTCAAGGTTACTTCATAGAGGCAACTCAGAAGACAAATTTAGAGCCAGTGAAAGTTGTACTTCATCTGTATAATTTATGATTATCACTGTGATATATGTGACAGCCAACATAACACAGATGTTTACTTCAACAAGATAAAAGCTTAAGAAAGACTTGACTGAGGAACTAAATTCCCACTTCTCACCTTCCCTTACTTGCAGAAGCTGGCCAAAAGAACGCTTGCTTGCCAGCCAAATTATCTTGAGCACAACTAAGAATAAATCAGCCAATGCTGGCCTTTGTTGAGACAAGTGGTATGACTGATTTGGTGTTCCCGATTTTGCTTTATACCTATCTGCTAGCAGCAGCTCTTACTTTAGAAATCCGAAGTCCTGCCTTTCATAAGGAGTATTTCCCTTTTTCCCCCAAAAGCAAGCAAAAGGCTCGCTGCAAAATTGGCATCCCAAGTGCAGCTACTCACAACTACCAGCCTGAGGCTACAGGAGTTGTTGTTCTTGCAGCAAAGTTAATTATTTTATGGCATTTCAGTTTCAAAAATCATATGGTAACCTGAGAACTGAAGAGAGAGAACCTCAGGTGATTGCAGAAGAGCTCTGGTGTTTTTATGCCAACTTTTGTTCCCAAACACGGTCAAGGATGAGTGATGTTAACAAAGTGAAAGGCAGTGTCCAGAACACAGATAGGGATTAAATAAAACTCACCCAAATTTAAGCTCGAATCTCAAATGCAAATGGTGTATGTCACAGGTATCCTCTCCTGCACCCAGTAACTCTTGCACAGCTTTGCTAGGCAATAATGCAGAACACTGTCTTGTTGCATCTTTTCCACACTCTTGAACTCAACATGTATTATAATGAGACTGCATTTGTAAAGGGCACCATGTACTGACTCATCACTGCATTGTAGGGATAACTGGTTAGTCAGAAGCTCAAAGTGGTACAATCTGAGCCCTCAAACATGTGAGAATATCTGTGTGCTTGGCTGTAACATACACCAGAGAGGCCTTGGGAGCAGTCATGCCGTTTCCTGAAAAGCAGTTGAAAACTGAAGTAATCTTGGTATTGTGCTGTCTGATGATACTAACAGTCCAACAAGTTAAACGCAATGTGTTAGATAGTCCTGCACTACAATCATGCACATCTCCTGCACTGTACTGTGAAATTCTACCTCCTAGCACTAAGGCTGCAACACAATCCAGCTACGCCTGTTTTGCTGCTGCTCACAGGCACCAGCCATATCCCTGCTGTTGTGTTCCTCCAAAGGAGACAGTGCCGTGCTGCTCCCTGTAGCTACCTTGGTTTCTCCTCTGCCGTGCTGAGAGAAAACGTGGGCTGCTGCTCAGTCCATGCAGAGCTGCAGCACAGAGGCAGTGATGAGCCCCAACCAGGCCAAAGCCAGGGACAGCCATCTCCAGTGCTGCTGATACCCACCGAGATAATCTGGTCTGAAAATGGGACTCAGATGGTTGAGAAGTTGTGCAGTCTTTTTGTTCTGTGGGCTTGATTAAGTAAGAAGTCAAAGCTATTTTGTTTTGCTTATGTGCTTTATTTTCAAGTACATTCAATAAGACCCTCATACACTGATGATACAAGAGAACACTCAGCTCTGTTCTGTCTGAGCACTTCACGCTCTCATACACATCTGGCGCTGCTACAGTGCTCCTGTTAACCTCACTGCACAGATAGGGACCTGAAGTACAAGGGTTCAGAACATGAGCAACAAAGGCACTTGAGTGAAACAGCACTGTGCTTCTTTATGGAGAGCTAGGGAGGGGAATTCAGAAGTGGCTCTGCAGGGCCTACACAGGCTGTGCAGGTGGAGCAAGCAGAGGGAGATGCCCAACCAGCTCAGCCACTGGGACCAGCACATCCCCTGTGCTCTCGAGCAAGAATGCTGTCTGTGCACCAGCCATTTTCTCTTCCTTGTCACTAAACACGGCCAAAAGAAGGTAAAGTGATGGTGCTTTAATTTGTGGAATAACATAAAAGGACTCTGTTACTGAAAACCTAGGTAATCACACTCTCCCCTTGTCACTGAGACGTCCCTCTTCTGTCTAGGTGAATGGAGACACACAGATTTAAACAGGCTTCCTCTGTAGTCCCACATTTTGCAAATTCTGATATAGACCTAAAATGTTGCTTGCAGTCCTTCTATCCCAGGAATGAACAGTACCAGCTGGCCATCCGAACAAAGGGAAACTTCTGAGTATGAAATGTAAGGCAGCACAGTGGGGGGGGGGGGGGGGGTTGGGGGTTGGAGGGGGTGGGGCAGAACATCAGAGGAAAATGATGTGAAATTCAAATTAGGCTGAAAAAGGGAGATTTCCGAAGGACAAATGAACAAGTTTGATTAAGATAAAAGGGAGATATGGCAAATCAGCTCTTCAAGGACTGAGATAATTTCAATTTTCTTCACTTAATATTCGAACCTACAGTCTCTGATGAACTTCTTGTTAACATAGCACAGGCTTCTTGAGAATGCTGCTCTTGTTAATGTTTGTTTCCTCTTCCTGACTCATACAAAGTCCAAACTGCTTTTACTCATCTGCTCAGGACCGAATTCAAAGCTCTGACATGATTGTTTATCTTCTTTCAATCCTCAAAGAAGTCCGCTTCCTGTTTTCTCTCAGAAACAAAGCTGAATCCCACAGAAGATCTGCTTCATTCACTGCCTTTCAGGGAAAGAATCAAAATGATCTCATCACTAAGGTTATGTGGGAGAAGTCATCCAAGAGCATGCAAGTAATGGCCTTGTGGCCTCCTTTGCTTTGCAGAACTGGATCTGCTTTCTATGAAATGATCCAGAGATGCACTAGATAGCATGCATGTGAAGGTCTTCAGATGGCACCTGTGTTAAAAACAGGACATAGTCTGAAAGGTGCACACAGCTAAGAAGATATTATTACCTTGTGCATTTCCAGCGCATACCCTACAGTGAGACTCCAAAACAGTGTTCCTAGTATCTTCACTCTTGCTTGCTGAACCTGCCTTTTCACTATAATAACTTCAGTTTAAAAAAGTACTCCTTCGTAACACAGCCTTACAAGTTGGGGTCTGATTCATCTTTCGTGATTATTATTATTATTTTAAAGAAAAAAAGCTTTTGTTACAAAATAGGGGGTTTCAGGATTCCGTATTTTGTAATTTAAAAGACTGTGAAAGCAAACCAGAAGTAGCACCCAGACAATTGCTTGCTTTGTGACTGGCCTATTGCAAAAGGATCTGGGACCTTCTTAGTTTCAGACAGTAAAATTGCGGCAGCTCTCAGTGTACTGAAAATCAACAGAATTCATTCTGGAAAGGTCCCAGTAACCAAAGCCATTTCTCAGCCCCTTGGCTGCACAATTGATTGACAAATAGATGAAATCTAGATTTTTGACCTCATTTCCTCATTTCATTTAGGAAATTTTGGTTTAATTTACTGAAGAGCTGCTGAAAAGACGCAATGCTGAGATGTGCGACCTAATCTTGTGCTTTTTCTTGAACCTCAGCTCTGGGTTTACTACTCGAACGAGTCAACCTTGCTTGCTGCTGCTGTTGGGAAATTACTGGTTTATCGTGGTTGATAATTGTCAGAGAGATCAACTCAGTATGAATGGGCTGCCAATTTCCTACTGTTTGACTGAGAACTCAGTATACTACTTTCATTGGTAGATTCGAACAGCAGAGTGAAAGGAATCATTTCAGACACTGCATTTTATGCTCATCGGTAATCAAAGTCTCACTATTTAGATAAAGACAATGGTTATGTTAGTGTTTCCTCAAGGAAATTACAGTAATCACATTAAAAATATTGAGAAGAAATATAGCAGTGAGACCACCAGCCACAAGCATACCAAAACACTTAGGAAGAAAACAGTGGTAGGTTAATAGTCAGCTCTGCCGGTAGAAGTATTCCAGTCAACAATTTTCACATCTAATATAGATTTGTAGACCTAAGGAAAACAATCCCAAGTGCAAACGTGATCACAGATAGGCAGACTGAATTCTCATGGTGAAGGAGACATGGAAGATCATCATAATTCTTGTTTTCTATGGGTGGGTAAAGAATGAGTTTGCACAGTGCGTATATGCTCGATAGTCAAAGATGGTAGAACAGAAAGTGAGGGTGGGCCCACACATCAGCAAGCCAGGGCTGCAGCACACAAAATGGGGTTTATATCCAGAGTAACAGCAAAGACCTCGAGGGCTGCTTTACTTCATCAAGTAACACACACACACACACACACACACACACACACACCAAACAAGATCTTTACAGCTTTACTGCAATTAAGTACCAAGATTAAAGCTAGTTCAGAAATGACTACATGCCACTAGTGCATTGGGGCTCATGATGGAAGAAGTCTTCAAATGCTAATTACAGTAGATTTTTCATCCTTTCTAGAACAGTGTAGCTAAACATTAGCCTCCCCTGCCCTATTCTGCCAGACTCTTACAGTTGTTGCATTTGGCTTTACCTACTCTCTGCTTATTTCTGAAGCACAGATTTTATTTAAACTGTGAGGTAGGAGGACTTAATCACTTCAGTAAATAAATTATCAAAAAATCATGGAATGTTTTGGGTTGGAAGGGACCTTTGAGATATAATTCCAATCCCAGCTGCTACAGGCAGGGACACCTCAAAGTCCCATCCGGCCTGGCCTTGAACATCTCCAGGGAGGCATCCACAACCTCTCTGGGCAATTTATTCCACTGTCTCACCACCCTCACAGTGAATAACTTCTTCCTAATATCTGGTCTAAATCTACCCTCTTACAGTTTAAAAACATTTCCCCTCATCCTATTGCTACCTGCTGTTATGAAAAATCCCTCCCCATCTTTTCTGTAGGCCCATTTCAGGTACTTGAAGGCTGCTATAAGGTCTGCCCAGAGAGACCCAGGCTGAAGAGTCCCTACTTGTCTCATGGGGCCATGGGGCAGGTGCCCCAGCCCTCTGATCATCTTCATGGCTCTCCACTGGACCTGCTCCAGCAGCTCCATGTCCTTCTTGTGTTTAGGGCCCCAGAACTGGACACAGTAGTCCAGACGGGATCTCATGAGAGCAGCACAGAGGGACAGAATCACCTCCCTTGACCTACTGGTCATGCTTTTCTTGATGCAATCCAGGATACAGTTGGCCTTCTGGGCTGCAAGGTGCACACTGCCAGCTCATGTTGAATCTTTCGTCAACCAACACTCCCCAGTCCATCTTCTCAGGGCTGTTCTCAAGACATTCTCTACTCAACCTGTATTTGTGCCCTGACCTGGGTGCAGGACCTTGCTCTCGGCCTTGTTGACCTTCACGAGGATGGCATAGTCCACCTCTCAAGCCTGTAGAGGTTTCTCTGGATAGCATCCCTTCCCTCTAGTGTGTTGACTGCACCACTCAGCTTTGTGTCGTCTGCAAACTTGCTGAGGGTGCACTCCATCCCACTGTCCACGTTGCCTACAAAGATGTTAAATAGCACCAGTCCCAGCTCACCGATCTCTGAGAAATGTCGCTTATCACTGGTCTCCACACTGAAATGTTGACCACAGCTCTCCGAGTGTGACCATCCAGCCAATTCCTTATCCAGAGAATGGTCCATCCATCAATTCTTTTTTTTTTTCCCCCTCCAATTTGGCAATTGGGATGTCATGCAGGACAGTTAAATAATGAAGAGGTATTATTGCATACATCTCAGTGAGGGTTTTAAAACACAATTTCTTCTCCGAAATATGTTTCTCACTAGATTATTCACACTAGCTAGGGTGGCAGTGACCAGAATACACCAAAACAGTTGGCTTCAGTACAAAGTACTTCTCTTCCATTTTTGCACCAACATTTGTGACAGCTGTGCCTAAAGAATTACAATAACATCATCATCACTTGGTCCTCTCCAAGACATTTATGAAATCGGTGCATCTGCAAATCTATAATCAAAATGCGTATTTCACGTTTAACGCATACTCATCTCATTTAGTTATACAGATAACGCGGCATAGCCAATAAGCTGTTCTTGAGTATCCTGGAAAATTTAATGAAAATTTAAGTCTCTTCAGCATGTGAGAACTTTCATAACAGTGCTAAAAGCATTAATGAAAATTGAAGTGTGAAAAATGTACATTCTTTATTCTGCTGTTTAGATACAGAATAAAATTGAACTTTTTCAGAAAATAAAATTATAGCTACAGCTTTGAGAGCTGTCAATTTGCTTTTGAGGATAAAGTACATGCACTTTTTCCAGTTATTTTATTGCACATAATGTACAGTCATAATTGGTGTTTTATTTACATGTGTTTTGGCAATGTCCATGCCCCCTCCCACCCTCCCCCAAATACATTATTTTGCACAAACAAAACCTTAAATGTTTCACACAAACGGCCATAATACAAGTAGAAGCGTTTTATGTATGTATGTATACTATTTAAAATTAATTCTTCTAATGAGATTCAGATCTCAGCTAAATCTTTGCCTTGGGAGTCAGGTTCCTCCCCGTTAGTCAAGTTGTCAGACGGACATCCCAGCTGCAAGGAATTAACACTGCAAGTCACCGCCTGCTGTGCCTCCCACCCACTCCTATGCAGAACCAAACCACCTGCAATTAGTGCGCAGGCACATAGAAGGAAGAGCACTGTACTTTTGTTAACCAGTTTGATTCAACATTGATTACCATGTGTTAATGTTACTGCTTGTGTTATTCCAACGGTAGTTCATTAATAGTGTTTTAGGAAAATATATCAAATGTATTAAAACGAGTTCCATTAACAACTATGTACTTTCTTCATAGGAATGTCTTATTCAGATTTCATTCTGTACAATGTGCTAGTTACGATGACTGCTACACTGTTATCCAAATATGAACATATGAAACTGAACATTATTTTTAAGCATGCTTCTCCCAAGTCAAAACAATCTCTTAATGGACAGCAAAACGCTTCGATGCTTCCCTGCATTTTCAGGTCAGAAAACTTTTCCTGGTCCCCCTCAAAGAGTCCATCCGGAAATAAACCATTACGTGCAGATTTTTTACATACTTTTTTAGAAGTCTGTTCAAATAAATATCAATATCAACAGCATATTTATTTCATTTAAAGTATCTGAATAATATCCCTGAAGAGTCTACAAAATATTTTCTACATCGCTAACAGAAAAAAAAAAAAATCTATCAGAGAAGTAAAATTTGTTATAATTTGGTACAACATTTCACTTAAGAAATCAATAGCACTGCTCAGATTTTATATTAAAAGGCTTTGTGGTGTTTTTGCTTATATTCTCAGCTATTTACAAGGAAAAAAAATAATAAAAATCTGTTTCTCCTAAAATTAATCCACGTTACTGGACAGACCAGCAACATTATCCATGACTTGAATGTAAGACCTTCCAAATGAGAAGAGAATTTAACCACGGAAGAAAATAAAGAACAATCAAGCTTCAGTGATGCTGCAGTACTGCAGGCATCCTGCCTCAAATTCAGGTATAAAAATAGCCTGTTTCTTTCCAATAAGCAGTCAAAGCATAAAGTAAGTGTTCAGGCAGGCACTTATGGAAACTGAGAAATGCACCTGATGGTCAAAAGCAACTATTGTAAAATTAGGATTTTTAAGGGCTTCCATTGTTTTGCTTTCTTTCTGCTTGAAAATACTTCAGAATTTAAGGGCAACTCTCAGGAGTTACAAGAATGAGATGAAAACGCACTGTGGACCAAGTATGACAGTAGTTCACATCTCATAAAAAATAAAAAACATTACAAACATTGCCAAGAAAAAAAAGAAATAAACAGTTTTTGGAATAGAAGTACTTTTCAGTAGATAGTATTAATCATTTATCCTGTCTGAACAGTGTCACACTGGAGAATGCTGCGCAGAACTTAAATATGTGTCTCTGATGAAACGTTCAAATAACAGAAATCAGTGACTCTGGAATGACACCCCGTATCATCACTTCAGCAAATTTTCCTCACCTTATCTGTTGAAAATGCCCTTTTCTTTGTTGTTGTTTCGTCATCTACTTGTGATTGACTTTTAGGATAGCAATGTATCTGTGATCTGTTCAAATTGCTGTATGAGTGAAACTGTTCTAAACGTACTGACAGAAGTCTAACTGTACCCATGCATTTCTGTAGAACAAACTAAAAGCTACATATCCTCATAAAAAAGACATCTTCATCATAGCTCACCTATTTTTCTTCCATAAAACAAAGATACATTCAATTTTAATTATTGCCAATCCTGGAAGAAATGGTTAAAATTTTATATTGCATGGACTTCAGGAAGCGTAGTTTGAAACATCATAAATGTTCCAAAATTTCCTTATCTGAATTTTTATTGTATACGTGAAAATAAATGGAGTTTTTCACCAGGGCTGTTGATATCTGAAGAGAGACCTACATCAACAGCCTCCCTTGACGTTAGCTATAATGACTGTCCCCTTACGATGCAAGTCTGGGCAGACTACCCATGCTATGGAAAGGAGCCTCAGACAAAAGAAGCAGCAAGAGAAACATTTCCGTAAAAGCCACCTGCATGGAGGTACAACCAAAACAGCATTTTCACCGTTTCAATTCCCTGCATTCATGTTGCTACAGTCATCCGCAGGGATAAAGATTACATAGAGGCAGACCTGGAATTTGAAATGGCTGTTGCTTGGAAATTTAGAGAAAGGTGTGTTTTTATACTTTCTGCAGTCATTAGGAAATGATACGTTCTGACCTTTGGCTTACAGAAATTGTACTCCCCTGAGCTACGCAATACTGATAGACTATAGCAGAAGTACAAAAAAATCACATAAAAATAGCTCGTCATGAAGAAAATAAGGCACTTTTGGCAAGGGAATAAAAGAAGATTTTGTATTTCAATGTACTGCTAATCCTATCTAGATGCATTTTGTGCTTGGAAATGTCCCATGATGCAACAGGTGCCCAAGCCAACAAATCGCAAATTGCAAGAAGATTAACTGCAACCTCTGAATGGTTCAACAAAGAATCAAACTGGTTTCTGTACACCGTCATGATTTACCAATACACTGGCATCTTTGCTCTTTTGCTGCGAGCCGACAGTAATTATTTTAGAGAAAGAAAAAGAAAGTGTGGAATTAGTAATGCAGATGCTGAAAGGCAAGTGGCAAGACTCTACAAGAAGAATGCCTCAAATAAAATAAAATAAAATAAAATAAAATAAAATAAAATAAAATAAAAGCTACTTTGTTCCCTTATCTACTGGCACCTATTCCCCAAGGTAAAAGGCCAGAACGACCAAAGCCAACTTAATAGTAGTGTGCAGAATGTCAGCCGACAAACAACATAAAAACAAGTCACGTTGTGTTATCTGTGGTCACGTTCTTCAGGGTTAGTCCAGTAACTCAAGACTTTACATTCTTCCGTCTTTATTTGTTTACTTTAATTAAACATGTAATGGTTAATAAACAGACATAGTCCAGAGTTAGTAGGTTGGTATTATAACATTTATTAAAATAATGCTATGGGTTAATAGAAACAGCAAAGAACCAAAGAATTAAAATGCAAGCTATGTAAAAACCCAACTAAAACCCAAATATGTCTAATGTATTCATCCAGTAGCTAACTAAAAGCCCAAGAAAGACAACACTCCCAATATAATAAAGTACTGCAAAACAATTGGCAATTTCTCTGTTATCAAAATTGTGGGTTTTGCATTTTGTATCCTTTTTTTTTTTTTTTCTCAATCAGGAAAAAAATTCTTTTTGAATGTTATATAACATACATATAAAACAAGATAGAAAAATACATTATAAACTTGTAACAATGGCTGTAAATACATTATCTTACATGTTTCTCATAGGCAATAGGTTGGTTATGGTACATACATAGCATGAAACTACTAAGATAATAAAGAACAGACAAATACATGTCATCTGTACGGTTACATACAAGCGACACTCCCATCTACCCACTCTAAAAAAAAAAATTACATAATACTGTCAGAAAGAAGTCTTAAAACTACTTATTTTAATAAAGAAAAAGTCATTAAAGAATGATAATACTGAGAACGAAGGCATTCGGAGATTTCAAAAGTCATGCTTTTTTTTTTTTTTCTTTTTCTTTTTTTTCCTAAGTCGATCCAAAATTTTGTCAACTAAGTTTTCAGAAGATTTGTTCAGAGCAAACATTACTTTCACATGTCACACATCTGTTGCGCGTACTTCCCCTCCCTCCCAATAAAAGACCTTTGATAAACATCCAAAACGTCCAGGTTTTTATCATAGTTGAGATGAAACTGGATCAAATACTGGTATTGTTTTAGCAAATCTCTCTTCAAATGTTCGAGTGTCGCAAGTTTATTCAACCAACCAACCAACCGACAAAAAAAAAATCAAAATGGCACAGTATATACTGTAAGTAAAATCAACAACTGTATGTGTAACAGGAAGACAAAGCCGGTGGTACAATAAACAAAAAGCTAGCTGAATACAAAAGGATGAATGTCTATTGCATAGTAAATAAACTGATAATTATTTCCAGGTGAGACAAGATGTTAGATGAGGTCACCATGCAGGTGCTTAAAATGTAAGCCCTCTTAGCTTACTATTGACCTTTCGTTTGGAAGCTGTGAAGATTTGCAGGAGGAGAGTAAGTTGACAAGAAGGGGAGTAAAGTTATCACCTGATATTTGCCAAGCTTAGTACTGAGCTCCACACAAAGTAATACTTAATGTTTTTAAGATTCAAATACTGTGCGTTCAACAGCTTCAACTCCTGCGATCGCCCAGCTACATCAATCTCATGTGGAAGTAAGGGTTAAAACTACAGCACAGCTGGCCTTCAAACAGCTAACTGACGTCCCCCTCCTGCGCATCTTGCGAAAGAAAGCCAGTAGGCAGATGTAACAGTAATGAAAGGAGAGCTGAAAAATAAATAACTTGCATACTGCTTGACACTGCAGAAACTGCTCACAAAAACGGGGGACATGCTCAGACCATAACTGAGGACTAGCTAAGCACTTTCGTTATCCACAGAACGCCAGTTTTCTGGATGACTCTGAAGTCTACTATGTCTGATGCACATTTATTCCAACCAAAGTCAAGAAAACCTGTCTCCATCCCTGAACAAAAATGAAACACTTCCATCTCTACCAACATATCTCAGCTAACAGTCTAATTTAGAACGAGACACTCTGTATGACAGAACCTTTGGTTTACGTTGCACAAGTACTGTATTAGCTCTGATTCGAAAAGCAGAGTTGTGGAAGTAACTAAGGGCTGATTCGACAGAAACCTAGCAAATGTTTTTCGTAATGCGATGATGGCAAAGTCACGTCACACTAATATGGCAAAAATCAGGTAATTAATACGGTCAACTCATCATTTGTCTTTCCTCACAGCTTCTTTTCACATACTGGGCGACTGAGTGGCATGCAGTAACTTGTCTGAGGGAGAAGATGATTATACAAGACATTTGACTAAATGACCATGAAGAAAATAAGGCACTTCCTTTTCTTTAGACTTATTCCAATACTTAAAAAATAAAAAAGAAAGACTAAAAGGCTCTTTTGGTCTTTTGTTTCTTGACAACCACCAGAAAAAATCATTTAATGAAATAAAGGGTTTCTTTGTTCTTTTTTTCTTTTTTTTTTTTTTTATAACACTTGAAAGTATAAAATGCTACATTTCCAAAAATATATATATTTTTTCTGCACCAGCACCCTTGTATAGTAAAAGTATCTACTTTTTTGTTCATTTTGTTTCAATGCACTACACTTTATCTACAATTTCGTTACATGTATACAGCAAATAGGCAAGCATGGCTTTTACATCCTTAATGAATTTTTGTTTTTTCTTTTTTCTATACAGGGAGGTTTAAAAAAAATATTTGAACAGTTTGCCCAGTAATGTGACACATAATGCATGTACCTTGTTCTCATGTAATCTTCCGAGGAGGATTAAAATATGGTTAAAATAATTTAAACTCAGATTTAGCTTTCATAGTGTTGCTGTTTTGTTCACTGCATTGACAACGTTTCTGAAAATTCACTGTATTTCATGGCACTCCTTTTTTATTTTTTTATTATTTTTTATTATTTTTTTTTTAAAACATCCAATTTGGCAGGCAATAGAAAAAAGGCTGCGACTTCCGCCCTTTGAGGGCACTGGTAGTGGACTAAACAGCATGTCAAATTTTGAATACTTTTTGGAATCCCTTCACCAATGACATCCCTGACCAAAGGTTCATGCATGATGCATCATCACACAGTACATTCAGAGAGAGCTTTGACTTCTTTTTTGAGAAGAAAAATATTCCTAGAAGTCTCTCACAGTAACTGCCTCTGTCATCGGTAGTTAAGGGACATCTGTCTCCATCTCGTGCGAGGCCTCCTTACCGTTCGCTTGGGGTGGGACGCTAGAGGATGATCAGTGCGGAGGGATGAATTGGACCTTATTGCTTTACTACTATTCAGTGCAGGTTCTAGAACCACTTTCACCCAGACAGGAGAACACAAAAAAGCGGAGTTGGAGGACAACAATTTCTTTGTCTGTTTTGTTAGATGGTAAGACGAACGGACAAGTGCCCCAGCTCGCTGCACTGAAGACAGGCAAGCAAAGGCGATTACCAGTTAACTGATCAGCAGGCAGGCATGGTCAGGTCATCATTGGGTGAAGAGTTCAGAGGTCAGAAGGTCATAGGTTAGTTGCCGGTGGCGGCTGGGTGGTTAGGACCAAAAATAAAAAAAAAAAAAAAAAAAAAAAAGAAAGAAAAGATAGAGAAGAGATTAGTTCCAGCTAGTGACGGCTTAATGACAACATGAAAACTAATCACAACTAATAAAAAAAACAAGCATGTTTAATTCTCACATACTGATCGACACCATCTACAGAATGCAATAAAATCATGACAGCCCTCCATCATGATTTGGACACGGGAAGGAAAAGCCCGCTCCCACAAAACCAGTTAACAGGAGAAATAGAGATAAAATACAACTAACGACTAATGGTTAGTAGCAGTCGATGAAGGAAATCGGAAAACAAAAACAATGAACAGTTTTGGAACTCAGTCGGAAGAATTTGGAAACAACAGTCAGTGCACGGCATCAGTATCTGACTGCTATTAAGCATTAGTACCTCTCCAGGTGCAAGCATTAAGCAACTATTAATGATGGATGTGATTATTAATAACTGGTTGTTAAAAGAAATGGATCTGAGGAATTCTGATCTTACAGAAACAATTTGGTTCAACAAACTAGGGGCCAAACAATGTTTTTTTGTTCAATAAATTTTTTATTGCCTTTCATTTATTCTATTTACAAACAACACGGAATTTCTTGGCCTCATGATACAAAGCAGTACTAAACTGTAGTCTAGCAACGTAGGCATCATCGTGGGAACCAGGAAAACGCTAAGGCTGCTACTTTAGCCAGCATCTTCCTGTTCCAAATACTATTTTACACATATAGGACACTTATAAAATGCACTTGCATGTAAACACTGTAAAAGTCCTGCCATTTTAAATTCTATACTTAAAAAGCTCTAAGTACATCAAAAAATAGAGAAAATATCTAATTGATACTAATAAGGCATTTTAAAACTACAAACAGCTCTCTTTATTCATTTTCAAAGCTAATACTCTGCAAATACAATAAAATCTGACATTTCATATACATTCCTGCTTTATATTTTATATTTTAAAAGAAGCCACCTGTAAATACTATTTTCTTTTGCAAAAAAAAAAAAAAAAAAAAAAAGGAAAAAACAAGGAAAAAACAGGAAAACAAAACCCAAAAACACAAACAAATTACAGTAAAACATAAAAAAAATTCTCAAGTGGAAAGTTATCGTTCCCAACGTTCTTGAGCTGTTCCTTCTTTAATCATTCTCTCACATCCTCCTTCACCAAACTTGGTCCACTTAACAGTAGTATGATTTCTTTTTTTTTTTTTTATATATTTTTTTTTATTTTTTAAGACTCGTTCAACAGCTTAATCATAGCTAATAAATTCTGAGGTTGATAAAGTTTTTGTACTGTTGCCACGTTGACTAAGGCAGAGGAGATGAAAGTGAGAAAGGTATTCAGTGCAAAGTCAGATTTGTGCCATTTCATTAAAATGAAGTCCAGTAGGTGTGATATTCACAGATAGCATCGATTTAGCAATCGTTCTTGTGGGCTGATTCACCTTCACGTAACAAAGATGGCCTATCATTTAGGATACAGTTCATAAACACTAAGAGAAAAATGACTACTGTAACATAAATGAGACCACGTGCTCCCTGATTTTTTTTTCAGAATCGTGCTAACTGGGGTTTGTTTAAATTAAAACGGCTGTTTCAAAAATAAGCAAAAATAAAAATAAATATTTATGTGGCACAATCTCACCACTTTACAGGTATACTAGAAACGCAGACTCTTAAAGCATTTTGATGCTGATTACAATTTTGATTAAACGGTATTAAAATTTATATATAAATTACGTGACAGCTGTTGGTTTGGATATAACATTCAAGAATATTCAGAGCATTATTATTTCTCGTGGAGTTTATAACCAAAGCAAGCTACCTTTTAAAAATACCAGTACACCTGTGATACATCCTCTGCCACGTCTCTGGCCTTCTACAGTACACACAGGTTTGTCAACTGTGCAACACCATTTACAGTTTATTACAATTAAATCAGTCAGTCTCTCCGTTATATGCATCAAATTCAATTCTGTATTATTTATAAACTGGGGTTTTATTCTTAGTTAAAACAGGCTATATTTCTCAACCCTTCACCAATTCTAAATGCTTAGTTGTACATAATAAAAAAAAAACAAAACAAAAAAAAACCAACCATTTACACATTCCGGGATTCTTGCTTTAAATGCAGTGCTTATCTCTAAAAAAAAAAACCTATGCGAAGATTAAAAACCTACTTAAAAAGTGAATGCAGTAGTACTACCAAGTCATCTGAAAATTGATTTAGAATTTAAAAAACAACAACAAAAAACAACAACAACAAAAACCCTTAGACCCAGTGAATGTAAATATGATTTTAGCAATGTTTAACTATGTAAAAACAAACCAACATTTCTGCATTGAAAAAAAAAATATATGTTTCGGTTTGCTGACATTGTTTTTCATGGGTATAGCTACAGAAGCTTATCAGTGACTGAACAACTCAACAGACGAATACGATATATATATTAGTATTTTAACTCCACAACATAATTTTAACGCGTTCAAGAATCTGTTTCATTCCTGACCAATGCTTTTCAACAGTTTTGCAGAAGGCTTTAAAACTGTTGGGGATAATCTAGGATTTTGGATTCAGAATAAAATGTAATAAAGTTGTAAAGTTCATTTTATGTGATATTCTTAGGACGACACCGGTACTGCTTAGATGAGACTAAAAAAAAAAAACGTTCACCTGAAATATCAGCATGGTTTTCATGCAGACAGATAGAGGTATACATGACCTATTCCACAGGAGATAAGCCACCTGAATTTATTTATTTAAAATATAACTGACTTCAAATATGGTTAGAAAAGAACACGGTATTATCAGAAAATGGCTCTATTTTAAAAGAAGGTAAAATGAAACTATCTTTTTTTTTTTTTTTTTTCCCAGTGACTTTTCAGTGGCAACCCCAGACAAAAAACCTCGGCCCTTCACCAAATATTTAAAATACATGTTGACTAAATGCTATCATGATAAAAGCAAATAAATTATTGGTATGCTTCTCCCACTCTGTACTGCATCAGTGTGTTTACTAGCTGTCTCAGGCAAATATCCAACTAAACAAGTAGTTTTATAGCAACCTGGAGCTATCCGTGCAGATCAAAAACGATCTTAAGCAAAAACTGATCTTTGTAACATCAGGTTAAGCTTTTAAAGATAACCAAATTCTAACATTTATTGCACTTGACAGAACATAGGTTATAATTTTATTTTTCACTTTGTCAAAATTTGCTATAACCTTATTCTGAATATGCCCCGGTGCCCACTGAAGAGCATTCAATAAATAAGAATAAATCTTTTGAAAAACCTAAGTAGTGTCTTGTTATCAGCCTTACATCTTTCGTAAAGCATGCATTCTTTCCATATGAAAGGTAAAAGTCTCACATAAACATAGCAAGTATCCAGGAGGGCTGCTTTGAATCTACTGACTGAAATCTGTATCGTTTCTTGTGGAAAATTTATAGGAGATTGAGAGAAATGAAGTGTAGTCAGCATTAGGAGATGTCAGATCTGTCACCGGAATTTGGCTTCTGAGTATTACAATATCACACAAGCCTGCACAGCACTGGTTTTGATGAGAGCAGAATAATAATACTTGGCACATAAAGCTTTGCGTCCTCAAAGCCCTGTACAAACAAGAACCCCCACAACAACCCTGTGAGGTAGGGAAGTATTATTATCCTTATTTTACAGATGGGAAAACATTCACAGAGAGATTAAATGACTTGCCGAAACCCACGCTGAGTCAGCAGCAGGGACAGGATAAGAATTCGGGAGTTCCTGTGCTCAGCCTACACTGTTTTATTAGCCAATGTCAATAAACCGAAAATATTGATTTTCTCAATAAGCTTAAATACTTCATTCAGGGGTCCAAAGGCATTACGTTTGAGGAATGGGAGAAAAATGAAGATTTACTTTCCAGTCCAAGAGTTAAAAGAGAGATGCCCAAATATTGGATGTCATCTCACCAACAGGACTTCAAAAGTTGCTTCTCCTTCAGGTTACGCATTTTAGCAGCAAGAGGTAAAAACCAGGAAACAGAGTTTGGAAGAAAACCAAAACACCTTCCTTTCCCCCATCCTTATTAATTCAAACACAAACAACTTTTGAAGTATTTTCTTCACAGCCCTTACCTTTCTGAATTCAGTTAGGTATCTGAGAACATGCATCCTCCTCAAAAATATACAGTACAGTGGCTCAAAAGTTTATTGGAAAAAATAAAAAAAAAAGGAATCTAAATCTTCAAATTTCTCCAGACACAGACAGGAGGCATTTATTCCTTTACTTCTTTCTCATTAAGCAACCATCCATTCATTTTATTTTGCAACACCAATCTGATATTTCCACACCAATTAAAAGAACAAATTGGAGGGAGAGGGGGGGAACACAAATTAATCATTGCAGCACTTAACTCATAGGGTTTCCTGATGCAGATGGATCTTTAAATAGTTTTTAAAAGGGAAATCTGTTATAGCTACTATATTAAATATACGACAGAGTGTATGTATTTTAATTGAGCAGGGAAAGGCAGGTTTACAAAACGTTTTTAAACCCACAAGTATCCCCTAAGCTCTAAAATATTAACTATTCACATTAATGTGAAAAAGTTAAGAATGGGTCAAAATACGTTTTTTGGTCAACCAGCTGTGGTGTTGCAAATCTCATGTACACTCAAAGCACTTCTTACAAACAAGAACTCCAGAACTAAACTAACCTCGGTCTGCGGTCACAATCCTTTGGTAAGGATGGACACGCATATCGTGCCTTCGAACTTTAGTAGCCACCGCACCTAGTTAAATTGCAATTACCAAGACAAAGTTAGAAAACATTCAAAGAAAACATTAACAGCAGGTTTATCAAAATGGATTTAAATGATCATTAACTACAAAAGTTCATTTTAAGAAAAGCAACAAGTTAAGGCACAGTAGTTTCAAATTTTAACCGTAAGAAGTTTCTGTGCAGATTAATATTGCATTTACTTTAAACATCCTGGCCTTAACCTGTTTAATCCATTCATTTACAATCCCAAAATTACAGTATTTCATGAAATCTATTAGACCCAAGCACATTTAAGCTTTACTAGTCACATATTCACTGAAGTGCCTTACTTGCAGCAGGACTATTTTAAATAATGCCATCTTTTAATACTGACAATTATTTGCTAACTTTAAGTTCATTTCCAGTTCTACCACAAAAAAAAAGAAGTTTTAAAGCAATTCTTCAAGCCTACAGATTGGGATTTTAAACTTTAAGTCAATAAGTACGAACTGCAATGAATTAGGTGATTAGTAAAGCAAACACTATATAGAACACTTAGCAGTCAGTATACTACTATACACTCATAAATTACAGCTACTCTGTAATAATAGGGGCTAATCCAAATTAATAGCACTATTTTATTTTAAATCTATGTGCAAAAAAAGTGCAAGTAAGTCACTGACTGCTAGGCCAAGCTTTTCTCAAGGCTGCTGAAACTAAGCATTTGTTAAAATTCAGATCTGATGAAGGATCAGTTAAGACCGTTCTTGAATTCTTAGCCTTTCGTTGGGAAAGCCATACCTAAAGATAAAAGGAAGGGAATTCAAAGTTAGACACCAACTAAAATTGGATTCCAGCACCAGTACCCCCAAAATACTCAAAGGGATTCATTCCCGTCATTTTTCTCAGAGCTGTTTTAAGGTAACTTAAAGGTCCAGCAGAAAAATAAGTAACATTACTCACGAGCATGAGTATATTATGAAGTAAAACTCAACCAAAACCTCATTTAGTTATTATTGATTATTAAATCAATGCAAATGCTCAGATAATAGAGCAGATGTCATATTACTCACTGATTCCATGCTATGCAAACAGGGGTGTGGTGACATTTTTTCTCTTCTTTTTCAAAATCAGACTATTTAGAGAGAACCATTTTAGGCTACACACTTGCACTCCCAGCTGTGCCTGGACGGCATCAGCTGCCTTTTGGGAGTGACAGGATAAAAGTATGCAAAATCCTGTAAGAAATCAGTGAAAGTTCCCTGCATAATATTAACTTATTACAATTTATTTACTTGGTATTAAGTAAATTCAGGAGGGGAGATTACCCCTAACCAGCAACTGGATAGGTATTGTGACAATGCCTGTAACTGCAACTCAACCCCAGGAGATATTGCAGGCGCAACAGTAAGGACTAACAGATCAGGGTGGTGGAGCCGGGGAGGGCATGCACTTGTTCAGGGGAAATAAATAAATGGTGACGTTATCATATAGTCACTGGATGTTGGCTTTCAGAGAGTAGAAAACAAGATGCCCAAAGACAGACCTACTGAATAATTTCGCCCTATTACAACTTCTGCTTAGTGCCTACTAATCCTGAAAGGGAAATTCTTAAATACATCTTGTTTTTTTACTGCGTAATGGGGAAATGCACACAGACAGATAACAACTATTCATCATTTAAGTGAAACACTGATTTTTTGCAATACTTTCAACAACATATTGACTTTGAACCTTATTGTCCAGTGTTCATTAGAGATGTTTAGAATCTGTGTAAATCAATAACTGCCACTGAACAAACTAAGATCAAAGTTCCATAAAATCAACATTATGCAGCGCCAAGGTCATATGCAATTCAGAACAAACTAACGAGGAAAGATTATTTATATTCTGCAGACAGAAGGGAATGAAGACACTATAGGAACTGCTCACTCCACATTGACTAGCTAACCAAATTGTCAAGGCTGCTTTATCATTTTTGCCTTCACACAGCAAGTCAATGTTCTGAAATATTAGGAATGATGGACATTTCAACACAATGCATATAAAAAAAGCAATCAATAAAGTTGCTAATTGTATTGTCCATTGCTTAAAACTTAGCTTCCTTTATACTTATCCACTGAAATTACTTTCTGCTTACAAAATGATTTACAGCTTCCTAACGCTGAGGAGAGATGGATCAAATGTGCTCTAAATTAAGAAAAAAACCAACCAAACAAACTGAAAAAACATCTTTCGATTCTCTCCCGTTGGGCTACCAAAAAGACACTGCAAAATTAAAAGTTCATTTTTCCAGTGACTACAGGAAATTTATCCTGCAGTTGCCCCAAACAAATCTGGCGTTGATGGGAGAACAAATTACGTATGATAGATATCAACGTCTATTTGTTTTTTTCTTGTCTATGCATCTGCCCATCTCATGACACACAAACCCTAAGATTTTGTTTTCAACAATCTTACTAATATGCTAAACACATATTACATGCATGCACATTTAAAAATGCAAAACATGTTAAAATGTTTGAATTACACCATCCATCTTCCTAGGCAACTGTGATATATCGGAGGCAATAGTGTGTGTGTGTGTTTTGTTGTTGTTGTTTTCCCCTTAAGCCCCTCGACTTCTAGATGCAAATATCACAAAAGTGTACGACGTATTCTGCAGTCATGCATGGATAAGAGTCTTACCTAATACACCACTAGGTTCAATGGGATACTCAAGGATTGATGTAGCTGGTGCCAGCGTGTAGGGGTACTCGTACGGGGTGTAAATTAAACCAGCTTCGGGTCCTGGTGGCACTATTGCAGCGGTGGGATGAGGAGTTCCGTTTGGCATGACAGCGGTTTGTATTTGTCTGATCAAAGGCATTATGGTAGGGCCAGCTGGCGTAGGAGTACGCAGGGCAGCTGGTGGGAGAACAGGCGCAGGCCCAGTAATGATCCTTGGAGCCTGGGCTGTTGCTGCAAGAGAAAAGGCAAGGGCTGCTACAGTAAGCAAAGAAATTCAGAGGAAAGTATGGAGATAGCAGTATAAAACGTGGAAAGAATGGGAAAAAAGGGGAAAAGTAGGAAAGAAGAAAAATAAAAGGAAATCATTAGTACATGCGCTGATCACACAGTGCCAAAGCACACCATTCAAATGCAAACAGCTTTCCATTTTCCAGTGTGATTAAGTATGAACATGCAAAATAAAAAAGCCATTGTAAAACAGTGAGGTAGATTTCTCAAACAGGTTACACAGCACAAAAGCTCCATTTAGACCACATTTCTCCATTTATGCTATAAAGACTGCATGAGACTGAGATGCATGCAGGAGATACAAGGAAAATACTTTCATAATCAAATACAGAGCACAAAATGTAGTGCAACTACAGAGTCCACAGATACTCAGTTATGCAGAGCTACCATATCAGAGTTCTACATTTTTGGATCTCTCATTTAAAGATCTCTTGGATCTCTTATTTGAAGTCTGCTGGCAGACAAAACAAACAACTGAATCACTAACACAGATCAGCTGGCTACAGTCAAACAAAACTCTTCGTTGTAAAAAGCTTCTACGCACTCCAGCTGATCTACCTGTAAGTTTGATTAACATACAGGTGGTCAGAAAAAAGAGAAACATGCAGACAGATTTTCAGATTTGAGAGGGTGCAGTTTGTGGAATTATTATTATTATCATTTTTAACAAAAATGCTCAGTGCAGAAATTAAAAAAATAAAACAAAAAACCAAACTAACTTTGAACATTTTCAATTCCTTTTTTCAGCTAAAATATATTTTAACTTGTTTCAGTGAAGTCATAATGCAAACAATGAAAATATCTTATTACGAAAGACTGAATAGTATAGTGGAAATAGTGGAAATATTTAGTCAGAAAATGGAAAAAAACAAACAAACATCATCCCACCTACACTTAAAACAGACCAGTGGGAACAGAGCAAAGAAATCATCCCAATTAATATAAAGGTTTCTATGCAAAAATTTGTACCAATTTAAACTAATCTGAAAGTTATTTTACTCATAAATTTGCAATAAATTGAGGTCTCTAATGGGTTTAAAACTGAGCTAGCTTTAGATATTATGGTATTAATTAGGAGGTGAAGACTTATCACCAGCACTGTGGTGTTAAAAGCCCTTGCTTACATAACCTTTCCAATCAAAATAATTACACCCGCGTAAGTGCTCTCAAATTGACCAAACTGCATTCCAACCTTTAAGCACATTCAACATTGAAATGGAGTTTGTGTGGAGAAACAAATTTGCAAATACCAGTAGGCCCTTAGTGAAAGAACTGACTTCACTGTGCCTACATTTGATATCAGTATCGTAGCTACGGCAAAAATTTACTTTGAAAGAGCATTGGAAATTAAGTTTTCAGAAGCAGAAATTAGATTTTAAACTAAAGAAAACACTTTGTATCACGCATAATATACATATATATGCTGTCATTAGTTGGTGTATGTAATTAAAGTGTAAACATGCACATAACATGTGTTTACAAAAGCTTTCTCACACAAATCTAATGGAAGACATTGCAAAAATGGCTCATTACATCACTGATCCCTGTGAACTCAGGAGTGAAATCAGTTGAATTGCTGGAAAAACGTAACATTGGGGGAACACATGCAAGGAAGATGAAAGGAAGGAATATAATACAGATAAATGTATTCACAGTATGCTGAACACGTGTAATATTTCCAAACTCATTATTTGATAATAAAATGGAAAAGGTGCCCATTGTCCTTTACACATATTAAGGAAAAAAAAAAAAAGACTAACATAGGAAAATGTGGCATAAGTGTCACATTTAGTCTGAACTATGAATCTGTAAAGATTTCATCTCAACCTTCTTTTTTTTCTTTTTTTTTTTTTAATGAGAAAGACAAAATAAAAATCAAAGAAATAGAAAGCAAACAGCAACATCAAAAAAACACCCAAAACCTGGCAAAGCTTATCTCCAGGAGATGCCCTGCCATGGCCACCTACTGTTCTGGTTTGTTTGTTTATTTAACAGTGCCTTCCATTCTCCAGCTCAGTTGCTACTGCCCATTTTCCAGAAAGCAGCCTTAGGAATCAAACCCTACAAAAACACTACTGTTGCACTGACCCTCAAGATTATAACATGCTTACGTGATTTGATGTTGGCATCTCTGTAGGTGCCATTCAGAATTGCAAGCTCCATCAGCTGCATCTTTTTAAGGCTGTCTTCTCCTTCTGCCTGCATATGAAAAGACAGGAAGAAAGTTTAGGTTATTAATTCACTAGAGCATAAGATCTAAGGGAGTTAGAATAAAATACTGTCATGTTTTAACCAAGGAAACGCTTATCCATTCATCTAAAAAACAGCAAGTTTTGATAACTTTTCATTAAAATTAAGTGCAAGTTGCCTATTGCCTATCATTAACTAATATTAGTATGTATCTTAGAGAGTTTTGCAAGAGGCTTGTGCCAAAATTACAAAAACCAAGGCTATATTCAATTTATGCTTGATAGAAACTATTTAAGATGGGACGATGAATGGACACCAGACATCTCTTCCGCAACTTTATTTTAATGTGTATCTATGTAGGCAATACTGACTGACTGCTTCAGTAAAAAAAAATAATACAAAAAAATTACTTGAGCAACTTTTTCAACATCAACAACTGCTGTAAGAAGGAAGTCAGAACTTTGAAACGTAGACATTCTCTGATGAGGATATACCCATTATTTATACAGTATACATAATTCCTAAACTTGGATTCGATATATCTCAAATTCTCTACTCTCTATGGTATCATGCAATTTCCATATATATTATGTGGTATTTAGTAAAAGAACAACCAAAAAATACCAACCCTCCAGAAAAACCACTCTCGTTTTCAGTTACTAACAACAACAACAAAAAAAGCGCTATAATTAATAGCATTTACTATTTAAAACCTAGACATTTTCAGATTTGTTTTTCCTGAAATATTATCATTTGTTTAGACTACGTTCTATCAACCAGAAAACAAGATAATGACATACGAAATCCAAGAGAGATGGTCATCTGTATCTACTTGAATGCTGAGATGCCACCTTGCTTCTCATATTCTCTACCATTGCTGAAAGTCTCACTCAGAAGGAAAAAGGGGCAGCTTACACGTCCCCCGCTCTGCTTTTCAAAGGTAATGACAGCCTGGATAATACTGTGCTATCTGCTTTGAAAGACAGTCAGATTCCAGAGCCAGTTGTTTGCCTGTCTTAAACTACAACTCCAACAGGTGGTTTGAATTAGGACTCTGAAGAGCACAGATGACTATGGAAAACAGAATAAGAAGCCGCAAAGAACAGCAATCATCACCAATAATCTAAAAACTATACTATTAAATAACTCTGCTATAAAACTGCATCACTGAAATACCTCATCCCAGTTAGGAGTTGACAAGAATATCCACATTCAGTGGTTCCAAAGTATATGGAAAAAAAAGAATAACCAGATGAATTTGAAGGAAAAGATAGTTATGTATACTTAACTTCCCAAACAAAGGGAAGTAACATATTAAATTGCAAGGGGAAAAAAAGATTGAAAATTGTATTTAACCAAATAAACTACTCAGTGTGAGGGCTGCTCAGGCACCCCCTGCACCCACTGGAAGCTAACATCTGATTTTTATGCATTTTTCCTTTTTTCAGATCAACAAGTTAAAATCGACACAGTAGATGAGTGGAGTCTAAATCACTTTTGATGTCAGAAACTGAAGTCCCAACTGTAATACTGAGGATTTACCTGAACACAAAGATTAAACACATTAACAATTCATGTTGTTGCTATGTGTTCAGAATATACTGGAAGAGTTAGACATCGCTGTATTTATATATTAAATACTGTATGACAGACCAAACGAATGCTTATATTGAAAAAGTAAATACACATTCAATTAACATTTTAACTACAAATTAATTGTACTGTTAAGCACTGTGCTATTCAGAAACCTCAGATTACACAGTCATTAGAATCAGACTCTCTGGAATACAAAATGTACCGATTATAGTATGCTTAATGTGAAATCCTCAGAACAGACTTACAATTCAATTGACATGTAAAGAATTTCTATTTTTAAAGATATTCTCACCCCATTGCATCACTTTGGTAAATTATCTGTACTGTGAAGTCAACTGTGATGCAACAAAAACAATTCCCAACCTATTGTTCTACCCAGAGGTAGAATCTATCAATTCTGGTTATTCTGCATACAACTTCATTTTTCACATTTTCTTCTAGCAATTACGATTCTTAACACATTTACCCCCCTTTTCTCCTCCACCCTTTATGGTTATTCTTTGCTATTATTAGTATTATTTTGCTCGGCTTTATTAACTGAACACATGTGACCAGAAAAGCCCTCACTGTGTCAGCTGCATCTCCCATACTGTTATATTAGTGTTACTAAAATTGCATACTTCCTCCAAATAAGAGTTCAGGTGATTGATCTGACACTATTAATGAGTCTCAGTAAATGCTGAATCTTTCATTCCATTTGCTAGGATAATTTTAGTAACTCTATTATCCCAGATTTTAGACCATGGTGAACGTTTCCCAAACGTAGCTATTTATAGGGTAAAAACTCAAAGACAGAAAACACTGTATTTTTTTTTTCCTTCCACGTACCCCAGAAGAAGGAGTTACAGCAACTTAAAAGCAACAAAACCCAGACTAAGTCATCACATTTACTTTGGATCTTTAATTTTCCTGTAGGTCTCTATGCTTTCTATGAAAAAAGATGTGGCAGTTACTTGGATTACCAAGTACGTTTACAAAACTAAGAGTAGTCTTTAGCATACAAAACAGACTGAGCCCTTCATTTTCATTCTACAGATTTAATTCTCCGGAGTACCTCTCGGCAGCTGATAAAACTGGTATTCTTTAAACAGGTTCCCAAGCACAATTTAAAACATTTTTCAAGGATGCTATTGGTGATACTTCACAGATACAAGACGAGGACTTGCACTGCCAGATATTAACAGGCTGTGGGTATTTTGTTTGCCCAAGCACCTATTCCACAAAGAAAAGAAAAGAAAAACAAAAACAAAAAAACAAAACCCAAGCAAAACAAACGAACCCCCCCCCCAACTCCACAACTGACCAGAGGGCATCGCGCCAGGCGCCCAGAAGGTGGCGCTGTGCATTACACAAAGCCCTCACCTCCGGACGGGGCGCTCCCCGCTGCGGCCCTACCCTGCCAGGGCTGCAGCCCCTTGCACCCAAGCTTTTAGCAGCCGCCTGCCGCCTCTCTTCCAGCTGCTGGCCACAGGAGTGGGCAGGACCCTTTCACGTCCTTCAGTCTCTGGTTTCAAGATCTCTACGTGAGCAACATTCACCAATAGTCAAAAGCTCCCATTTCCGAGAGTCGGGATAGAGAAACGGGCCCGTGTTTTTCTCTGACCTATCCTCTCTTCGTTGCTGACAGATGATCAAATGAGGCACACCGAAGCAATCTATCCTAGCTGCAGGCATTTCTGCAGGCACTCTCTGTTAAAGCAAAGAGAGGTTGCATCAGGGATACAAAGGCAATCTCTAAAGGGACAGTACGTTTCCTGTACAATAGCTACAACAAAGCTCAGTCATTTGTACCAAGAGGAAGCTACTTTGAGCAAACATCAATAAGGTCACTTAAAGCCAGATTTGCATTACTAAGTTGAAGCTCAAGTGATTGACTCAAACCTCTCATCCTCTTAAATCTTCAGTGCTTCCTCGTATTTCTCCTGTGCAATATAACATGCAGATTATGAAAAAAAGAAAAAACCCAACCTTAAATGGTATCTTGAAACCTAATTCTTTAAATCTAAGCAATCGCAGCTGCTCACTGAATACAAATACTGAGGAGATGCAGTAAATCCTGACAAAGCCAGCTATGTGCAGACAAGGGTGTGTGGTTGCTGCCCTCCTCGCAGCAGCTCAGCTCTACTTGTGCTCGCAGTAAAAAGATCTGAAGGAGACCACAGACCAGTGACCACAGTCAATTGGTTTTCTAATCCTTAGCAGAGGAGGACTAATGGTCACAAGGATTAAAACACTACTAATAATTCCTATTGCCCGCTGCACCAAGTCTCTCGGTGCTGCTGTATATGTAATGCTCACCTAAAACTGATGGAGAATTATTAATTTTTGATTGTTGTTACTTAAAATTACTGTCTGGTTTTAACAGTTCCTAGGAAGATATACCAATGAAACATCCAGAGCTATCTTGACTGAGCTCCCCTCTGGGAATGCAGAAGGGGAGTATCACCTCACTGAGGAGGAAGGTGGAGGCCATTGCTGCTGAGTCTGAAACAGGCATGAGGCCCGCAGTGAAGAACACCGAACAGAATACACAAGGCTCACCATATTGATGCCAACCTAAAACCGTAATTCCATCTCCTGCACTGGGTAACGCTAGTTGTTTAAGAGAAAACTGTGTAACACTGTTATGTAACGACTATTAGTGAGAGCCTGTTTTATGTCACGAAACAGGGAGTTTCAGATAGAGAATCTGCTACCTCCTTATTTCTAATCACTTCATTGCATTTTCAGCGTACAAGCTTAACTTCAACCCTGCTGAACCTCAGGTATCTTGAGATCCTCAGAGAAATTCTTTTGTTTAACTAGTGTTTCTGAAATCATTGTATTTTAGGCACTTAAATCCCTCACATTCTCATATGCATGCAGTGCACACTTAGGAATGCAGTACTTCTAAACTTTTCATTCATACACAAAAGGTAGACACATTAGATAGGTAGGCAGATACAGTGTCAGGCTGGAAAGAAACAAGCACAGGGATTCCAAAGACAAGTGCATTCATTGCACTGTTCCAATGAAGAACCTGGGGAGACAATAACAACATTGTCCTCAGAAGCGAAGGGCACACCATCAGCTTCTGCATACTGGCAGCTCTGAGGAAAGTGGAATAATGGGATGAGAAGCCTGTAATAACTCACAGTAGAGAAGGACAGAAGGGCACTTTTGTAAAGGAAAAGGAAAGAAAATAAGAATCAAGTAGCGATGGATACTACTGAGCAGAGATGAACGAGCGGCGCACAGCGGAGCCAGTCAGTACCCACACTGTGCTCTTACTGCTGCTGGACCACACTGAGCCACACAAAGCCCCTTAGGTGACTGCAGCTGCATTAATTCACCAGCCAAACAATCCGCTCAGTGATATGATAGCAGACATACTTTATCCTGATAGAGCTCCTTGAGCCTCACAGTTCTTAACTGGTAAGTCTCAGAACGTATTCTGATTCTCACTACTAATAACAGCAGGGAAAGCTTTGAGCCTTTCTACAGAAACAACTCACACACTTTCCCCTTACAGTAATTACTCTGGAAAATATGACTTCTTTTTTCCCAGCATTCACAGCCACAGAATTATGCTTATTTAGGTGATGTTAGTGCCTTTCATCAGCTTACAAATGTCACGCATGTTGGATAGTGTTTTTGCATGCCGTCACACATTCCTGCACTTCAGCTGGTTTCTCATGAACTGAACTGAGCTCAACCCTAGGAAAGGCGCAGCCAGCACTGGCTTTAAAGCAGCAGTCCTTTATCAGATCCACCAGGGCCATCCTTTCAGGATCAGACAAAAAGCAGCAAGTAAGAAGAGGAAGTAGTGGTGAAGAAAAGTGATGCATAAATCACGTGCAAATACAAAGGCCAAAAACCTCTCTTGATCTTCCTCAGTCAACTGCAGTGGGTCTTTCCCACCAGGCTGATGACAAGAAAAACCAAGCGGCCCCAGCAAGGCAAGAGCACCAAAAAACCAGCATTCACCTTTCAAGTGCCTCAGCAACTGCACGTGCTGGCTTGACTGCCAGCCAGCCTTCTCTACAACACCTTCGGGTAAGCAGAAGTACTCACTATCCTCAAAGGCAGAGCAGACACCACTTCCAGCTAATACCTTTTGTCCAAGTCTCTGTGCTTTTCTCCACATTGCTTCAGGTTGACAATTTTGCCAACAGCACAACGTATTTTTAAATACACAGTCAATGCATTAAATAATTTCACTGCACGCAAAACAACAACACTGGAAACTCCTTCCTCAAACAGAAAAGTCACTGACAGTTGTCACATACAAAGCACTTGCAATTTATTAATTCAAGCTGAATTTTGATCAAACATAATAGCACCGCTGAAATATTTTACTGTTACTGCTCTTGTCTTTCTCAGCCCGCAGGCACTGCTGCCCCACAGGGCTCTGTCACCCTGCCTTCCCATGTCCCCAACTGCTAGAGCAGACTAGCAGCTGCAGCTTCCTCGCCAGCGCTCTGACACTCACTTTGACTCAACACGCTGTGGAATGCTTTTATCTAGCTGACAAAGAGAAATGTTCCACTGCAATTCACTTGTAGATCAGTAAGTATTCCAAACATACCATGCGCCAGTCAAACACTCTTTACACATGAATGTCTCCATTCAGGGACAAAAACCTTCCATTCATAATTGATAAACAAAAAACCTCACAAACAATATACTACAAATTCCTAGACATACACGTATTTAAAACAAAACGCAGATATCAGGTGTCAATATATTCTATATTATAAAAGATCACAGGAAAACACATCGGAAAAGTTGAAGTGAAAGTACACATGCTTAAAATTTACTCTATATTTGGAAAGCGTTGTTGCTTTGTTTCAACATCTAAGTTGCTGAAACACCGAAGTACCTATGGTAATGCAATCCTAGTCAAGATGGCAAGTAACCAGAAATAAAACAGAAAGAAAAGAGCTTTTTAAAAGAATCTTGAGTGCCTGAACTATTCATCAATTACCTACTCTGTCACTTTTGTAAGGCCCCCTACTTCTGGCAAGCTACTCTGTTACCTTGAGTTAAGGAATAAACATCCTATCACCTCTTCCCCTCAAGAAACCTGACAAAGATTCCTAAGTTTCCCATGCCTGGAACATAAATAGTGATGGCTAGAAGCTGTTGGTAAACATACATCATTTAAACTTCCTCATCCTTGACACATCCTTGTGATGGAGCAGAAAGACTACAATATAGTTTTGTTGGTAATAAGGAGAATTTGCCCAGTAATTGTTTCCTGGCATCATTTAGCAACTCTTCTTGTATTAGAGGAAGCTTCCCCAAATAATTTTCAGACAAAGCGAAAGAAATCACTCCTTTCAAACCAGCCATATTTCTTAGAACACTGTATGCTATTCATGATACTATGGCACTGAATAGGTGGCATGCTGTAGCTCAGTTATTCCTTTACTTCCTTTTCAACACCAATGCACTCTACAAGGTCTGTGAAGACAGGCAAAGATGAATTAGCATCATTATTTCTTCTGGGCAACACAGCCTGCTTATCTTCTTCAAAGCAAGCTCTCAGTTCAAATGATATGCAAAGAAGACTGTGCTGTTTCACTCGACAAATTCATTGGTCATAATGTTAAAGATATACTAGGGGGAAAAGGCAGCATATCTTTTTACACTTTCCATCACCTTATCTGACATATCCATGTTTAATCATGATACTTGGCTTACCAGTAATATTTGAGTGTCCTTATTCCCTCCCCTCCCCCCCCAACTCCCCCACACACACTTCCATTTCTGCAACAGGAAAATACAGATAAGGTACAGAAAAATGAGCATGAAGCACATTTTATAAGCCAAACTGAAATATAGTACCAGTGGAACCTAGGGGCTGTTTCACCATATACCTTCTAGGTACTAGCTGTTAATATACTGAACAAAATATTGCCTGAAGCATTCAGTTTGACCTTAGTGGACTTTTATGCTTGTCCCAAACAATTACTGAGAACAGTCATAAGGGGCTGATATTTAACTCACAGGCTTTTGGGATTTCAAGGAAATAACAGCCCTTGGATTGATTATACTGGACACTCGACAGTAATTACTTCCAGGATTTGCTTTTTGTTTTTAATTATCATCTGTCTTTTCCTCATATCCTAACCATCCAAGTATTAATAAGATCAGTGACATGAAGCTCCACACACTGCACAGAACAGTAATAGCGATCAACGAAGCTCCAGAACAGAAATGCCTTTCATGACATATATACACACATCAGCCCACCTCAAGTATTAAAAGAAAATAACGTCTATACAGTTCCCTCTGCAATGTTTTTAAATAGACACAATTATACTGGAATACATTAAGATGTATTTATTAAGATATGTATTAAGATTCAGATAAATAATTATCAATAATGTGATCTATAGCATTAGATCTATTTTTAGCAATGTGAAAACCCAGTTAAACTTTCAGAGCTGAACACTATTTTTGGTGTTTCTAATTTTGGAGTGCTAGACACTCAGACCTCTTCCCCAGTGGTTAGTTTAATGCTGAAAAAAAGGGAGCTAAACTATATGCACACTGAATGAGATGATACCAGGCAAGTCTCTAGTATACAGAGAGCTGGTAAGGTTCTACCAGCACTCTCTGAAGTACCACAAACAACAGGAATCAGAACAGAACAGAAATCAAACGTAACCCATACTGTGCAGACCTTTATTCCATCTCTAGCTTTTGTAACAGAGTGAACCATGCCAAAACACTCTGAGATTGTGCGGACGCGCTCCACATATACTGGGACAAATGCTTTGACCCATGTTGTGTGTTCAGTATATTATAAAAAATAACTTCTCTAACTTATGCTTCACAACTACGTACAATAAAGGCAGTTGGTCTAACTGGTACACATAAGAGGCAGTTGTTAGAAAAACAGAAATGGAATTGTTATTAAAATATTTGTACATAAGTCTAGCCTCCTCTGTTATATTTACCTTTATCTTGATATCTCAAGATTTTTCTATTTGAGTTTATACGCTGTAAATAGCTCTAAATTTCTCTTAGGTGCAGCAAAGGCACTGAACTCAGACATCGTATCCTTCACCTCCCAAAAGAGCCCATTATTTCAAAACCAGCATTTTGTTGCAGACTCCAGTGCCAGCTAATTCTGTTTCCAGCTATGCTAATGTTTTAGTACATAAACAAAGCCTTTCATTCTCAAAATGGTACTGAAATATGACCCCATGTTTTCATATGTAAAACGTGTCCTTTATGTTTTTAATCTGTTCCCACATAAAAATAATAATAATAAAAGTGTAAGAGAAGTGACATCTCATTTTAGATCAGATTTAGTAATCTAGAAGGAATGTGACAAGTTCTCTCCTTAAAGCAACAAAAGAAAAATAACTGCTGGTGAGGGAACACTGGAAAGACTTGCTGTGAATAAGGGCACATTCTTCAAGTGTTCCATTAAACACAAGATTCAAGGCTGTACGATGACACGCAGAACTTCAAGCTGCAGTAATAACTTTTAAGATATTTTTTATTTTCAGCTTGAGATGCCCTGAAAAGATAATACTGACCAATCAAAATAAACTCGTGTATTAAAATAGAGAGTAAGATTACAAATGTTTTTGCTTATCCAATTACAAGATTTAGGGAACAGAAGTTTTCCAGCAGCTTCATAGGCTACCACTCACATATTCAACAAGAATCGCAACTGGGAAGTGTGATGAGGTAACCAATATAAAAAACACACATACGTGTTTCTGCATTTCACCAGGCTCTCCTTTACTAGTTTGTTCACATAACTGTTCTATTCCCAGAAAAACAATATTGAGCAATGGCACTTGTTGACACTTTTTCCTCTCTCTCTGTGGTGGAGCAGTCTAATGATGAATGACTGAAATGTATTAACAGGACAAATGAGTTTGAATAAAACCACCACTCAGAGCAATATATAATATAGAGATATAAAGATACATATGCTTAAACCTAAGATTCACAAAACACAACCTACTTGAGTCTTAAATTTCTGGACCAACTGAGGAAGCAACTTAGGGACAGATGCACTGAGTATATGCTTTAAGTAATTCTCAACAGCTGCTAAAATGTGAATGCGTACTAAAAGTTCACAATCACCTCCAGCTGCTTACAAGCAGAGATGCAAGCCACAGATCTGCTGACTCTAATACAGCGTATGTGTCTTACATGCATTTTACTGCTACTCTAGTATAAAAGTCACTCTTTAAAAATCGAAGTTAATTCTTTCATAAACACCACAGACGCCTGTCCTACTTTCCTTGCACCCTCAGAGCAGACGGGGCCCACGGCAAGCCAACAGGACTATTCCAACTGGCCGGGCTCCTCTCGCTTTCGGCTGGCTAAAACCTGCTTTCACACAGCTTAAAAATACAGAGATGTGAAAAAAAGAATTGTGTGCACTCTCTTTAGCGGACAAATATGTCAATCATATGACCTTCCATTTGAAGGCTCAAGCTGCTCCAAGGCAGTGTGTTGCTAGGGAGAAGGCTTTCTTTGCTATTTATTGAGCTTTCTTTTCAGCTTTTCGAGACTACCCAATGATTATTTTCCAGAGACAGCAGCGAGAACGCAATGCTGCCTAGCCAAGACTATCAACAAAGGGCCTTTGATGCACGCTTCTTCCCAAAAGCATTACCCCACTGCACACCGTGTGACCGACGGACAACGCTGCTGTGTCCCAGCAGAGCTGCAACCTGTGGCTATCCCAGGAGCACCAGCTACCAGAACTCCCATTTGTGACAAACTGCCAGAGCCAGCCTGGAGCCCAGACAGCCCTGAAAACCTGCTCATGTCAAGGGTGTCAAGGGAAGGCATGAAAGTTTCTCCCATCAGTTTCTATCATTATTTTAATAGTGGCTCTGATGCAACTTTAGCATTTTAAAACCCTCAAAAGGCAAAGTTGCATACATTTAGCCAAGAAACTTTTGAAACTTACATATTACAGAAAAATATACATGGAGCATATTTTAATTTTTAACTAATTCCATTAATCTTGAGCATCAGCTTTTAACAGCTTTGATTACAAAACATTAGTGTATTCTTCGTCAATCATTAAAAAATCATGCAATATACTTCATTTCCTGTGATCGTTCCACAGATGTAATAATCATTTTACTTCTTCTGTTAAGAAAAGTGCATATATTTCCAGCATTCTTCATTTAGATTAATTCAAGCATGTGTTAGTCTTCTGTCAATTATTTGTCATTCGTTCTTGAAAAAAAAAATCCTGGAGCTCGAAGCTGGAGTAAGACACATCGATTGTGGCCCTCTCTGACTTGTTTAAATTCAACACCACTGCATTTTTATCCATCTAGTTGTTCTTTGATAATCTTTCATTTTAAAAGAAACCTTCATTTCAAGATCACCTTAGTCTCTTAGCCAAACACTGCAGGCTGCATACTGCAATTAGTTCTCTACACTTAAGAGTGACAGTCCTCTAGAAAGTTACTTCAGAGAAGACTATGAGCCGAGGTCTTCTCTGGAGAATATCCCTTGTCCCCTGTTGCATCTTTGGGCTGAAGACAGTCGCTGTAAATACCATTTTTCTTCTTCCCTAAGTTGAAGTTGCAGAAGGTTTTTCTGCACTAAACACACTAAAGATACTAAATACAAAGCATGACGTACGCACACAAGTGCAAGCTGAGGGAGTTTTCTAACCTGAAAATTTGAAGTGCCAAAATATATTAAAAGAAAGGCTGACTAACTTGAATCCATTTTCTCAATCATATTTGAATGAACCAACATGATAAAACAATAATTTAAGTCTAGTTTTCTTAGAATGAGAGAATTATCTATCAGGCCTATCTTAAATAATTAATTTTCCCATCCTTCCCCTGCTGCTCTACATACTATTTTAAAAGCCTGCCTCCTCAGCAGAAACACAGACACAATGCTAAAGAAACCATTTAGCAGGACACATATTAAAAATTTGATCAAATTTCACTGCGAGTTCAAGTCTATACTGGGACAGAAATAAACAGCAATCAAGACTTCTGTGCTTCCATTTGTTGCTGAACTTAGCATATTCTATAGCACTGAATCTGAACAGCCCATTAGATACTCTGAATCATGCATTACACTAAAAATTCATTCAACAGTTTTCCTTTTCTGACTATTGAACTGCTGAGTAGTACCTGAACTGTGGCTGAAACACTCAGCAGTAACCAAGTTGGTCTGGATAGATGCTGTCATGTCATACTCAGGGAACTATTTGCAATAGGATAATCCTGCAATATTTCTATGTGGGAGCTCCTCTGTAGCTTTCCTACTAATCTTAAATGTGAAATGTGTATTGCATCAGCTTTGTGGAGAACTATTAAAAAATGAAATCCATCCAAGTAACTCCAAGCTTTTCAAACGATAACTTCCTCCTTTCCTACATGTTCACTGTCAATGCCTTGCACATCAATCATTCCAAACTGAATTTTCAGTTTCATTTCAGGAAGATTCTTGAATCCCTCTCATACAAGTCAAAACTCTCTCATTTTCCCATTTCTAGATTTCAATCTCGTTCTTCACATCTTTACCCATAAATCTGTTCCAATATTGTTCAGACTGCAGTTCTCTGAGCACTTATTATTCTAATCCAATCGTTATGAGGAAGTATCTCTTTCCATTTAGATACCCAAAACAAGTACAATGAAACTATCTTTCAGAGACCACAGAATTATCATTTCAAATTCCAGTAGACAAGGTGCACACCCATAAGTAAAAGCGGCTTAAAATACACTCTTTACAACAGGATAAATCACCTGAGCCCCTCTTAATCCTCTGAGCTGTGGAATCTCATGAATATTCCAAAGTAATACCCGAATTCACGTATATAATCCATTAAGTTAGAGAATACTTATACACAGTATTTTGCAACAACAAAAAAAATTACTTTCATGAACATAAAAATGATTTACAGAGATTAAAAAAAAAAAAAAAGAAAAAGAAAAAGAAAAAAGGAAAAAGAGCAATTAAAAGTTAGGAACTGCACCTAAAAAGGGCTGCAGGTTTTTTGACTCAAATTAAATTAAGAATATTGACTTCCTCTTCATCAGTGGGAAGAGAGGAAGTTCTTTTCTTTAAGTGGAAGAAAACACAGACCGCAAAGATCCAAAAGGACTGAAAAGCACGGGCAACTGTGAAATGATTCAAAAAGGGACTTTTGTTTCTAGAATGTGTAGAACTAAGCTCCAACGTATTTGCACATGGCTGAGTTCAGTAAACAGAGACCTTTAAAAACAGGCTGGAATGGGAATCAATCAGATAGGAAACTTACAGAGAGTTACTGGAGTGGAAGCACATAAAGACAAGCTTACTTAAAAAAAAAAAAAACCACCATCAAAAACCACACAACAGATGATGCTAAGGTGCAAAAAAATTAAAATGCTGCTGGAATACTTTTTGCTAGCCTACAATTTCTGGATGATTAGGCAGAGGATTTATACTGCTGTCAGAGAAATCAACTGATTAAGAAAAGGCAAAAAACCTCAGCACTTCTGTAGTACCTGCAAGTCAATACAACTAACTGGTGATGGTCAGAGTCCTACTCTCTTTCCTCACTTTTGCCCTCCTTCATCAAGCAGCATG
Organism: Excalfactoria chinensis; assembly: GCF_039878825.1. Lineage (NCBI taxonomy): Eukaryota > Metazoa > Chordata > Aves > Galliformes > Phasianidae > Excalfactoria > Excalfactoria chinensis. Next base: position 63,617,283 of record NC_092827.1, on the reverse strand, counting down.
CACACACCTTAGCCATATTGACGTGTGAATCTGCAAAGGATATTTATTTATTTTAGGCCTGAGTAGTTTTCTGTCAGAGAAAGGGGAACTGAAACCTCCCCAGCAAGAAGCTGTCGACATGTGAAATTAGTATTTAATTCTAAAGATCAGCAAACTAATTTCCAAACTAGAAGCATGGTATTGTCTTTTCTAATTGAAGGTGAAACTGCAATTTACGACATTACAACCAATTTATCTTCATATTGAATTATCTCAGCTCATTTTTTGTATTCTCTATCCAACTCACATAACACTTTTTAAATTTTATTTTACCAATTTCTGCCCAGTTCTCTTTATTTATAGTCATTCTTCTTACTGCCGGTCTTCAGTGGAGGAATACTACTACTACTGCCTTCACTGCTGGTACTAATCATGCTCCTCTTACTGTCTACCTTAAACTATGTGAAATATTGTTTTCCATTTGTAGATTTACTAATCTGAACCAAAGGTTACAATCTCAGCCATTTACTTACTACTATAAATATTTACTAACATTCATGTTTTGCAGAGACCTTTGAGCTTTGATATTTGCACTCCTAAGAAGCATTGAAAAAACACAATTTTAAATCTCTTCTAAAACATAATCATACTCTACTAGTAATCTTTACATTGTAGGCCACCAACTTTAAATCCACACCAACTACATATTATATCCAACGCTTAGAATGCTGAGCACTTCCCACCTCGCCCCCCCCCCCAGAAAAAAAAATAAACAAAAATTAGAACTACATTGAGTGAGAACTGCTTTTCATCAGCCAAGAACTGCATGTCCTGGGACAATGCATTTAATTTTCATGTCTCTGTATGCAGTGCTAATCTTTGTATAACATCATGTAAAGTCTGATCCAGAGTTCAGTACTAGTATGCATGCACAGCTTCCGCTCCCCAAAAGCTTATGAAGTCAGTGACTACAGGAAAAGAAATGTAGAAAGATACAAACTTACGGAATCTAAAGATTAGAAGCCAATGTGACAATGTCCTAGAAGAAGCCAAGTTATATGAAAAATGGATGGAAATAATTTTAACAATTTTATCAGAAAAGAGAGGTTTGTGCCTTGAGAAGAAACAGATGCTACCCTATGGATTCTATTAGTCTAAGAAAATGCATACTTCTTTGATTCTCCGGATTTCCAGACCAGCAGTAGCCAAGAACCCTAGAAAATATGATAAACTAAACACAGGGAGCTTTTCATAGCTTCCCACTTCTTCCCTCCTGTGGTATTCCCATTTTTGGTGCCTATTATCTGGACAGTCCTCTGTGCATTCTGCTGCTCCTGAGACATTCAGTACAGCAACTAACCTCTCTGAAATCAGCAGAAAATTTTGCAGGTTACTTCTCTATTATTTAGGAAATAAAATCAGGTTATAGAAAAGCCTGACAAGTACTATTTTGTTATGTTCATCCACAAAGTAAGTAGCCGAATTCTGCAATTGTGCTCAGCAATGAAGCAGAAAGATTTCGCTTCTAACTAACAGTTGGCATCATAAATTCAGACCTCAGTAAGTCCAACTCAGCTATGCCTGAGACAACATAATAGGTAACTTAAGTCCTATACAGAGTCTTTTATATATCATACAATTGGATAACAATGCCAAAAGGTTTCTCACTGCACTGCTCAAGGTAAAAGACAGAATATGCTTACAAAAAAAAATCTGCCTTCTATCAGGATGAGGAGGTGCATCTTCTCTCCTCACAGCTGCATATCCTTGTACAGAATGAATGGAGAAATGGTTCTGATGCAGATGATGAGTAATTTTCGGGTTATGAAAAACCTTCTTAAAAAAAAACAGACAAAACCGCAAATCATTAGGTAGCAACTCTACCTCTTCCTTACTTTCTAGCCAGGGAAGAGCTAGGATTATACAAGATCATAGCAAAACAAAGGTAATACAATGAAGCCCAGATTTCAGTTATAAATAACTATCAGATATCCTTCTCTCATTATTTGAACTGGCAAAAGAAAGAAAGAAAGAAACAAACACAAACACTGGCTTAAACCATTTCTGTGCTCTCACTATCACTTAGGTCCACCTTAGCTGTTCAAGTCAAGCAGAGAGGATGAAACAGAAGGCACAAAGCTCTAAGATAGGGCCTGAGAAAGTCCAGCAAGCCTTTGGAATCAAAATCCAGAAACACACGAAGGAAAATCACACAGTATGAAACTTGAAGACTACATACAGACACCAATGAGTTTTGCAGAGCTGCTGTAAGGTATTTGTACTACGTATCTAAATTATGCCAGGTTCAACCCAGTAGTCTGAACTGTTCTCAGTAGCACCACATTTCCTGCACTAAGTTTACAAAAACACAAACCGTATTCATAGTTTCATTCTCAAAAGACACTTCACAAGCATTTAGATACTAACAATAGATTTTGCTGAAGATCATCTAGGAAAGTGTGGTGAGAATTTTTAATTACATAGAGTCTAGAACACAATTAATATGGGAGAACTATACTTTCAACGTAACTTGAAATGAACAGCTGAAATTCAGAGTATCAGTACTAGTAAATGCTACTCTTGTCTTCAGCTAATTTCTTTGGAGACAGTTCTAAAGTTTCACAGAAACGTTACCCTGAGGCTACCAAACAGAATTTCAGCTGCATCATTAATAACAGTTTAAGAATTTGTTAGAACAGAGCAGCTGTTCAGCTACTGAATCACCAGCTCAACATTACTATTTGCAGGGTTCCTACTAGTGACATAATATTCTTACACAGGAGTTATACTCTTACTGCTAAAGTAGTAAAAAAAAAAAAAAAAGCCTAAATTACTGACTGTTACAACAGTTATCGCTCTCTTTTTAATTAGTTCATCCACAATATCTTAATATTGATAAGATTTGAGATACATACTTACATACATATAGAGAAGGATCATAAGGAAACATTTGAGCATTAGTCTGTAAGACTAATGTAAGTTATTTTTGAGAAAATTGCTATTCCAGGTATGGTAACTCCTACCATATCAAATTTATAATCAAATTTCCAAGAATTCAAGTGCATACCAGCATCCCTGTTTCCTTCTGTGAGTGAGCAAATTTCACAGTGGCCAGAAGAACATTAACACATGCTTCCAAACAAATAGTGCACAACACTGGTCATCAGTTCTTACTAGCACAGCTGACTTCTTGAGCACAACTGAAGGTTAAGCAAGCATAAGTGATGCTCATCAGTTGAGGCATTTTTGAAAGCACAAAGTCCATCTTCTCACATTTCAATAGCATTGGTGCTGACAAGGAAGTCAGCAGGTCAAAGCCCGACTCCCTTCAGAGAGAATGCAAGCCTGAGCTGGGAAAATATTTACATGTGACCTGAAAAAAAAAACAGTCTGAAGGGCCACAGCACCTTATTTGTTTTCAAAGGAAACCTTCACTGCCCTCCTCCCCTACCAGAAGCAGACTTGACAAGTGTTGTAATAAATATTACATGCAGAGGAAAGTTGAAATCAATAGCAGGTTAATGTTTATTGAAACAATACAGAGAACCATTTTTAATAGCATTATTTGAAAATAGATTTAATCTAGCAAAGGAAATTCGATTTATATTTAGAGCAATCGGATTTTATTTTTTTTTTACTCCAGAGATTCGTTGCAAACTCAGTCTCTGAAAATGTGCTTACTGTACTGCATTTAGCAGAAACAGTTTAGCCTTAATAAGCTGATAGTCTGCACAGGAGCATGGATCAACTCATTAAGAATGTAAGCAGCTTTCTAACAGTCTTCCTTGCTGTTCAGCCTATGCCAGAGAAAGCAAGGATCACTCCCCTAAAACCCGTAATTTATGAGTTTATTCAAACTCGCCAAATTGCTTTAAGTAAACGCCTCTTATATTTGAAAATTCCCATGGCAACTCATTTAGTTTGGCAGGAAGGCAGGCCCAAATTCAATCCTTTTATCCTCCAGCTAAACCATTACAATGGTAATTCTGCTCTGACACTCTGAAGAGACTGCTAATTACTGTACTCTGGTCCCCAGACAGATTTCCCATTCAGATTAAAATGGCTGTGCAGAGCAGAGAACAGGAGCAACACCTTTGTGTACACGAACGGATGTACGTTCCCTGTTACAGCTTTTTACTGGAGAGGCTCCACCACAGCAAAGACAAAGCATCTCTACACAAGGAAGTTTGGCAGAACAAAGCATTAGGAAGGAAACAAAAACAAAGAGCAGAACAGCAAAGATGACAATTCAGCCACCAACTGCACTGGTTTGGACTGCTGAAGATATTTGATCACCTCACAAACAAAACAAATTCTCTTATGTGACTTGCTCTTACATACCAGATAAAATCATAGAATCACAAGGTTGGAAAGGACCTACAAGATCATCTAGTCCAACCAACTTCCCTTTACCATACCTACAGAAAACCACTAAACCATATCTCCTAGCTCCCTAGCTCAAACTACGGCTTGAGGAATTACATAAAATGCTGTTTGTGTGTTGTGTGTTATAACATCATTACACAGTTGTATAAGTGTCCACTCTCACTGCCACCACCATGTCTCAATTTTTATAAAGCCACCATTTCCTTTCAAAGCATTGAGAACTTTTTTCTCCCTCCCTCTGTCACTTTTAATCAGGAAAGTGAGAAGGAAACTGATGACTGCTCCCTTGCTCTTCTGCTCCAGCTGTTCCCAATTCCCTTCAATGCAAACTGCAGTTCAATTCTGAACAGAACAAACACCATCTCTGGGCCAGTACTACTACACCTTAAGCTCTAATTCCATCGTTTAAAAAAGGACAAGGATAGCGTAACCCCATAAAGTTTTGGTTGTTTTTTGTTGGTTGTTTTTTATTAGCACTATGAAGTAGAAATTGATTTTTTGGTTTTGAAGAGGAAGCAGAATGGAAAGGCATGGGCAACACGAATGGAAAAGTAAGCCCATAGGAACATGTCCGTGAAACAAATCAAACAAGATCAACATTCTCTCTAGATAACTAACTAGCAACTTCCAAAAGAAAACTAGAAGGGCACAAATGCACTGCATTACACTGGACACCAATCCATGAGTCCTTATATATATATTTTTTTTTTCCAGTGAAAGCAGTGATCTCTTTACCATGTTCAAGGCACGTTAAAATAGGTTTGTTAATCTTTATGAAGTCTTCCATGGGTCATTTATAGGTAACTCACCATTCCCACTACTATGGGATTTGCTCCTTAAAACATTTTTGAACAATTCACAGTAGTTACATACTGACAAAAATGCATAAACTAATCAATGTCTAGCCTACATTTCAAGTTCCACTAAACACAGTGGCTCCACTGAATAAGGATATTCAGCATAAGGAAAGATATTTGTCTAAGTACTGCTAGCACTGAATCTCAGAATTTCTCTGGCATTTAACTATGAAGATGATATCCATGCCAGCAAACTGCATTTCAGTATGCACGTGGCTCATTAGCACAGGGCTGTCTCATCAAGGAAAGAAGTCCCAGGTGTGTATTTAAACAAGTGCTCATTGTAAAGAATCATGAACAAGTACGGGATAGCCATGGCTGCAGAATTAGCAGATAACCCTTTTCAGAAAGATAGGCACTTGAAAATCAATTCTCTAAATGACAGCTTGTCATTATTTTGAGGAAGGTCTTCTGTCCTTTGCAGGAGAACTAAGACATATAGGAATGTTTTGAGTACTGAAAGCTGACAGTGCTGGCTCCAACCAGTCCTTGGTCCCGTGTAACTGCAGCAGATGGGAAAGATCCAGCTACAAATGTTACCTCTCTTCCTTGTCAATAGTAGATTTCGTGATTGACCCATCTTTAAAAGAAAAAAAAAAAAATCCATTGCTTTCTTTCACTTCTGTAACCTCACAGTTAGATAAACTAAAGATTCTATTTTCTCTTTTCTTGATAACCTGCAGAAGAAAGCCGTCTACTGACTTGCTTTCGTTAAGCTTTTGTAAAGCTACATACAAATTGCCTTCTTCACCCCAAGCAAAAACAGCTGAGGTTATTACCAGTTTTGCTGAATTGCCATAATATTGCTTAAAATTTTCTGCAAGTTTCAGAGACACGAATGCTGACATCCCAACCACGTTATTCAACAATGTTCCTGTCTATAGTTTAAGTAAGGACTGAATCTCACTCACCAGGAAAAAGAAGCTTAAACTTGAAATGCACGTATAATGGTAAGATAAACATCTGGACATTAATTTGGGTTTTACTTGCATTTATATAAAGATAAATAAGTTAGGAAAAGACTATAACTACTACCTAAACATAAAAACACTATTTTATTTCAAATCCAAAGCTGCTTCCAAAGAACGTATTCAAAATAGAAGTACACAAATAAGTACTTAAAAACAAAAACAAAAGCCAACCAAGAAACAAAAAAAGACTACTTAAAGCTCCAAATTACAAATCAAAGAACATCATGACAGCTAGTAAGATGAGAGGATGCACTGGTGTAACACTGACCTGACTTACATGTTTGTTAAGCTAAGCATTTAATTGGCATTAGTAAAAAGCAGATCAGAGAAGGTGCAGAATTACCACCTTTGGTAAGTTTAAGTTTCCCACAGTTGATCCTGGCCTGAATAGCTTTTGTTTTGAGTGGTAGCCAATATAATCCTTTTTAGACATTCAATTAAAAATTATGTATTTGCAAAAAGAATCTTTTCACGTGAAGAAAATTTTCAGTTGTTAGGAATGAAGTACCACTTCAACTTCAAGCGGCTGCCATGGGCTTCCGATAGAGGTGGCCAATCTGTCATGCAAGATAACAGCATTCGTTTTCAAGACTGACTGTCTTGCAACACTCTTTAATAGTGCTTCAGAACTTTAATACGTATGTAAAACCCACATAGTAAGCATTGTGGAGACAAAGCTTAATTTTTATATTTAGCATCCTGTTTGATTCAAGTAATGCAGCTGAAAAGACTGCTTTGTCAGCTTCCGTTCAAGAGATCTCCATTTATTGCTGTATGCAAAGAACACTGGTTTTTTTCTACAATTCAAATTGTTTTGACATTTTCCCATCAGAAAGTATTGTTGCAGTGAAATGAAATATTTTCATACTACAACTGCTAGATTACCTTTTATGTTCTCAATATGTATGTATGCATTTATTTTCTTTTTTAAATGAGTGTTGCAAGTTTGGAATGATGAGCTAAAGAGAACTTTACATCCTGTCACAAAAAAGTATTCAGTTTAGCTGTGAATGTGTAATTTCGATATTAATCATAATAAATATAGTGTAATATATCCAACATATCTTGGGCTGTATTTCAGTCAAATATGTTATCAAATATATTGCATCTGGAATACGTCTGTGAGAAGCTTAAGAAAATATAGATACTAAATCAGAACTATGTGAAAAGAATGGCACGGTGTCAATATTTTACAGATGATGAAATCAACTACATGCAATGCATGCAGTGATTCAATTCAGGGGAACACAACTGAAGTTTTACACATCTCATGGTAAGGTAATGGTCAAGAAGTTGTTTCTGGGAAAAGTTCTCCATCACTGTAAAAATAACATTTGGTGGAAATAATGCTCAAAAATCTAAATCAGTTAACATTCAATTTAAACTATTCTGGGAGGGTTTTGGTTTGTCTTTTTGTGTGTTCTGTCCTCCATACATGAACATTCTGCAAGTAGATGTCTCTCCCATGCACTCTCCCATGTAACCTCCAGAAGCTGAAGCTAGCTAGCATAAAGATGATGTACCCCTGTTCCTAATGCTATTCCAGAACACATTTAGAGCCACTTCTGTTTTTTCAAAAACAGTCTAGGAAATCTTCACAGATCTTACACTGAAATAGTTCTTTAGAATTATAAAGTCAAAACAACGTAACAAATCAATAACGTTACATTTCTATTTCTGAAAAACAAACAACAAATTTCTGCGGCTACTAGCAAACTTCAGAAACAAAAACCAGCTGAGCTGTGTTATGGCAAGGAACGCCATCTTTATCTTAAACATTATGTTATTCTTGAGAAGAGATTCAGTATTTTAAAGAAATTAAAAAGGAATTGGACATTCCTCTGATTAGTTATAAAGAAGAATATGTGCAACCACAGCTGTCTTTCTATTTTCCAAAGGTCTGTTTAGAAATTAACAGGATAGTCATAACAACTGGAGTATACTGACTTGCTTGCATATTTAGAAGGATATTCTGATGTGAAACCACCACTGCTACACATCACAGCACATGGTATTTTGATACCTCTGAAAGTCCCCACCTCCAGGATCAGAAACTATAGCCTATGCTCGTTTGCTATCTATGGGCATGTATCATTTGATCTTGAGCAAGTTTCGCCTGTCAGAGGCAAAAAATACCCTTTGCACAAAGAGGAAAGACAAACTGCATCCCTTTGCAATCACTGCCCAGGATTTGTAACAAACATGAAAATGTGGAAGGTTGACTTTCCTTGGTGAATCATCTGAAATCTGGCGTCTGACATCACACAAGCATACTGATGCCAAGAGATCTGGATCTCAGAATCAAAATAGCTGACAATAGTACTGGAATATTCCTTGTATGTTCAATGGCACAAATCTTCCCTGAGAATGAAGTGGCAAAACCACCATGAACTCCAACAATGGTTTCTGAATTCCACATGTGGAAATTTCATCTTTAAAGCAAGATAAAATGTATTTTGTTAGCCCCACTAATACAGCATGCTTGAAAATAAAGTTTTGAAAATACTTACTAACATACAGTCAAAGAAAGAAACAGTAGAAAATGTGATTTCCAACAATACACAAGCAAAATGAACTTGTCAAAGACTTAAAAACTTCTCACTAACTGCTCCAATCCAAGCAACATCACTTTCCAGTAACATCTCATCTTTCACTTTCCAGGACAGTCTGCCAGTCCCAAGTTTAACTTAAAAGTATGTTACTAATGGCCCAGTCCAACATGACTTAAGCTATTTAAAATAGTTAGCTCCAATCTCTTACATCATGCTCACCTATGTTCCTCCCAATAAGAGTCCAGAACATTCCTATATTAAAATATTAGCCTATACGCAAAATATTTAAGAAAATCTCATTTGTCCTATACTGCACGCTCGAGTGTTTCTGTACTGTTTAAAAAAATACGTTTTCTGCTGAATAGTAGATGGAAAATCCTGATCACTTTCCCAAACATTAGAATTTTCTGCAATCTGACGTCAAAATAGCATAATGAAGGGAAGCTTGATGAGCATAAATCATCAGTCAGCATTAAACTACAGATGTTTGTATGACAAGCTTTTTTTTTTTTTTTTGTATAATCAGACATCTAGATTTCAAAACTAACACTGGCAATACAGCATATTTTAAATAGCTTGAAAAGGAAAGCGCTTGCTGGTTACTTTACTTTTACTGCAAATAAAAATCTTTGCAATTCTAAGATCCTTCCAGAAAGCACTGCTAAGAACACTTATATATAAAGCAATCTGTCCTCCTTAATGTATTCCAGTTATTATTTAGTATGAAAATGTGATAGACATGCAGGACAACAAATCTCTACACTACGGCTCTCCAAGAACCACAATTCCTTTCACTTGGGGTAAACACAAGGCTGTGTTTTCAAAAAAGAAAATCAATTGAATAGATAGCAAAAGCTGTTTTTTAAGATCAGAACATGTTAAGACACATATATGCAAAGTTAATGCATATATGTATGTATAATAATAATGTATGTATACATGTAAATAATATATAATAATATACACATACATACAAAATTCACTGACAAGAAAAGGTATAGTTATTTTGAGAAGATTTCAAGGTCAGAAATAGTAAGTGAAATAGGAATCTAAATGACTAATGGTAACTGGAAATGAAAGGTAAGAAAAAAAAATGCATCTTTAGTTTGTTATCACATTTAATAGCACATACAGATGCAATCATAGCTTCCTATTATACTCCCCACCTAAGGGGAGAAATACTTTAGCCACATTTTATAGAGAGAATATTTCAGTTATCAGGGACCCTATACCCAGCCACTTCAGGACTAATGAAAATGTAAAGCCTATCATCAAGGGCACTGTCCAAATGCCTCCTGAACAATGATGGGCATCAAGTATCTCTCTAGGAAGGAAGCTTGTTCCATTGTTTGACCACCCTCATGGTAGAAGAATTCTTCCTAACGACCAATCTGAACCTTCTCTGGCACAGCTTTGTGATATTCCTTTGCATCCTGTCAATAGCTCCCAGGATCAGATCCCAGCATCTGCTTCAGGGCTTCCACTCCTCAGAGCTCCTCAGAGAGCAATGAGGTCACTTCTCAGCCTCCTCTTCTCCAAACTGGACAATCCCAGTGCTCTCAGCCTCTCCTTACAGGACATGCCTACCAGCCTTGTTACCGACTTTGGCACCTCCTTTGGATGCTTTCAAGGACCTTAATATCTTTTCTATACTGTGGAGACCAGAACTGCACATGATATTCAAGATGAGGCAGCACCAGCACTAAATATAGCGGGAGAATCACCACTTTTGACTGGCTGGGTATGCTGTATTTAGTGAGTCCTAAAACGCAGCTCACCCTCTTGGCTGCCAGGGTACTGCTGACTCATGTTCAGCTTGCTGTCAAACAGCACCCCCAAATACCCAGAGCTTAAACAAGGTTTTATATGAAGATTCTAGCATATAAATTCTGTTCCAAGACCATCAAAAGAACAAAGAAATGGAAGGAAAGAAGTATAAAAGATGCATAGGAAGAGCACTCAGAGAAAATAAGGGCAAAAAAATGGGATGAAGGATGAAAAGAGAACAACAAAATGAATTACCATGATGGATCAATGCCATCCCAATGACATCTATCAAAACCAAAGAGATCAAGTACATTTTCTGGAATACAGAGAAATCATTAAAAAATCTAATTAGTGATCCCAAACAATGAGTAACCTTGCATTGGAATTGTGTGTGCCTACTGACTTTTAGGCAAAGAAAAAAAAAAATGTTTGGTTTCTCTTTGGAAAAACAATTTCATTAATTTCCGAAGGTCTTTTCCAGAAATAGCTCTCAACTGTTTCCCAACTTACTGTGACACTTCAATAATAAATAAATAAAAATCAAAGAAAAAACAGATGACGACAGCATACATCTACAATTAATATTTTGGAAAAGCTACAGTATTCAATACTAACTGTAGGTAGGAACAATTAACTGGTTTTCCTAGGTTCTATAAACCATGGAAAAAGTCTGGAAGAAGTTTCAGAGTAACAGCTTGATTAAGATACTTAGAAATAACTGATGGAGAAGCTTTCTTCCCCAATTAGTGTAAGAAAAGCCTAGGAAAGACAAAAATCAATGCTTACAGCAACTCAAAGTATAATCTGATTCAACTAGTTCTTTTTAAGTAGATGTATCTGATCATGAATACACATCAGAATTTGGAAACATATAACCTGAAATGTATCTGCACAGATCACCATAAATTTACATTTACCCTATCACTATTTTTCCATCTTTCTGATTTCCATCCATGCAATTTCAAAATTATCCTAATAAATGATATTAGCCTTCCTCTTAGTACTATGAGGATCACTTCAAAGGAGTTGAGGGGTTTAGCAGTTTATACAAGTTGTAGTTCAATTAAGCTACAAATGACCTGCAGTTCTTGCAGTAAATACGGTCAGAAAAAAATCAGTACCATTGACAGACAACTTTTAAGTGATAACAAGCTACCAGTCGGTCTAAAGAGTTTCCACTGCTATACGGAATGATAGGGAGAGCGTTTTTCACACTTCTGTCTGGCCTGAAAAAATCTTCAGCTCAAACATTTGACTGTGCAGTGACAAGTCGAATAGAATAGGGAACTTCGTATGTTAACTATTTTAGGAGTTCCTCTTTCTCATTTATAAGACTGAGATTTAAAAACTTTCAGAGGAATAACACTGTTAAAAGCGCATGTCAGAATTTACTTAAAGACTGCTCAACATAATTAAATCTGTGTTGATATTGTTGGTAAGCTATTGGAATTACCAGTACTGGGCACTAGTAGGCTTTTCTCTTTTTTTTTCCCCTACTGTCACACTCTGCTATACCACGCTTCTGATAATTTTGTTCTCATTTGCAGGTGAACAAACACACAGCTCTATGGAAGACTATGCATACCCAGAGGTGGTTTGCTGCAATCCCAGTTTACCTCATACCACTGTTCTGGTTGGCACGGAATTGATTTTCTTCATAGCTGCTTACATGATTCTATGCTTTGGATTTTTTTATTTTTTTTTTTTTATGAAAACAGTGGTGATAACACAACAGTATCTTAAGCTGTAGCAGAGCACTGCTTACAGAGAGCCAAGGACTCTTCAGCTTCTCTTTCTCTTTCTTTCAGTCTGGCCAAAGGGATACGGTGTATGATACGGTGTCATCCTCAGCTGGGGCAAAGGAGGAAGGGGGGGACATGCATTTGTTTTCCCAAGAAATCGTTAGGTGTGATGAGCCCTGCTTTCCCGAAAGTGGTTTAACAACTGCTTGATGACGAGGAGAAGCTAAGAAATTCCTTGCTCCACTCTGCTTTACCTGGTCATCTGTCTTTATCTCCATTCACGACTTCTCACACTTCTGCCTTTCCAGTTCTCTCCCCAGTCGCACTTGGGGAGAGTGAGTGAGTGGCTGTGTGGCACTAAGCTGCCTGCCAGGGTTAAACTGCAACACCCCGGCTGTGTGTTTCCATTCCATCACCTCTGTCAGCGCTAAAACAGAACTGATCCCACAGCAAGCCAGTTAATCCAAGGTTAAGCAGTTCACCAAGTGGACACACTAAACGATCAGATGAAGGCCAGTACCTTCTGATGTAAAACAGGAAACAAGAACAGCAAATCATTGAGGAATGGCAGGACTGCAGAAGTGCTTGGTTCAAAATGTCATGGAAAAACTATGTCTGCTTCATACTACTAAAAATAATACTCTATCACTTCTCCTTCACACCAAAAAGTCTACCACTGGTTTTTTAGCTGTCCAATCCCAAAAGTTCATCTGCCTCATTATCTTACCTACAGAGTTCCTCTTTGAAAGACATAATGGCATGCATTGCAATAGACTTGCATCTGGATCAACAGAACAGATGGAATTTCCAAAATGTTTTTAAAGCCAATAGCATCCGTTTTCTGCTACTGTATCAGTTACTCATTTCATAACTTAAACTGAACATGCAGCAAACACAGTAGAATGCACAGCATGACCAACATTTCAACTGACAGACTACAGAAGGCATTGCTATATTTTCTATTTTGAAAGCAAAAATATAAAACCAGCGTAGCATGCAGGAATTAAATAGAAAGAGCTATTCAGGAAACTCAAACTTGCATGCAGAATTTACTGTGTTGGATCTTTATTTATTTATTTATTTTTTAGTGACTAGGACAAATGAAATCTCTTCCCAATATCATTCAAATATTAGATTTTGCTACCCAATGGGAAGTAATGCGCAGAATTACTATGATATCTTTCCCCTACTTTTTTTTTTTTTTTCTTTACTAAAGCAGGAATAAAACTCTTTCTACTGCATTGGGTTTTTGCAATCAAATTAGTTCTTGGGTATGGAATCCAGCACACATAAATGAGAGGGTAAAAATAAAGACATCCTGCAAAAACTGAAAATAAACCCCAACCAAAATCTGCAACTACGCTTATAATGGAAGTATTAGAAATTGCTTTTTTAGTTTTTTGTTTAATACAAGAGTCCCCCTTTATCACATCTACTGAAGGCAGACTTCGGGGAAAAAAAAATGCTTTAATGCTTTGAACTAACCCATCTGAAAACAACAACACTTCCTGCCTGTACTGTTGCCCCTTTATTTTATTCTCTCCTGTTATATGACATATAGTCCTGTTTGTGACTAAAAACAGAGACATTAAAGTAACATTCCTCATAATAAAGAGTAAACAAGGAGGACAGTCAATATTTATATACTGAGCATGACTACAAAGGACATTCCAATTTGTAGAAAACCCATGCAGCATGTAACACATTAAACCAGATGAAATACTGTAATGTCACTTTCTGCTGCTGCTTTGATAAGGAGCAAAGCCAGCATTTCGAAGAAGTCAGTCTATACGTAAAATCCTTTTATGTTAGAGCCAAGCTACCATGGAGAAAAGTTACTTTTTTTAGCAAAACAAGTCATTCAATATCACCATGAAAGGCTTGTACTGTCTTTCTCTAATGTTTCTCCACAAGGTAAAGCAACAGACATTGAAGAAGAGACTGCAACCCATTTAAGACAGATATTTTTGTTTAACTACTAGGTCACTAATGTTTATTTTAGTCATGTCTGTATTACATCTTCATAGAAAGCTCTACTTTGCTGATGTTTCTGTTGGCATACAACGCTTCAAGACACTGAACTTAATGAAGAATAGCAAGTTCTCAAAGTCTATGATGCTTACAGTGAATTATTTGTTATTTCATTTTTTACTCATTCATTTCATCAAAGAAGCAAGATGGCTAACATTATCTTCAAGATGAAAATCGAACGCTATTCTCCCAGATTTCTTTCTAGTATTTCCTTTACTCTTAGCTTTTTTTTGCTTTCTATCATATGGAAAACAATCCTCTGCTGTTTTACAAAATGTTATCTGCCTTAATCTTCTGACTTAATTCTCAAGGTTTTTTCCCAATTTTGCCACAGTTCATACTGAAAGCAGCCATCATGATGATGCTCTCTTGTTCTCCATAATCTAGAAATAGTTTGGAACTTCATGAGGCCATTTTTGTTATAGCAGAGTTAAGTTGCTGCTTTTTTTTTTTTCCTCCTGAAAACAGTCAGCATTTCTTATTGTACTGTCTTGGTTAACAAACCTTCTAAGCAATCTGTTCCTGGCTCTATTTTCACTTTTCTAGTAGTACCTTCTACTTAACCTTATCAGCCCCTCAGGCCAAAATAAATAAATTCACCCAATAGTAAAACCCTGACTCAAGAAGATTCAATCAATCATTTTCAGCAACTGCTTCAGCCTCCTGGGCAATTTTCAGGTACTTCCCCAACTGTTCTCATTCTGATTTACTTTTTTTTTCTTTGACTACTCCATTATTTGTTAAGCATAGCTATCCTCTGTTGTTTATGAAAATGTTTAAAAGAGAGTGCATGCTTTAACTCCATTGTTTCCCAGTTCCACTAATGCCTATTTATTTAGCCTACAAGACAGCTCACTGGAAATAAGCTACAGTAATGTCAGCATCTACGATACCATTAAAGGACAGTAACAGCAATTAATCCATCACTTCAGCTTGGTATTTCTGCTTTAACATTTGAGACTTTGCAGCTCCACAAAGTTTTTTAAAAATGTGACCCAAAGACTATTACAATTAATCTCCAATTTCTGCTTCTTTATTATTAATTCACTTGTAACTCTTTATGAACTTATACTGTAAATCTTTGTGTGGAAAGCATGTTCTGGTTACTGTTTTATTTTGCATCATTTTCTTCCTCCATTTTTTAAATTTACCAGCTACAACATAAGCATCTAGTACTATGCAGGATGAATTACCAAATATAAAAGCAAAGATACTTTTCCTCATACCGTACAGCTAAATGTAATGATATTCAAGACTGGTAAGTCTAAAAATCTACTACAGGCAACAGCCAAATGTACTAACAAAATAATAGAACCTTCTACAGCCTTTCCTGCTCATTACAAACTTGAAATACTGTTACAGTAGTGGCAAGTAAAGTATCCAATCTGAGAGAAAGCATTCACTGTTTTGGGGTTGCCTTCACACAAGATGAGAGACAGCAACTAAGTAGAACTACAGCTGCCCTTATACACTGACTGTATTAGAAAAAATAGAAGCCACTCAGACCCCTCCCCCCCCCCTCCCCCTCCAGGCTGACCACACCAAGACGCCCCCTTCACCACCTTCACAGCACTACTTTGGACACTAACACTTTCTTATACTGTGGTGCCCAAAACTTCACACAGTACTCAAGGTGAGGCTGCACCAGCACAGAACAGAGTAGAGCAATTACTTCCTTTGGCATATATTAATTTGGATGCCCATAGGTTTATGTCCTTCTTATATTGTAGCACCTACACCCAGTGCTGGAGGTGAGGCTGCACATCAGAGAACACAGCAGAACACCCCCCACCCTCACGTGGATGGCGGTGCTGGGCCTGATATACTCCAGGGTACAGTTGGCTCTTCGGGCTGTCAGGGCACACAGCTGAGTCCTGTGGAGCCTGCCCCACTAGTGACCAGCCACCAGCTTGACATAACCCGTTTACTGAAACTCTTTGAGCCTGAACCATCAGCCAATTGTTTACCTATCTCTTTATGTTGCTGTCTAGCTGTATAGTTTATTCAGTGCACCTTAGAACATTAAATAATTCTGAAGTAGAGGGTCTTAGCTGTACTGCCCAGCACACAAAATAATCACTTTACATTTTTAACAGTAAGATATAATCACCTGAGTTACACAGATGAAGTACAATATCTGTCCCCTTATGTAAGACACAGCTCTCTACTTTTTTTTTTTTTTTTGTACCTTCTACAATTGAAGAAACCAGACTATCTTTTATCCATCCTTTGAAAGAACTACCCATCTTTACTGAACTCTTGCAAATAGCAAATAAACACTCAAAGCTCTAAAAATGAGGAGAGATCGATAACCTGTAGGATCCACTTTAGAAAGGGACATAAGGACAGAACAGGTCAATGTGTTCCCCAAAGACTGCAGGCTGCTTTATTCTTCCTGTTTTTCTTTGGAGAAAAACATGAAAGAAGCAGTACTGTAAGATCTTGCAGGTGCAGATAATGACCAATATCTCACTGAAGTATGGGAAAAGGAAAATAATTAGTTCTTACAGAACTTGAAGTACAGCAAATAAGTATCAATTTTTGTACCAAAGAAATGTAAATTTATTGGAAAAAATAAAAACGTTGGCCTTTCTCCTTCTTTTTCGTCAGGGAGAAAAACAGCTTCTCCAGCCAATCTACCTCAAGTTATCCTCTTTATTCCTTAAGATAAATTGTGAAAAGGGGAAATAATAAAGTTGCATCCACAAGGAAAAATATCAGTAGAAACTCACATTTTTAAAGACGAGAAATAATACTTTTTACTACTGAAGTAGCCTCTTTTCCCCCAAGTACCCTCAAATAAAAATCTGTTTTAATATGCCTATTGTTGCTACAAAATGCAACTACATTTTTTTAATTTTTTTTTTTTAATATATTGACCACAACAGACTGTTTGAAGAATCATACCTACCACAAACTTGCTAGGAATGAGATTTAGTTTTATCTCCCACGTAATCTCAAATTTGATCCTGAATGAAACCAGAATTTGATTCTGCAGCTGACTACAGTACCAACTGAACAGGCACAACAGGCTGTATCAAAAAAACAAGTATATACCACATCAATACTAACACATTGTACATCTCTTCAATAAATAGATTCTGAAGATGTGCCTTCTCTTGTTGTCTTTCCTTTCAGAGACTGAATGTATGCCAAGTGATCTATGCTATACTTCCTATTTAATATACAGCCATATTTTGTTAATTCAAAAATTAGGGTTCATTCCTGACCTTTTGTAACTTCTAAACATGTGTTTTGTATATGGATTCTGCTACCACAAGCTTCCTCATAGCCAGCCTCTACTAACGTTCACCAACCACCCAAAATTGTTTAGTCACTTTAACACTGAGTACCACTCTCCTTCACATGATGAACTCATTTTTTCCTCTTGAGGCAAATGTTTCCTCCAATGAAAAAGATTCCATTTATTTTTATCACAATAAAATGACACTAAAGTGGTGGTAAAAATCAGCACAAGATGGAAGAAACTTGCATGGAATGCACTACACTGCCATGCTGAGTCATCTTGCTTTGAGTGAGAATACAGAGCAGGCCTGAGAGAAGGGTTCAGACATGATAATTCTGTTCCCTGCTAAAGTTAAAGCCTTTTAAGGTTTTGAACTTTTTTAACTTTCAAAAGACAAAGTCATCTAGCTAGGCAGAAGACAGCTAATGTTTCCAGGAAATAAGGAAGACAGCCCGTTTTCTAGCTCAAGAATATTTATTTTCCCTCAGTATCAGTTATGGCAATGTGTTTTAATACTGTATTCCTGAGGGGTTTTGTTCTTCTTGGAAGGTGCTTAATACAATGATCTGAGAAAACATGCCTTCTTTTTTTTGAAGAAAAAATGAGATGTGTTTTTGTTTTTTTGAGATGATTCTGATACTTCTTTTTTTTGAAGTATCAGAATCATCTCAAAAAAACAAAAACACATCTTATTTTCCAAGCCTTAAAGCAGAACATTCTTATATCGAAAGAAGGTAAGAAGGCCAATGTTTGCAGCATCTCAGCATGGTTTTACAGATGTTACAAGAATTTCCTATATATATGTATCTTGAACAGGTAGAAAAATTAACATCTTTTAGAAAAACTACTCTGATCTGAGGAATAATATGATCAGGGACAAGACTTTTAGAGATCCTTACAGTATTAGACAATGACATCTACGTTTTACTTAGGGTACCGCTCTGCAGGTTCTCTCCCTGCAGGTTCTCTATTACTGCTAAAGCATTGATTATTTTTCAGAAATAACTCCTGGAAATGTAAATCAAAGACTTGCATCCACAAATACTTACTGCAGGTATCAGTAACTTTTTCACTTCTTCAACGGCCCTCTTCAGTTTTATTTCTGCTCTGTTTTGAGCATCCTCCACAGTGATAAGTACATGCAAATCTTCATTCAGGTGTTCCCAGTTGGGCTTGCCTCGGTTCTGTTCTTCCTGAAATACAAACCATAGATGCTATGAAGCACTGTTACATTCTGTAAAAAAACAATCAAATAAACAGTAGATAAACTCATTTATGCAAAGAGCACGAACTGTATTTCCAACAAAAGACAGGAGAAAGAATAATTCTCCTTGATACTGTGGAGACAGAATTTTGTTTTATGTAGTTATTGAACAAGAGCTTAATTTTCAAAATATCTTTTAGAAAATGTTTTGGGGTTTTTGTGTTTTGGAACCACTTTATCATTATTTTTTAAACAACTAAGATTCTGT